>NC_081423.1:3463315-3763315 GCF_949786415.1 Peromyscus eremicus | reverse complement strand
AATGGAACATCAGCACACACACATCTTTCAATGTGGGCTGATTTAGTGACTTGGTTCTTTCTAATACAGTATTGAAAAGGTGATAGGATGTCAAGCCTGACATGGTACTTGTTATCCTGGGGCAAGAGAATTGCAATGATTTCTAGGCCATTCTGAGCTACAGAGCAATATTCTTAGTGTCATTTCTGAAACTAGACCCTTGATTACTCTCTTGTGTATAGTTTTTCTCTTTACAACTCCCTTTTATTCATTCCTGTGAAAGGGAAGCTGGATGCCATGTTGTGAGGCTGCTTTGGCAACCAGCTAGTAAACACACACTTGAAGTTGAAAGTAGAGCTTTCTTGGCAGACACATGAGAGACTCCAAGCCAGAACCATCCAGCTGTGCTGTTCCCTGCTTCCTTACAAAAACTGAGTAAGTTTTTGTTAATTTTAGCTGTCCCACTAGAGTGATTTGTTCTCTATCAATAGGTATTTGATAGAAATTTATAGTCCTTAGTTTATAGTCCTTTTGGCTTTAAGCCCACTTACATATTCAGCTATGTGACTTTGAATCTTTATACCTCACATTCACCAGGTTTTACCACAAACTCATTCTCATCTCCTAAACCTGCTTCTCTTCTTGTATTTCCTTCTCAGTACTGGCTACTGCTAGGACAAATGTGAGAATTATATCTAGCTCTTTTCACTTCACTCCTAAATGTGATGAATAATAGTTTGCTGTGTGGGTTTGGTGGCTCACATCACTAATATCAGCACTTGGAATTATAGAATTGGGAATTTCAAGGTAAGCCTCAGCTACCTGGAATGTTTAAGGCCAATTAGGGCTACACAAAACCCGTCTCAAAACAAAAGAAAATAAAACCTTGGAGATAGATGGGAACCTAGATTATTCTCAAATTCCTGAGCCTCAATTGCTGGACAAATGGATGGTATTAATAAAATTTGAAAATGAAAATTAAAGGGAACAGATTGGGAGGTTGTCTGAATGGATTCTTTTTACTGGTGAGGTGGTGACTCAGCAGGTACAAGTAATTGCCATCAAGCCTGGAAACCTCTGTGTCCCAAGGAACCCATATCATGAAAGGAGAAACCAGATTCCTGCAGGTTGTCCTCCGATTGCTACGTGTGAGCTCTAGCACATGAGCCGTGGCATGGGTGTGCCCACATGAATGCACACACATAAGAAAATGCAATAAAAATAACTTTAAAAATATTCTTTTTCACTATTTCAAGTTTAAAGTTCCAGTTATATATCTAAGTAATTATGGGATGTGGAGAAAAATGTTTCTGAGGGGGCTGGAGAGATGGCTCAGCAGTTAAGAGCATCTGGCTGCTCTTCCAGAGGTCCTGAGTTCAGTTCCCAGCAACCACATGGTGGCTCACAAACATCTGTAACGAGATCTGGTGCCCTTTTCTGGTCTGCAGGCATGCATGCAGACAGAATACTATATACATAATAAATAAATTAAATCTTTAAAAAAATGTTTCTGAGGAAAACAAAAGGAACTTAGCAGTCATCGTCATAGGGAGGGTGACAGCTCTGGAAATAGATAAATTTGCAAGTAGTACAGAGCAAAAACAGAGCCATAAAGAAATCTTTCATTGTGGATTTAGGAGGAAAAAGAGTCAAGAAACAGAAATATTTGAAAACAACCAGGTGGTGGTGACATACATACACCTTTATTCCCGGTATTCAGGAGGCAGAGGCAGACTAATCTCTGTGAATTCCAGGACAGGATGATCTACAAAGAGAAATCCTGTCTTGAAAAACGGGGTTGGGGAGGAAAGAAAAGAAAATGGCAGGGGGACCCAAGCATAAGAATATGTCATGTTTCTAGAAGGCAGCGAGGCACCAGTCTACAAACTGGATGCTGCCCTTGGTCTTGCTGGTGGCAAGAGCAGCATTGACATCTTTGGGAACCACGTGACCATGGTACAGCAGGCAGCAAGCTATGTATTTACCATGGCAAGGGTCACATTTCACCATCTAGTTGGTTGGCTCAAAGCAGGCATTGGTGATCTCTGCTACAGAAAACTGCTCATGGTAGGCTTTCTCAGTAGAGATGGTAGGGGTGTATATGGTCAGAGGGAAGTGGATGCCAGGGTATGGCACCAGGTTGTCTGGAATTCTGTCAGATCAACATTCAGGGCTCCATCAAATCTGAGGGAAGCAATGATGGAAGACACAAGCTGACTGGCTAATAAGGTGGTTAAGGTTAGTGTAGGTGGGGTGCTCAATGTCGAGGTTTCTAGGACAGATGCCATAGATGGCCTTGTCTACCATGAAGGCACAATCAGAGGGCTCCAGGGTGGTGTGGGTGGTGAGGATGAAATTGTAAGGCTCAGCCACAGCAGTGGAAACCTCGGGGACTAGGGAGATAGAGAACTCCAGCTTGTAATCAACAGAGAGCCGCTCCATCTTCAGAGAGGTGAACTCAGAGCCAGTTCCCTCGCCAAAACTGGAAAACCAAGAAGCCCCGAAGACCAGTGCACTGGTCAGCCAGTAAGCAAATTCGGTCCAAGACAACAAGGTCAATGCTCTCCTTGCCACTGGTGTAATAGCTGCAAGCATCTTCCTTGCCTGTGATGAGCTGCTCAGGGTGGGGAGAGCTGGCAGTAGGTACCAGTACGAACTTCATCAATAACTGTGGGTTCCAGGGCTACGAACACTGCCTGCTGGGGTACATGCTTGCCAGCGCCTGTCTCACTGAAGGAGTTGAAGGAGTCATCTCCTTCCAGTGGTCTTGTCACTTAGCCTCTGGTTGTTAGGCTGGATGCCTAGATCCAGGCAGTAGAGTTTCTGACAGGCATTGCTGACCTGGACACCGCCCTGACCAGCTTGGCTGGAGATGCACTCATACATGGTAGCTACAGGTTAGAAGGTGAAGGTGACAGAAGCAGACACCGTTCCAACAGGTAAGTAACGCAACAAGGCTATTTGCTAGTTTTTATAGCTCCTTTTTCAGGATAGGTAAGAAGACTTTCCCACCAGCTCAGTAACAGCTAATGTGGTTACTAATGGAGATCATTCCCTGATTCAGCCTTCCCTACTTTTTGAGGTCCGATAAAGGCCTTCATGGTCAAAGTTTCTCAAGGAGCAGCTAAAACTATGGGAATACATGGAAATTATACTGTGTCTATAGGTCACAGTTTAGGACAGGTAGAAAGAAATAACAGAACTATTAAAAAAAACAGTAATTAAATTGTGGGGAGAAACTGGCAAAGGGGTGGACAGAATTTCTCCCGACTGTTTGTTTTAGGATCAGATCCAGCTCCTACCATGACAAGCGGATACCATTTGAAATGTTTGGCCAACCACCTCCTTATTCCTGTCAAGGGAAGGCCACAGATTATTGAACTGTCTAATCATCCCTTCCTCAAGTCCTTACAGGCACCATAGCAGACAACTAGAGACACTCAGAGTCATCTATCATGCCCACGGCCTGCACCACCCTTGACTGAACCAGCACACAGGTTTCCAACCTGGGGACTTGGTGTGGGTATGCCACTTACCCGGCAAGACTCTGGGACCTTCCTAGAAGGGACGGTATCCTGGGATCCTGACACTGCCGGGGGCCGTCAAGGTAATGAGGACTGCAGCTTGGATCCACACTCCCATCTAAAGGTGGACACAACCAGCCACGAGAAAGGTGACAAATGGAAGGTAATACAAAGTCCAGGTGTCCTCTAAGGGTGCGGCTCATCTCACCTTGAACTCAGACTGACACTAACGTTGGGGATCTTGGTAGGTCACTCCCATATGTGGCCAACTAAAAGTGTTGAAGTCTGGGATTGGGAACTGTCTCCAACTGCAGATAGGAAAGTAAGAGGCGTTTTCCGGAATGCCACCTCCCAACCTGTGTTTAGATTCGACCTGTGCGATGTCTTGGATAACAGTGAACTTATGGGCGAATGAATGGGAAAGTTATAGTGCAGTTCACCCAGGGTGGGGGACCAAAATGCCAGAAACATCCTTCTGGTCTTCACCATTGTATGCATGCCCAGCCCACGTTTTATTGTCATAAATTTATGTCATAATTTTATTTATTCATTCATTCATTCATTCATTCATTTATTTATTGTCATACGTGGAAAAGAGATTATCATTGCTCTACCCCAGGCTGTGAGACTGAGTCTGACCATGGCGGACATGAAGACCAGTTTATCTCCAGTCAACAGGTATATCCTCCTCAGGATTTGCAGACCCAGGACCTGCAACCCCTTCACTTTAAAGATCATGACCTGGAATGAATTGAGCTCAAAATACTGGCTTCCAGGCCGGACCTGGGGATTTGTGCTTAAATTTAAGAAAACTAAGAAACAGCCCTGGTATAGAATTCACTCTACGGAAAAGGGTACCATCCCACCTAGCCAATCCTGTAGGTCCTGGAAGGACCTGGCTGCCTCTACCAGGGACTGGTTGTCTCCTTTCTCTGTCCTCCCTTCTTAGGCCACTCCACCCATGGTAGTAAATGAATCCACAATCACAATCAAGGGGCTACAGTAACAGACTCAGTCTCAACCCTGCTGCAGAATGGACTTCAAGTTTTATCCCCTGATGATGCCCCTGAGCTCAAGACCTTGAAGTTACTGCATAAGTGGATAAATTATACACACCCCAGCCTGGGAAGAGATTGTTAGCTTTGTCTAGGTCCCAGGCCTCCTTTTTATATGGGTGTAGGGGTCAGTCAGTCTCTCTATTATCTCAACTACTACTCTACCAGAGAATTTAAATTGTAAACAGAAAGGAGCTAAACTCATCCTGGGAGATTCCTAAGTACCCAGTGAATCTCTTCCACGTAGAATTACCCAGCTTCCCTTTATAGCCAAGCCTGTCATACTCTACTGTACGCCAGCTGGTCAGAACTTATTAGAATGTACTTCCCATCCCCTTTAAGAACATAGTGGGCCTGTACATTCGAGCTACAAATCCGCAGAAAAATTAAGTAATTGCCTTTTAAAAACCCTTCCTTCAATCCGTTTTGGGTGGTATGCCTTCGATTTGGCTTTAAGGCTGTCAACCTGCTAGCAATTTAAATAAACTGATGTAATTATACTCTGGATTGAGTCTGTGCTCCTTTCCTGCTGTCTCAAACTCTGTAACAGCCCAGCCTGTACTCTCAGGCCTTAATCCTTGTGTGGCAATGGTTTTAAAATTTTGGTCTTTCTGTAGTGAAATTCTTTAAAATATTTGTTTTTCCTGGCCCCTCACAATCTGGTTCTATTTTTGTGTTGGGGTCCCAGTTGTTAAGACAGGGTTTCATGTAATGCAGGCTGCCTCAGAATCTGGTCTAGGTTACCTGAGGCTAACTTGGAACTACTGATCTTCCTGTTTCTACCTTCCACCTACTAGGATATGGGCTGATGGCACTGTGTCCAGAGATCTGTTGAATTTGAAACTATTCTCATGGTTCCAAGGAATATTCCCCCCCAGGACAGGGTTTCTGTGTAACCTTCCTGGAGGTCCTGGAACTCTTTGTAGACCAGTTTGGCCTTGAACTCAGAGATGTGCCTGCCTTTCCCTCCCGAGTGCTGGGATTAAAGGCGTGCGCCACCACCGCCCGGCTTTTTTTTTTTTTTTTTTTTTTTTTTTTTGTGGTTTTTCGAGACAGGGTTTCTCTGTAGCTTTGGAGTCTGTCCTGGACTAGCTCTGTAGATGAGGCTGGCCTCTAACTCACAGAGATCCACCTGCCTCTGCCTCCCGAGTGCTGGGATTAAAGGTGTGCGCCACTACCACCCAGCTAACCCTTTAAATTTTTATACATGTTAGGAGGACTAGTGGGTTTGGTGGTGGTGGTGGTTTTGTTTTTTTGAGACAGTTTCTCTTTGTAGCCCTTGCTGTCCTGGTATCCACTCTGAGATCCCCCTGCCTCTGCCTCTTGAGTGCTTGGACTAGAGGGGTATGGTACCACCAACCCTCAGGAGAACTAGTTTTTTCTTTTCTTTTTTTTAAAAATAAGATTTATTTAATGTCTATGAGTCTTTGTCTGCACGTATGACTTCATGCCAAAAGAGGGCATCAGATCCCACTAGAGATGGTTGGGAGCCACCATGTGCTTGAACTCAGGACCTCTGGAAGAGCTGCCAGTCCTCTTAACTGCTAAACCATCTCTCCAGCCCCAAGAGAACTATTTTGAAATCTGAGCAATAATCTACTGCTTTTTTGTTGTTTTTGTTGTGGTGTAACTTTTTGATTTATTAAGGAAAGCTGCCCCCCCATTAATATTTTAGGACAAACTAAAAACATAAAATTTATTCATGTTTTTAAATTAACTCAAAGTAATCTTAGGGAAGCACTTCATTGAAGACTAAATAACTTAAATTTATTTATTTATTTGTTTTTGATTCTAGAATATAACCCAAGCCTCTTCCTTGGTAGGCAGTCACTTTACCAGCTGAGCTTTCATGGGGGCAAAGACCCCAAGGACCACTTGTCAAAACTTGAGTCTGAATTTGAGAATCCTTATTAAGTCAGCCATCAGCTGTTTGGAGAGAAACAGTTCTCACAGAGCAACCCCAACTGCTTTCTGCAGGGAGCTTTTATTTTTTATTTGTTTTTGTTTTGTTTTATGCTTTTGAGACAGTGTTTCTTTGTGTAGCCCTGACTGTCTTGGAATTCACATTGTAGACCAGGCTGTTTTTTTTTTCTTTAAGATCTATTTATTTATTATGTATACAGTGTTTTGTCTGCATGTATGCCTGCAAACCAGAAGAGGGCAACAGATCTCATTAGGGATGGTTGTGAGCCACCATGTGGTTGCTGGGAATTGAACTCAGGACCTCTGGAAGGGCAGCCATTTCTCTTAACAACTGAGCCATCTTTCCAGCCCCAGGCCGGTCTTGAACTCAGAAATTTGCTTGGCTCTGCTTCCTGAGTGCTGTGATTAAAGGCATTTCCGCACTATACCTGGCCTCTGCAGGGAGCTTTTAAAGGCAAAAAAGTACCCTGGTTGGAAGCTGCAGATGTAGAGCAAGCAAGCAGTTTAATAGAAGCAAAAAGCTGCAGTTACCTGGAGCATCTTGACCTCAAGCTCCTGGGACTAGGTTAGGTCATTTTCTAAGGGATTTTCCCATAGGAAGGGTAATATAAGTGAAGGGGGTAGTGGTCAATACTGAGTCAGGCCTAGATCGCTGCAGTGGGGACGAGGTTGGAACCTTGGCCCCATCACAACCACAGCCCTACAATCCATTCTCGTTCTTACTCTACCCGTCTCCCACCTTCCCTCATAGTGTCTTACTATGTTGCCCTGGCTGGCCTGGAACTCACTGTATAGACATGGTTGGCCTCAAACTCAAAAGAGATTTGCCTGCCCCTGGAGTGCCTGGAATTAAAGGCTTGTGGAACCATAACTGTCATAACATTCTTCATTTGATGTTTCTTCTACCTTTTCTTCCAGAATTTTTTATTTAATCCTAGCACTTGGTAGGTAGAAGCAAGGAGGATCACTACGTAGACAAATGAAACATAAGACTTACCTCAAAAAACCAAAAACGTAGCTGGATGTGGTGGCACATGTGGTTAATTCCAGCACTTAGAAGGCAGGGGTAGGTAGATCTCTGAGTTCGAGTCTAGCCTGGTCTCCATAGTGAGTTCCAGAGCTACATAGACCCTGTCTCAAGAAACCAAAACAAAAAACAAATGCAAAAAAACCCCAAAAAACAAAAAAACCTATCAAGCACAAGATACTACACAAACTCTTTATCTATATAATAAGGTATTATTTCTGCTATTGAAAATAATGAAGTTTGGAGCCGGGTGGTGGTGGCACACGCCTTTAATCCCACCACTCAGGAGGCAGAGGCAGGTGAATTTCTGTGAGTTCGAGGTCAGCCTAGTCTACATAGCAAGTTCCAGGACAGCCTGGGCTACACAGGAATCCTGTCCTGATAAGCCGAAATAAAGAAAAAAGAAAAAGTAATGGAGTTTGGACCAGTGATATGGCAGTGCACCCACGACCTATTTTGTGGCTTGACTTTTTCCCACTTAGTGGGAGAAGAAAACTAACTTGCTAGCAAGTGGTCCTCTCACCTCTACATTTGTGCCATGAGATGTTTATCAAGCTCCTCATATAAAACACAATTTAAAAAGAAAATAATGAAGTTTGAAAATTAAAATAGTAATTGAGTTCCAAATTACACATATTAATTAAAGAATCCTGTAGCCAGACGGTGTTGACACACACTCTTAATTGTAGGCAGATCTCTGTGAGTTCAAGGCTAGCCTGGTTTACAGTGTGAGTTCTAGGACAGCTAGGACTACACAGAGAAACTGTGTCTTTTAAAAAACAAAAAGGGGGCTGGAGAGATGGCTCAGTGGTTAAGAGCATCAACTGCTCTTCCAAAGGTTCAATTCCCAGCAACCACATGGTGGCTCACAACCACTTGTAATGAGATCTGGTGCCCTCTTCTGGCCTGCAGGGACACATGCAGGCAGAATACTGTATATATAATAAATAAATCTTTAGAAATAAAAAAAAATACTATAGTGATAATAGAGTTGCATGCATGCTCAGTGTTTTGTTTGTGTGTTTGAGACAGGGTTTCTCCGTGTAGTTTTGGTGCCTGTCCTGGATCTTGCGCTGTAGACCAGGCTGGCCTTGAACTCACAGAAGTCCACCTGCCTCTGCCTCCTGAGTGCTGGGATTAAAGGCATGCGCCACCACCGCCTGGCCTCGGTGTTTATATGGGTGCCTGGGATCTGAACTCAGGTTTTGTACTTGTGAAGTACATGAATTATTTCTAAAAAATACATGGACTAGGATGTAATCCTGGTAGAGTACCTACCAGTCGTGGTAGTGCCTAGTCTGCACTGCAGAATACAGACAATAAAATATTTGGGGAAGAAATCAGTGCAGTTTGGGTGGATTTGGAGGAACTCTCTGTGGTGGTATGTGTCTGTAGTCCTGGTATTTGGGAGGCTGAGGCTAGCCCAAGCTACAGAGAACTTGTTTCAACAATCCAGTTACCTCAGCCTCATATACAACCTGAGATTAGAGGTGCAGTGACTTGTTCAGCTACAGTGCTGCCCCTCCTAATCCCTCATCTATCTATCTCTTGTTTTTGAGACAAAGTTTCTCTGTGTAGACCCGGACATCCTATAACTCACTCTGTTGACTAGACTGGCCTCAAACTCAGATCTGCCTGCCTCTGCCTCCTGAGTGCTGGGATTAAGGTCCCGAGCCACCACGCCCAGCACTGCAGTAGGCATTTCTATATGGAACAATCTGGCAGCTTTTGTAAATACCATTTCCTTCATAGTAAACATAGAAAGCAGACTTTAAAGTCATTTCGAGTCCAGGTCTCACTAAATACTATGAAGAATCTAAAGTTGGTTCTTTCTAAAGATTGACCGAGATGATTCTTTGACCATGAATTTTATTAATTGTGTGTGTGTGTGTGTGTGTGTGTGTGTGTGTTTGTGTGTGCATGCACAGGCATGCCTTTTCCCATGTGCCTGCCCATGTGAGCATACACTCATCACTCATACACATAAAGAAGTAAGCTTGGCGTGGTAGTGTACACCTTTAACCCCAGCACTTGGTAGGCAGAGGTAGTCTGAACTCTATGAATTCGAGACCAGCCTGGTCTGCAAAGGGAGTTCCAGGACAGCCAGGGCTGTTACATAGAGAAACACTGTTTCAAAAAACAAACAAAAAAAAATTAGTAAGGAAGCTCTAAATGTTGGAGAAAAATCCCAAGTGTCAAAAGAAGTGTACTTACAGAAAAGAGAAAAAGACAAGTTATACTTTGCTGAATTATTCAGAAAAGCAGGCCAATTTAAACAAGCTGCATGACTGCAACCTAGTAAGCTACTCCTCAGTAGCAGTTTGATGTGGGGTCTCTGCAAATACTGGGTCAACAGAGTCATGATCCATAGGAGGCAAGAAGGAAATCTAGTTCAACGTGACTCAGTAGCCAGTATTGGTTCAAACTTCTAGAGACTGGCACCAGTCCATTTACTTTAGGCATATTTGAATACAGTACCATATGGAAAAAAGTTTCCTGGTGTAAAACAACCCCATGTGCACAGGGTTTTTTGTTGTTTTGTTTTGTTTTGTTTTTCGAGACAGGGTCTCTCCTTGTAGCTTTGCGCCTTTCCTAGAACTCGCTTTGGAGACCAGGATGGCCTCGAACTCACAGAGATCCGCCTGCCTCTGCCTCCCGAGTGCTGGGATTAAAGGTGTCACCACCACCGCCCGGCAGGAAGCATAATTTGAAACTCTTCTAAAGTACATGTCACTTCTTCCATGAAGATGGGTTCTAGAGATGGGCTACATATGTCATCTTAGGGGCCTAGGGGAGGATCTGGTGTGGTCTCAGTTATGCAGATAGTGTAGAAGTCATCTGAGCTAATAGCCATGTTGGGAGCAGGCAAAAGCACCTTGTCCTAAGTGCTGCCATTTTTACTTCAGACTCCTTTTTACCTTTAGGGTGAAACAAAGTTCAAGTTTCCAAAGTCCTAGGAGAGCTGGGAACTTTCCAACGGCTGACTTACCTGCTCCTTAAACCACAGAAAGTCTGTTATGCATGCTTAGTTCTCTAAAAACATTACACCGTTCCTAACAACACAAAGAACAAATGAATTATTGGTCAAACTCAAAAGCTTACATTCTGGGCTGGAGAGATGGCTCAGAGGTTAAGAGCACTGACTGCTCTTCCAGAGGTCGTGAGTTCAATTCCCAGCAACCACATGGTGGCTCACAACCATCTGTAATGAGATCTGGTGCCCTCTTCTGTATACATAATAAATAAATAAATCTTAAAAAAAAAAAAAAAAAAAGCTTACATTCTGTGTGTTGAGAATGAGTGAGCACATAGGGGAAAACCCCTAATCTTGGAATCTTGAATCTTACATGCTGAACTGAATGTATGGGGACCCGGTCAGCTCCCGAGTCTGTACTGCTGTCCCTGACCGGTCAGTTTCTGTTGTGCTACCCAGTAAAAAAAATCTTGCTTTGAAGAACCTCTTGTGTCTGCTCTGCTTGATTCAGAGCCTCAGACCCACAACAGTCACCTTGGGTCCTGCTTATGGGAGCTTGGTATGGTCTGGCCAGCCTGGTCTACAAAGTGAGTTGCAGGGCAGCCAGGACTGCTTCACACAGAAACCCTGTCTTGAAAAACCAATAAATAAATTTACAAAGATGGATTTTTCACAAAACCAAAGATGCTAAAACTGATTTTCCTTAAAATTTTTAAGCTTTAAAACTTTAAAACATCTTGCTCTAAAACACTCCACTGCAAGTCTTGTGCACACTACATACAGTTCCTGTGTGGTGCCCAAAGATTAATGAAATTAAGAGAATTCTTGTTAATAAGGAATTAGTTCTATGTACTGGTGGATAGTGTTAGAATCCTAGTCATTGAACAGAAACCCACAGGATGGAAAAAAAGCTACAGCTCAGTAGACAGAGTGTTTTTGGCATGTAGTTTGATCCCTTGAATACCAGTGGTACTTGCCTGTGATCCCAGCATTTAGGAAGTGGAGGCAGGAGGATTTGAAGTTCCAGGCCAGGCCAGAGTACATGATACTGTCTTTAAAAGCAAGGTAAAAGTCCAATCACTTGGGAGACTGAGCTAGACAAATCTTCCTGAGTTCAAGTCCGACCTGCTCTCCACAGCAAATTTCATTCCAGCTAGGGATACATAATGAGACCCTGTCCCCAAAACAAAAACAAAGAAAAATGGAGTAATTGTTGGGAAATGTCACAAACATGGTTTATTTAGAACTTTTTTTTTAAGATTTATATATTTATTCATTCATTCATTCATATGGGTACTTTGTCAGCATATACATCTGCACACCAGAAGAGGACATCAGGCAATTTTGAGTTGCCATGTGGGTGCTGGGAATTGAACTCAGGACCTTTGGAACAGCAGAGAGTGCTCATAACCACTGAACCATCTCCCCAGCCCTTTTAGAACTTTCTAATACTTTGTGTGTGTGAGAGATACATGCCTGAGGCGGCCAGAGGCATCAGATCCTCTGGAGCTGACATTAGGCAGTTGTAAGCAGACTGACTTAGTGGAAACAAACACGTGCTCTTAATTGATGAGCAATCTCTCTAGCCCCTATTTAGAACTTTGAGGAGCCCTGCTTTACCACATTCTTGCTCACAAATTTTAAGCTAAGACTAGTTTAATGCTAGACTCATGACCAAAATTCTGACCTTTCGTGTAAGGACAGCTAAAGCAGGAACTCACCGTGTCTCATGAAAGGAACTAACTATATGTATAAACTGGACTATGGTGATACCTACCTATAATCCCACAAAAATCAGGAAACAGAAGCTGTACGATCACTACAAGTTTGAGGCTAGTTTTTTCTACATAGTGAGTACCTGTCTCAGCCTTCCCTCACCAAAGATGAGTGTACAAAGAAACATACTGTTGTCATTCAGTTAACCACTGTGTATGCTAGGTCTGCTAAATTACTCACCCTGCACAATAAAGAAGGGCACATGCCATTTGGTCTCTTGATCTTTATTAAAAATCCTGAATTTTTAGAGGTTCATAGCTTGGACAGAATAATCACTGATATTTCTCCAATTGTATTCACATAAAACCACACAATGTGATGTTATTTATTATCAAGTATCTCTTCTAACCCTTCCTGGAGGGCTATTTTTGTTCTGTAAGGTTGTCATATAACCATACAAAAGCCTCACACACCAAACAAACGTTTTTAAATTCTGAGATAACAGCCTGTTAGGTCCATCCAATAAGTCTGTTAGATATTTCCAATACTTGATACAAAAATATCATAGAGAAAGTAGCACAGAGTACAGCAGGTGATTATAAACAGAGACAAGCACATCAAAAGGGAAGATGACAATTTTTACTGTTACAAAACAAAATGTTTAAACTTCAGTCATTTGAGTTAATTGCAAGAGCAGACTAAGGGCTTAATCCTCACACAGGCACCAAATCAGGCACAGTAGGTAGCTACAAATCATAAGAAAAGGGTTTCCTTCCTACCTAGAACACTCACTCATGCTTTGGAATTAGGCTAATAACCCATCAAACCTAGCCAGTTCTCATTCATCTTATTATCTTTTAAGATGGGCTCTAGGTATTAACCAGTTCAGTAAAAATTAGTCACTAAGTCCCAGCCTGAGAGATCCACATTTCCTTTAAAACAAACTGGAGAAACTAGTTAAGAAGTGTGTACGTTTCTGAGCCCAACACGTCCCTTCAAATGCAGACTCGCAGGCTCAGAGCTTAGTGTCACCTAATACATGTGGGAGGAATGGGGGTGAAGACCATGACCTGAGGAGGGCCAGAGCTCTAGCTCCAGCACAGACACTCTTCCCCGGGCAGCAGGAAAGGAGGTAGCAAGGACTCAGGCTGACATCTGAAGCACTAAGCTAATGTGCCTAGCAGAGGGGTGGGTGCCTCAGGAAGCACAAAAAGCCATCCACCCATGCAGTCCACAAACCTGAGGTTTCCAGGTCAAGATTTAAAGGGCACAGTGGCATGTGTGACAAGGCAGAAAAAAAAGCAATACTCTTCTGGAACTGCTTTAAGAAATCCATGTTTTCTGCCTAATCAGGCTTAGTGACTATTTACTTTTCCCTTGCACCGGAAAACAAGTTTTAAATCTCTACCCCCATACTTCCACGCCCTCATGATAATTCTTAGTAAATAACTTGGCTAGCATATTATTGTTTCAAGGAAGCATAGGATTAGAGGTATGTGAGAAGTATTTATTGAAGGGAAGACTCATTAAGTTCTAGGATTCTAAATATTAAGAATATCCCAGAACCAAACCCATCAAGTATCAAATCTACCCTATCTGAATTCTGGCAATAAATTGGTTCAAATGCAATCGACTGAATTACTACTGGAAAATAACACTTTCTATTCCACACACTATGAGATCTAATTTAGCCAATAGCTAAATTTAAACCTATTAAATCATGAATTGTGCATATGTAATTATACCTATTTACCAAGTCGCTGCCGTGGCAAGATTTCTAAAGAAACAAGATCATGAATAATCAGATGGCATCTGTTAGAATCACTGAAAAATTAGCTGGAAGAAATAAATACAGTATTTCGAGGTAACCATTCCCCAAATCCAGTTGATTGCTCTCTATCTACTTTACATATAGATCTGTGAGAGGATTAGTTGCAGTTTATTCTAGTAAGGTAGGCCAACAATGAATATAACATCTACTCATTCTACAGTCCAAGATATAGTACTGTAACTGGAATTTTCACAAATGGTATAAAGGTTGGAAGTTTCTAACAGTGAAAGCTACAGCTTTGTCCCTTGACTACCTAAAGCTCTACCCAAGGCAATGAAGTTATCATTCATAAAGCAGCAGTGAGGAAGAGCATGCCAGTGAGCAAAAGGTGCTAGAGTGCTGTCATGTGTAAACAGTCATCCAAGATCATGGAGTAATTACTAGTGTTCCTGGAGATGGTCGAGGGACTACAGCTGACCCCCCCAATGTTCATCTTGGATTCGTAAGTTATAAAACTGCATCTGGTTCCAAGTATAAGCCAAAATGCTTGCAGCACTTCAACTGATGACAGGAATTGTTCAACCAAATAACTTTCAAAGTTGCACACTGTAAAGTAGATCTAAGTGGTTCTCGTAAATAGCAGACATGATGAATTATCTTGTTACACTGAATAGCCTGTACTTCAGTTTACAAAGTTTTTACATGTAATTATCGTGTACTTCAAGATTTTTAATTAAAAACAAGGGGGGAATATGTGTTTAATCATTTACAAACAGTTATTTGTCATTGAATTTCAGGCAGTATACACTCAGCCCAACTTCTTGTGGTTTGGATTTAAATAGACTCCCACACACACACTAGATAGCAAATTATGTATAAACAAAAAAATGCTGTATTTTCTCTTTCATAGAAAAAGATGACAGTTAAGATGTTTTTAAATGCCATCACTTAAAATTACTTATGCTCACTTAAAAGATTAAACTAAGTAACCTAGCATAAAAGTTGTGTGATGATCATTAATGTAAAATGGGGGGCACCAAATCATGATGCTACATGCCTATGTTAAATATAGTTGAAAAAACATAAGATCTTTAATATCCAGAATGTGTAGTTATCCTATTTTGCATTGTCAACCACATAAAAAGTTTACATTTGCAAAAGACTGAATGATAGCACACAACTGTATTGCTCTTTAAAAATCCAACATCTGCACACATTCCAAGTTTACTTTAGACAATTTATCTCCTTATTCAAATGACAATCTGATATATAAAAACTATTTTAAAATGGGTGAAGTCTAGTTAGAGATAGTTTTTTCAAACTTCGAAGTCCCTAAAATGTAGTGTTAATTCTGTTGATGTGATATAATTCCAATGAAAATAATTTACAATAATCTTTGTACTTATGTTATCTTGTAGAGGTGGGCCTTTCACAAGTGCTGTCTAAGCCATTTCACTTAAGAATCCTGGCAACATGCACATAACATTCTAACAGTGTAAGTGTTTTAATAGCAGACATAATTGTTTTTAAAAATGTTTAATTTCAAAAGGGAAATCATTGGAAATAATTTCAGTAACTTACAAGGTTCTAAAGATTCATAAAGACAAGCATGGAAATATAAAAACCATTTTGATCTCATTAGAGCTCCCAAATGTCACAGAAAGATAAAAGCCCAGATATTTGCAGGCATCATAAAAATTAAATTTCATGCAATTTAATAGCCATATGTGTAGTTCAAAACTGGAGGGCTTCCCTTGGTCCTGTCTATAAGACAGCAACTCATTCATCTCTGCAATTGGCATTTCATTGTTCAGAAAAGACTTTTGTGTTTTGTTCTGTAACTGGAGAGGAGATACAGTTGGCTAGGCTTTTCTTTTCTGGGGAGCAAGATTACAGGAATGGGCCATGCCAATAAACGTACAGTTAAAAAGAATCTTAGAAATCACAATGTAAAAGAGGCCAAATCTCATAAATGGAAGCACACATTCAACATGAAGGAGGCTTCTAACAAACACAGAGAATGTCTCTTCTACTTCCCATTTATTCTCACAAAAAAATTTCCGGCATACCTGTAGTAGTTAGGCATACCTGTAGTAGTTACCTTTGACCTAAATCCACCACACTACAGTGCTGCACTGTGGCTCTTCCAAATCACGGTTAGCAACTTACAGCTTCTATTTAAGAAAACTCAAATAACTGAGCTAAAAGCTATCCTGTGCGTGATTCTACTTGTTACTGTTCGTTTTAGTGTGAGAAGTTTGTGATGACTCTGTGCTCATTTAGTCACTGGATTGAGAACTGGCATGAAGCAGCTCTTCCACCCTTTAAAGTTACCGACAAAGTGAGTAACTTGTGGCACTGGCATGTGTAACTGATGGGGTTTTATACTAGATGCATGCAGCTCTCAGAAAAACTTACGGGCGTTGGCCAGTCTCAGCATGCTTTTTTTACTGTGACTTCCATTCATGTAACAAGCTAATGGAATTGTCTGGAGGGGACAGTTTTATTAAGCTTTACTTAGAAAGGTGACAATAATGTGTTCGCTTGCTTCCAAACAACTTACTGTGTTTAAGAAATCATATTAAGATATAAATTGGCAGAAAATAACCAACAGACCTAGTTCATAAAGCAGTGTTACAAAGGTGTTTATGTATGCATTGACCATCAAAATAAGGGATCAAACAACACATTCTTTCCTTTAATACATACTTGAGCAGTGTTTGTAAATGCCCCATTTAAAGTGAGTGGGTAAGTTTAGAAAAATCCAAGTAATAAAATGTATTCAATTACTTGGCAGTTAAAAAGATAATGCAACAATGTTACATTGAGATAAAAAAGTATTCAAAAGCAATTCAAATACCGAAAAGGGTTTCAAATTGAATATTTTATTAACATGGTAGTTGTCTTTTTAACATGTGCACACACACTCGCACACTCAGAATGATCTGCCTGGGGGGGAAAAAGGCTAACTATGCCTAAGGGGAAAATGAAAAATAAAAAAATTCGTGTTGGTTTTCATTATTGTAGGCAATTATGTCCACATCACTTACAAAGCTATTGCCAAATCTGTCCAGGGAAGCAAAGTTTGAAAGGGGGGCAAAATCTTGGGGAAAATTCAACAGTGGCATAGCAGAGCTCTCAATATGAGAAAGCTGACATAATGTGGACTTCTGCTGTGAAGTTTCTCTGCAAAATATGGGGAGAGGTTTGTCGATGGGCAGAAAAGAAGAGAGGGCGGTGTGAAGTAGGCTTTTGCAGTCAATATTCCTCACAGTATTGTGCAGGGTCATCAAGAAAATGCTTAGTCTTTCTCTGGAACCAGTTTCAGAACTTTTCCAATTGCAATGGTCTTACCTAGAAATGAAATTTTGGAACAGACAAACAACACTTTTCAGTAGTTAACAGCAAGGTTCTATACTGTATTAAGCCTCACTAACCAAAACAAAATATAGTCCTTGTGCAAATTGCTGATTGAATAGCTTTATTCACCCAAACCATAGTAGATTTCATCAGGCTCTAATGGCTAAGATTATTTAGAGCTGGGCCCAGTCCAAATGACTGTAATCCTACCACTTGGGATCTTAATTTCAAGGCTAGCTGGGCCTTACATAGTAATGATGCCTCAAAAAAAAAAAAAAAAAAAAATCCTGTTAAACTATGAAGTATAACAAATGTCACTATCAACAAATTTGGAACATAAGGTGTTTAAAGTGAAACCATGACCTAGTCAAGCTTTGGGGGAAAAAAGTAAAAATCAGCCAGGCGGAGGTGACGTACACCTTTAATCCCAGCACTCAGGAGGCAGAGCCAGGCGGATATCTGTGAGTTCGAGGCCAGCCTGGTCTACAGAGTGAGTTCCAGGAAAGGAGCAAAGCTACACAGAGAAACCCTGTCTCGAAAAACAAAAAACAAACAAAAAACCCAACCAAACAAACAAAAGTAAAAATCAACAGTTTTTATACTGTATTCTCTACCATGGCTTAACGATATTGAACACTACCATGTTAAATATTTATCTGGATTTCTGTTGAACTGCAAAGGTTTGTATAGTTTTCTAGTTTCCAGACATGGGAATTTACCCTTGTAATCCTAGTACTCAGGAGGCCAAGGCAGCAGGACTGCAGTGAATTGGAGGCCAACCTAGGCTCCACTAGAAGACCCAATCTCCAAGAACAGCAGGTGCTGGGGATACAGTTCGGCCTGCAGAGTGCTGCCTCGAATGTCTGAAGTGCTGCTGGCTTTGATTCCCAGCACTTGGGAAATAGAGGCAGGAGGATCAGAAGTTTAGGATCATCAGATCATCATAAGCCACACAGTAAGTTTGAGGATAGCTTGGACTACATGAGACCTCATCTTTAAAAGATAGAAACGTTAGCCCAATGTTCCATAACAATCAGTTCGTTTTCATACCAAGGAATGTTCAGACCATTAGAGGAAAACTACAGCTATTCTGCATCAATCAAAGGTAGGTAGAAATGGATGCCCCCAAGGATGTGAATTACATATTAAACAAGTCATATAGCCCTTGTATTCTTATTTACTATAGAAGTCTTCATTCTAGAAATGTCTTAGTAAATTCATTTTTTCCAAGTGTACTATTATAAAATGTTAAAAGTAAGTCTATAGAGCAGCATTACTGGTACTATATGATAATTCAATTTGTTGTTTAATATATTCAATTCAATATACTTATCACATCTGACTATTACAGAACACACATCTGGATTTTCTTTGAACCAGCTGTAATAGGGACAGTACTCAGATAATGCTGACTACCAAAGCCTGACTGGATCAAAGACAGGGAAAACCTCTTACCCTCATCTCGTAAGGTAAAGCGTCCCATCTGAGGGAAGTCTTTAAAGGTCTCCAGACAGATGGTCCCTGCTGTCCTCAAACGCGCAATGCATACTTGATCTTGTTTCACAAAACGGGGTCGAGTCTTACTTTTTTCTCCTGATTTTTTGTCTACCAAGCAGATTAAGGCCTAGCCAATAAAAGAGGGTAAGAAATAAAATTTAATGTTAAATATAAGTAACTCTAAGAATAAAATGTAACCTGGGTATGTATTGAATACCTGTAATCCTAGTACTTGAGAAGCCAAGCCAGGAGAATCATGAGTTCCAAGCCAGCCTAAGCTACATAGAGAGATCCTGTCTTAAAACAACAACAACAACAACAAAGACAAGTAGCAAGATAGCTTTTCAGGCAAAGGTACTTGCCACATAAGTCTCTGGACCCAAGTTTAATTGCCAGAGCAGAAGAAAAGTGGAAGGAGAGAGCAAACTCCACGTGTACCATGACACACCCATCACCCCCGCCACCAAAAAAGAGAAAAAAAAAAGAGAAAAAAAGTGTAAAGGTATCTGTATTGTTGATCAGAAATTATCAAGATACAGCATTCTTCAAAATTAAACAAGCCAGTTATCCTAAAAACAAACTCACTGTTATTTCGACTTCCTCGATACAGGTATGAATATGCAGCACCGCATTATAGCCTGGGCAGATGATGGATTTGTGCTCTATAATCACTATCTGTCAAATTAAAAACAAAACAAAACCCCCACAACTTTATCTTCAATGCTCTAAAGGTATAATATTCCAAGAAGCAACAGAAATCACTAACTTTTAATATGTTATACCTTGTTATTTTGTTGAAAGGATAGCTCAAGTTGCCCTACCAAAGTTCCCCCTTCAACATTCCACTGTCTAGAAACTGGCAAGTGCCTGGTTTATATCTCAGTTCAATAGGCAGACATTGAGAAGTCTTCACCCTCTACTACCCAATGAACTAATGCAACAAATCACCTCAGACCAGTTACCGGGATGTGATATTCCCATAGCTTATCCATTTCTCAATACCCAAGGTCCAGTTAGTAAGTGTATGTACTTGGCATTAAAAACAACAACAAAACACAAAAACAACAGAAGTAAACTTAGTCATACTTTTCAGTGAAAAGGGCTGAGATTTATTTATGTGTATGTTATATATTTATATATATTTATGTGCTTTCCTTGGATGTTTGTACGTGTACCACATGCACTGCTGTTTGAGGAGGCCAGAGGGAGGGTGCTGGATCCCTTGGAACTGGAATTACAGGCGGTTGTAACCTGCAGATCCTTGGAACTGAACCCAGGTCCTCTATGAGAGCAGCAAGAATTCTTAACCACAGAGCCATTCACCAGTCCCAGTTTAAGCACACTCAGAGAGTTCTGTCAGGGCATCAGTGTTTTGCTGTCACTCTCCCAAGAAGGTAAGTGTGACCCAAGTCTAAAAACTTACTGGCTCTGGAATAGCAAACTATGCTGTAGTCGAAATCAAAGACATTTTAAACTAAACTTATTGACGATTTATCACTGTCGCCTTTACAAAGTGAATAATACTCTAAATTTTAACAATAAACCAAAAAATAAAATGGAATTTACAAAAAAATCCCACCTAATAAATTCTTATAGCATCTTGAAATTGTGAGATAATATAGTTTTGATGTACAAATGAGTTTGACTACTTCAGTTCCTCTGATACTGGTCATGTGGCATGTCACAAATACTTAGGGCAAAAACACTGAAATTCTAACCACTTAGTTTCTAACAACCAAGAAGATGAATGTGGTGACTTGTTTACCTGGGCATCAAATGTGCGTCCAGAATGACAAAGATTATTAAGATCACAAAGGATGAATCCTGGAAGAATCTCCTCTTCTTCAATTCCTTTCAGTCTGATTTTGAGGTTTTCCCCTGGGGCTACAGAATCTGTTTCTACATCATCAGAAAGTATCCCAAGAACTTCCACATTGTGCTTAAAAAGAAAGCAAAGTTGGAGGTTTGCTGAAACATGTGCTGAATTATATAGGACATAAAATGACCCCAATGTTTACTTGTTAAGAAGCTACAAATTCCCAAGCCAAAATAAAAATTTAGAGGCAAAGAAAAGGGCTCAATCCCAGGGCCTTGTGCATGTCAGACAAGTGCTCCACTACTCGATACAAAGTTGAAACTGTCATAGCTTGTAGTATCACATTCTAACAACTTCTAAATAGAACACAGAATAAAAACTCCATTTTCAAAATTCCAACACTGTGATGGTTAGTCCTGTCAACTGGATGAAATCTGGAATCTCAGGGAGGCAAACACCCAGGCACCCCTGTGAGGCATGCTTGGATAGAATTACCCCTAGTGAACTGATGAGAGAAGAACCGTTTTTACTGTGGTGGGATCCTTCCCTGAGCTGGGGACCTGCACTATAACCTTCCTCCTGGTTGCAGATGCATTTTGACCAGCTGCCTCAGTCTGTAGCCTTGACTCTCCTGCTTATTCTCTTGAGATGGGTGTCTTGCTTGCATGCATGTATGTATGCATGTATGTGCCCCATTGGTGACATGGTCAGAAGTGACAACAGATTTCCTGGAACTGGAGTTATGTTTTGTTGGGAACCACTGAGTGGGTGCTGGGAACTGAACACAGGTCCTCTGCAAAGGCAACAGGTGCTCTTAACAACTGAGCCATCTCTTCAGCCCCCTTGATTTGCTTTTTAACAATTTACTTTTATTTATGTATGCTTGTCTGAGTGTGAATGCTGTGCATGCAGTGTCTGTGGAGGCCAGAAGAGGGCATAGGACCCCCTGAAGCTGGAGTTAAGAGCCCATGGTGAGCTGCTCGATGTGGGTGAAGCAAGTACTCTTGAAGGGCTGAGTCACCTGCCAGCCCCTCACTTGAGTTGCTTTTCTCAGGGTCTTTGATCAGCCACAGGACAGTAAGACAAATACCAAACTTAATACTGGACTTTTAACACTTTAGATGTAAATATCAGAATTAAAAACTCATTTCCTACAGCAGGTCAATCCTGAAATAAGCACGTGTTTCTCAAAGTTATTTTATTGAATTTTAAAAGCATATTGTTGAGGCTGGAAAGATGATAGAGTGGTTAAGAGCACTTGCTGCTTTTACAAAGGACCCAGGAACAATTTCCAGCACCAACTGGTTTCTCACAACTATCTGCACGTAACTCCAGTTACAGGAAAGCTAATACTCTCTGCTGGCTCCTCGGGGCACCAGGTGTACATGATGCACAGATGTGGCCAAACATTCATATACAAAATAAAAATAAGTAAATCTCTTTTTAAAAGCACATTGTGTAATGAGTGCAAGATAAGCTTGTGGGAAAGAACTAGACAGTCATGTGCTGCAATGGTCAGCACAGCAGTATTGTTAATATATGTACTGTTGTCACTGTGGGACTCTTTTGTTTCACTGATAAAATAACACAGCCCTGCATGGGAAAGACAGAGAGGTGATATGTACAGGCACTGAAAACCCAGGAGTACATGTATTATTTGTATAAAAGCAAGAGTTAACAGAAGGTAATTACCTTGAAAGCAATAAAACATCAACTTGTATCTTGGAATAATTTTATAATACCTCAAAGTAGAAATCATCAAATCTAACTTAAAATCCACTAACGAAGGGTTTTGTTTGTTTTTCATTGTGTCTGGTGTGTGTGTGTGTGTGTGTGTGGTGAATGCTACAGAGCCCAGGTGGAGAAGAAAAGGTCAGGACAATTTTGTGGAGTAGTTGTCTCCTTTTACCTTTACATGGGTTCTTTGTAGCATTTTACCCAGTAAACCACCCAGCCAGCCCTTAAATATTTTTTTTCCTCTTTATTGGTTTTTCAAGACAATTTCTTTGTGTAGCCCTGGCTGTCCTAAAACTCCCTTTGTGTACCAGGCTGGCCTCAAACTCAGAGATCAGCCTGCCTCTGCCTCCCAAGTACTGGGATTAAAGGCATGCCACCACACCCAACTTAATTTTTTTTTTTTTTTTCAGTTATCTAAACAGGCCTCAAACCTGTATATAACCTAGTAGAAATGATGTTAGGGAATTGCGGATTTAGCTCTATGATAAAAGTGCCTGGTTAGCAACAGCCATGTCCTTAGCCTGGGGTGGGAGTGTTTAATAATAACAAAACAAAACCCCAAAAGATTAAAAAAAATCCCTGAATGTATAGTCTTGGACATACTATTTTGTGGCATCTAAATGACCCAGACTACAGACACAGAGACACACCAGGGCTGAACCTGAGTTTTCTTCCACGCTGTCTTAATCATCTGTTTTGTCAACCTTTAAAGCACTTCCTCAATCACTCCAAATCTCTTATTTGATTTGCTCCTATCAATGATGGGACAGGTTGATGGTTTCAAACTTTCATGGTGCACCTTCTAGCTCTAACATGCTTGAAGGATCAGCTGACCCTTCCATTGCCACTGAGTGAAAAAACTCATGTCTTCTTATAGTTCACACTGAGCATTAATAAAATAATTATTACTTATAAAAATTAGTGGAAATTCCTAAGTTTTTGAAAAGTTTGGCATCTGATATTTTCAAGAGCGACCATATGAACACATGCTAAACTCTTACCTTATTTGGCATCATTACAAGCTGCTGGCCTTTACAAATAGATCCAGATTCCAGCTTTCCCAGGACCACAGTCCCCATATCCTATTGAAATATAGAATAAAAAAATTAAAAACACACAGACTTTTAGTGCTGGTTATAGCAGGTGAACAGCCCCAAGAGAAATTCTATAGGATTTATCTATCAAGGAAAGTCTTTAGTTTAATAAGTGGCAGAATGCTTATGATATTTTTTAAAGTCTATTCTTTTTGCTTTTATATATAATTTACTTATTTTTATTTAATGGGCATTGGTGTCTTCCCTGCATGTATGTTTGTGTGAGGGTGTCAGATCTTGGAGTTACAGATGGTTGTGAACTGCCACGTGGTTACTGGGAATTGAACCCAGGTCCTTTGGAAGAGCAGTCAGTGCTCTCAACTACTGAGCCTTCTCGACACCCACTTATGATTATTCTTAAACACAGAGAAGGTGATAAATACTCCCATAATAATTTGTATCTTAGGCCTTAGTACAATTATAGTAAAAATAACAAGGAATGCTCAAGGTTTCAGAAGTTCTAGCTTCATGCAGATAACCACAGAATTTTATGTTGGAAGATCTGAATTGTTTGTACAGATCTAGAAACTTAATTGTTTAGAATGGAGCTAATTGAAGGACAAAAGACTTAAAAATAGGTAAATATTACATGAATTGGTACTGTCAGAGTTTAAAAGATTAAGTTAAGGGCTTGGGATGGAGCTCACTGGCAGACATCTTACCTGATCTGCACAAAGCCCTAGGTTAAAGACCCTGTATTGCAAAACAAAGTACCTAAATAACCAAGTTGAAAATCCAATTGAAACCAATGAAGTGAATTTTTTTGTAGGGGTTTAAAGTTTTTTTGTTTTTTGTTTTTTTGTTTTTTGTTTTTTTTTTTTGGAGACAGGGTCTCACTATGTAGCCCTAGCTAGCCTGGAATTTGCTATGTAGATAAGGCTGGCCCTGAGTTAAAAGATCCACCTGTCTCTGCCTCCCAAGTGCTGAGATTAAAAGCATGCACCACCACACCCAAGAAGTGCACACTGACAACATAAGCCCTCATGTATTGGTACTATTATAACTTAGTGCACTATTCTTGCAAGGCTACTTATCAATATCTATAATTTTTAAGGTGAAAAAATTTTCAGAACAGCCTTTTCATTGTATCAATACTGCAGCTAAAAAAATGACTAATTTACTGAAAATATACAAGTTAAGCTTCTTGTGTAAATCATAGCCTTCCATATGCAAGCACTCAGAAAGACAATAAACATTACTCTTAATACATTTTTTATAACTTATAACAAAACACAATGATTTCAACTCCCCTGAAATCCAGTAACTTTAATATTTGAGGTACCTTGTACTTATCGACAATTGGCAGCCTGATTGGTCCATCAACTGATCTATTGAAGTTTGGCAAATTATCCAGATATGGAATAAATGGTAAGCCACTGAGAACAGAATAATATCCATTAAAGAAAGTTAACAGTAATTTTTAAAAAATCTATGCACATTTTTTTTTCATTTATATATTTCCATTTCATGAAACTTACACCTCAGAAAACTAAAATAAAACAGAATACCTTACTTGGCCAGATATGGTGACACCACCCTGTAATCCCAGCACTTGGGAGGTTCAGAGGAGAGGTTAAGAAGTTCCAGGCTAACCGAGGCTACATAGTGAGATTCTTGTCTCAAAACAGAACACAACGAAACAACAAACTACAAACACACTGGATGTTCATCTATGTGTGTGAGTACATGGATATGGAAGTCAGAGGATAATTTGCACAGGTCAGTTCTCTCCTTTAATGATCTGGGCTCTGGACAAAGACCTCAAGTCATGAGGCTTGGCAGCAAGCACCTTGACCTGCCGAGCCATGCTGGCCTAACTTCCCCATAAATTTATGTGATGTCTAGAAAAGGGACTTGTACAGCCTACGTTATAATACTAACCACACAAGGACGATTTTGATAGGTCTTCTTGACTTGTCTCAAACTCAGATCTCTTGCCTGAGTCCTCAAGTGCTGGGATTATAGGCATGTACCACCACGCCCAACTCTGTCCCCTAATTGTATGTACTGTGACATATCCTCCTGGGAAATTGAACTCAGAATCCTCATGCTTATAAGACAAGCAATCTATTGACTTGAGTTATAGGCCAAAGCGCCCATAAAGAACTTATAGGACACCTAGGTGGTGGTGGCACATGCTTTAATCCCAGCACTCAGGAGGCAGAGCCAGGTCGATCTCTGTGAGTTCGAGGCCAGCCTGGTCTACAAAGTGAGTTCCAGGACAGGCTCCGCTACCCTATCTCAAAACAAAAAACACAAAGAATTTGTTTGACTTGAAGAATACAGAGGGCTGGGAAACGGCTCACTGAGTACACTGCCTGCTATGCCAGCACAGGGACATGAGTCTGGACCCAACACCAATATAAAAGCCAGGTGGTGGCATGCATCTGTAATCCCAGCACTGGGAGGAGACAGACTGATCCCAGGGCTTACTAGCCAGGCACTCTAGCCAAATCAGGTAGTTTCAGGCTCAGTGAAAAACTCACAAAAACACCTTTGGCCTGTATACACATAAACATGGGCAAAGCACATCTTCTTACACATATTGCATACACCACAGACACCCATGCACATTACACACACAAGTATACAACACACACACACACCCTGGCACATTACATACATAAGCATACAACACACACCCCTAAGTATTTCACATATTAAAAAAAAAAAAAAAAATAAGCATTTTAGAAGTCAAAGATCCTGGTATTTTTAAAACCAAGACTACAGACAAAATTTCTTTCAATTATTATTTAGATATGCCCATCCTCCTTTTAAAAAAGTAATAAAAGGTTACTCACATATACCAAGGACAGAAATCTGATTGCTCTTTGAGATTTGCTCCCGTCAGTCCTGAGCAGGGCATAAAATGAATGTCCTTTTTTGGATTGAAGCCAACTTTTTTCAAGAATGGTACTAGTTTCTCTTTACATTCTTCATATCTATGAATATTTAGAAATAACACAATTATGCCAACTGAGTACTAGTTTCACCAGTAAACAAATGAAAGCTTAGAAAAGCTGGAATAAACAATGCAAACACTAACAAAACATCCTTTTCTTCACCAATATGCCTGTAAACAGCCAGGAAAGCATCCGTGCTTACCTCTCGTTACTCCAGTTCACAGTTGGATCATCCATCTTATTAATAAGCACGATTAAGTGTTTGACACCCGCTGTCTTTGCCAACATTGCATGTTCTCTTGTCTGTCCTCCTTTTTCAAATCCGGTTTCAAACTCTCCTTTCCTGGCTGAGATTACCTATTCCAAGAAATCAAGTAATTTATTCTTAGATATTCAGATTCCCCCCCGACACACACACCAAATCTAGCAGCAAAACATTTTAAGTTTCCAGTGGGCGGTGGAGGTGCACACCTTAATCAGAGCACTTGGGAGGCCGAGGCATGCGGATCTCAGAGACTTCAAGGCTAGCCTGGTCTACATAGCAAGTTTCAGGACCCGCAGGACTGTTACACAAAGAAACCCTGTCTCAAAACAACAACACACACACACACACACACACACACAAGTTTGCAAGAGAAGCATGTGTACTATACAATGAGTATGTCGAAATGGCTTAAAGATTTGAGGGTTTGGGTTTGAATAGGTATGGCTCATTGGTAGTTCCTTATTTTCTTTCTTTCTTTCTTTTTTTTTTTTTTTTTGAGACAGGGTTTCTCTGTGTAGCTTTGGGCCTTTCCTGGAACTCACTCTGTAGCCCAGGCTGGCCTCGAACTCACAGAGATCCGCCTGGCTCTGCCTCCTGAGTGCTGGGATTAAAGGTGTGTGCCACCACTGCCCGGCCTGGTAGAGTTCTTTCTTTCTTTCTTTTTTTTTTTTAAGATTTATTTATTATGTATACAGTGTTCTTCCTGCATGCTAGAAGAGCGAGCCAGATCTCATTACAGATGGTTGGGAGCCACCATGTGGTTTCTGGGAATTGAACTCAGGACCTCTGGAAGAGCAGCCAGTGCTCTTAACCGCTAAGCCATCTCTCCAGCCCTGGTAGAGTCATTTCTATGGGCTGTGCCAAGTATCAAAATAAACAATGTTTTCTCTAACCCTTCAACTCCCATAAATCTAGGATATGTGCATATAGTTAAAACATTTCAAATACCTTCTTTTCAGGTAAAGGATGTGAGGAGATATGTGTTTAACAATTTCATAGCCCCAGGTTTAATCTCTTTTGTGTGTGCATGCAGGTAAGTGCCGGTGAGTGCAGGTGCCTGCTAAAGCCAGAAGCATCAGATACCCTTGAAGCTTGAGTTACAGGCAATCGTGAGCCACCTGATGTGGAACCTGAGAGAACCTCAGGTTCTATGCAGGAACAGTATGTCCTCTCAAGCATTCAGCCATATCCGCAGCCCGCACTGGGTTGAATCTCTAATACTACAATCAAAATGGATGTGTGCTGATGCATACTTGTAATCCTAGCATTTAAGAGTCTGAGACAAGAGGATAGTAAGTTTGAGGACAGTATGTACTACCAAGCAAGAAGGAAGGGAAGGAGATACACAGGGTTAATTTTAATCTTTGTGGGCTCCGCATTAAAAGAAAATACAGGCTGGGCGGTGATGGTGCACGCCTTTAATCCCAGCAACTCGGCCAGCCTGGACTACAGAATGAGTTCCAGGAAAGGTGCAAAGCTACACAGAGAAACCCTGTCTTGAAAAACTCCCCGCCCCCCCCCCCCCAAAAAAAAAAAAAAAAAAGAAAAGACAGAGCCGGGCGGTGGTGGCCCACACCTTTAATCCCAGCACTTGGGAGGCAGAGGCAGGCGGATCTCTGTGAGTTCGAGGCCAGCCTGGTCTACAGAGTGAGATCCAGGACAGGCTCCAAAACAACACAGAGAAACCTTGTCTCGAAGAAAAAAAAAAAAGAGACCAAAAAAAAAAAAAAAAAAAAAAAAAAAAACAACAAAAAACCTGCAAACAAACCACTAAATTCTGACACACAGATAACAGCCACGATAAAATGTTTAGTGTATTTTCTATAAGCCAATTATAAAGAGTTCTTGGGGAGATAAGAGTGACAAAAATGAATATTATGACTCTGTATAGTGTTATAATGCACTACAACTTCCTGAGGGTGAATTAGAATTTTAAAGTTAGGTTGTGGAGTACACCTTAAATCAGAGGCCAGTAAATCTGAGTCTGAGGCCAGCCTGGTCTACATATCAAATTCCAGGCCAGCCTGAGTTACATGGTGAGACCCTATTTCACAAATCAGTGGCACAGCAATATATAAAGGCCATGGGAACCCTTACAATGGGAAAGAAAAGAGAACACGTGCGCTATTAATAAATACGCCCAGACAATAACAAAAAGCCCAGAAAGAAATGTCTTTCTTACCAGTACAGCCAAGTCAGCTTGAGAAGCACCACCAATCATATTTGGGACAAAACTCTTATGGCCAGGAGCATCTAGAATTGTAAAATGCTTCTTTTCGGTTTCAAAATAGGCACGACCCACTTCTACCGTTTTACCCTTGTCTCGTTCCTCCTGATTTGTGTCTAAGGCCCAAGACAAGTACCTGGAGGATATTTAAAAAAAAAAAAAAAAAAAAAAAAAAAAAAAAAAGATTATCATTAAAAATATTCTTCTACCAAGAAGCATGTAACTAACTAAATGTGACATCCAGTTTCATCTCCACTATTCATCTGTGTCATAAGGAAGACTAGTAAAATAAAACCAAGAAAATTAAAGATACATTGTTATGATGCAAACAAAGCCTATACATAGTGAGCTAGTCCATAAGCAACATGATTCATAAAAGGAAACTGACCACATAGGGAGAAAGACTACTTAAGTGCTGGGTGTGGTATTGCACATCTCTAATTCCAGCATCAGAGAGACTGAGGCAGGAGGATAGCGAATGTTTGAGACCATCCCGGCTACCCATCAAAAATCCTGTAAGAAAGAAAAGAAGAGGTGACAGAGAAAAGGAAAAACAAAGATGAGTCATAATATTAATGCTGTGGTTTGAATGAAATGTCTCCCAAAGTCTTGGGCATGGGATATTCTGGTCCACAGTTGGAGGCTTAGAAGGTGTGGCCTTGTGGACGAGGTACGTCAGTCACTAAGGCTGGCTTGGAGAACTGAAAGCCTTACACTACTTCAGGTTCACTCTCAGCCTGCCTGCTCCAGCCACCATGACTGCCTGCTGCTATGCCTCCCAGTCGTGTGGATTTGTCGTATCCCTCTGGAACTGTAGGCCCAAATAATTTTTCCTTCTATAAGCTGCTTCTGGTCATGGTGTTTTATCACAGCAGTAGAAAAATAACTAATACAACTAATTCCAGTATCATAGAGTGAAGTCAACACCTCCTTATTTCACTTTTCTAATTATATAACAGAATACGATGATTGCAAAAAACAGGATATTAAAGCCAGAGCATGTTTCATACCTGTAAGCCAATACCTGTAATCATTTGAAGACTACCTACAATTAAATTTGAGGCCAATCTGAGCTACAGAATGAGACCTCATCTCAAAAAAAGCATATTTCTCCACAAGGCCACCATTCACAGCATGTTGGAACACTGGTTACTTACTATTAACTACTGATATGCCCCAGTGATGGCATATGCCTTTGATTCCAGCACTTGGGAGGCAGAAGCAGGCAGATCTCTGTGAATTTGAGGCTAGCCTGGTCTACAGAGTGAGTCCCAGGACAGCCAGGGCTAAACAGAGAAACCTTGTATCAACAAACAAAACAAAACAAAAATTCTGCTATCACTTCACTGTGTGAGAATTATTTAATTCTACAGAAATTGTTTCAAAACATCCATAGTAACAGCTTGTAATCTTTTTTAGTCTAATACTAATTAAGACTTCCCATTTGCCAGGCATGCTGGCACACCCCTTCAATCCCAGCACTCGGGAATCAGAGGCAGGTGATCTCTGAATTTGAAGCCAGCCTGGTCTACATAGTGAGTTCCAGGCCAAGCAGAGCTACAGAGACTCTGTCTCAACAACAACAACATCGTGGTCCTTTCTGAAGAGGAGCATTAGTGTCGCAGTGAGATTAAGGGCTGCAGACTTCTTTCAAGTGCCAGGGACTTAACCCAAGTTTCTCATACAAGCTAAGCATTCACTGAACTACTCACCTACACTCCCAAAATGTGTAATTTTAAAAAACAAAATAAGTAAGGTCACAAAGCACCCTCACACATGTCTGTGCACGTGTGCTCACAAACACACATACACATACACACACAGGCTCTTTTCTCTTACCATTGATTTTTTTTCTTCCAGCACTTATTTACATAATGATTACATATCCTATGTACAATCATAGTTCTTTTCTCTCCAAACACCACTGCAATGTTAAGTTCTAATCCTGCTTAGTATAAATTTCATAATATAAACTTTTTTCCTCCCTTTGGTTTATTTGAGACAGTTTCTCTGTGCAGCCCTGGCTCTCCTGTACTCACTTTGTAGATCAGGCTGGCCTCAAATTCAGGGGTCTGCCTGCTTCTGCCTCTGAGTGCTAGATTAAAGATGAGCACCACAACTGCCCAATTAGATGGATGTCTTAAAGTTTATTAAACAGTTCTCTTACTACTAGATGTTTAAATGACTCCCAAATCATCTTTGTGTAAGTTAGGAAGTCATCATCTCACATTATGATGTGAGAAAAAGAAAACTTTGCCTTTATTATACAGTATTTTAGATGTCAAAAATTTGTTTTAAATCCCTTCTATTGAGATAGGGCCTCACTATGTTGCCCAGGTTGGCCTCAAACTCTTGGCATCAAGCATCAGAGTACTGGGACCCTAAGCTTGTAGCACTGGGCCTGACTGAAAATATGCATTTGAACAGACCACCAAAACATTAAAGGTACCGTGTTTCCTTAAAAGTAACTTCTAGTATCATAAAAGTTTACTATACCAGGTTTCTCTGTTTTTTTCTTTAGCTTCTCGTTCATATTTCTCAAGTGTCCTTTTGTCCACCATTCCAGTCAAATACCTGAAAACAGTTAAAGACCAAAAAAGAATACATTTTAGTGACTCAGTACAGTAAGGAAACTGTTCAAGCACTTGAAGGGCATCTGAACTACAGAGAAACGGCTCCTGAGAAAAAGAACTGCCCCCATTTATTTCTGTGGAAATCAGTTTGCAGCAGTCAGTCTTCCTCTGCCACCATGTGGGTCCCAGGGACTGAGTCCAGGTGGTTAGCTTTGGTGACCTTTGCCACCGAGTCATCTCACTAGGCAAAAACCCAGCTCTTTTAAAGTCAATGTGCCATTTGTAGAGCTAGTATAAAAAGGATATTTGTATCAAATTATTAGATGAGAACAAAAATACTTCACAGTGAAAAACAGTCAATACTTTACAAAAGTAATGGCCGGAGCTCGCATCAATACTTTGTAAACTATATTGAGTATGTAAAACACAGTTGATAGCATCATCCCCACATGACACAAAGTATCGTATGTATTCTGTGATTTTTTTTTTTTTAAGATTTTTATTTTATTTTTGGTGCATTTGTGTTTTGCCCTCATGTATGCCTGTGTGAGAGTGCCAGATTCCCCCAAGCTGGAGTTACAGACAGTTGTGAGTTGCCATGTGGGTGCTGGGAATTGAACCTAGGTCCTCTGGAAGAACAGTCAGTGTTCTTAACCTCTGAGCCATCTCTCCAGGCCCTTCTGTGATATTCTTGATACAAGAAAGTATCAGTCCTGTCCAAACCACAGAACACTATATGAAATAACCAGTTCACATTCTTTAAATTACTAAGGCCAGGGGTCAGAGACGGCTCAGCAGTTAAGAGGTTTTCTTTTCTTCAGGAGGACCTCAGTTCAGTTCCCAGCACTCACATTAGGCAGCTCAAGTCACCTGTAACTCCAACTCCAGGAGAGCCAACACTCTTTTCTGGTCTCCTGGGGCATTACCATACACATACATTTTTAAAAAGGGGAGGGGGCATGGAAAGATGGCTCAGTGGTTAGGAGCAACTGCTGCTCTTGCAGAGGACCCAGGTTTGATTCCCAGCACCCACATGGGAGCTCACAATTGCCTGTAACCACAGTTGCAGGACATCTAGCATCCTCGTCTAGCCTGCTCAGGTACATGCATACACATAATACATATTTATAATATAAGTAGGCACACGAACATATACACACAAATGCAAATCATTTGTTTTTTTAAAGATGACAAAGACCATAAAGGAAGGAAAACTGTAAATGTTACAGATTGAGGGCTATGGAGATATACTAATGCTATATTATATATAATTCGAGAACATAAGAAATTAACAATGGAAAAAATTGGTGACATTCAATAAGGATCTGCTGTTTAATTTTTAAGTGACCATCAGATGTGCTGTTGATGTTACAAGTTGCAATGCAAACTTGATGGTTATGGTGGCACCCTGCACCAGGCGGGCAGACCAACCAACCAACGACCAACTAACACCAACCAAGGTCAAGCTTTGCTTTGTTGTTGTTGTTATTTATTTTTCCAAGAAAGGGGTTCGCTGTATAGTCCTGGCTTCCTGGAAACTCACTCTGTAAACCAGGCTGGCAATGAACTCACAGATCTGCCTATCTCTGCCTCCTCCTGAATGTAGGTAGGGATCAAAGGTGTGCGCCACCATCACCTGGTATTTTTTTCTTTTTGTAAGCAGTGCTGAGGACTCAACCCAAGACCTTACACATGGTTGCTGAGTTAGTACTCTTGACACCGATTTCTATCCCCAGCCCTGGTTTTCCAGTTTGATTATTGGACCATAGTTTATGTATGATTTTCACATTAGGTTAGAATGAATAAAGGGACTATGGGAACTTTGTATTGTTTCTGGTATCTTTCTGTAAGACCAACACACATGTACCCACATGCAAATGAACATGTAAGACAAAAAATTTTCATATTAAAGATTCCTCAGGACATATTAAGATCAGTATATGTAATATCTATCCCTTAATTTAGATGTGTATAAATTCTAATGTGCAAGCAATGAAGTTCTGTCAAATGACTTTTCAAAGTGAGATAATTTTAAAATAGCTCTTGTCAATGTGAGACTATTGTCTGAATAGCTCCCTAGTAATGCGTGCTAGCTTTTATTCAATCCAAATCAAAGCCCCCATCCTTCTCATCCCAAATATTACCTACATAATCACCTACTACAGTATGATGTTCTTCACAATCTGAATGTAAAAAAATAAAGCAGTGAAGAGGCCACCCTAACTACAGCCCATCAATAAAAAGCATACTGTCTAAAACACCAATAAATAGGTATAACACTTGCAACCACAGAACCCTCTTAGCTAACTGTTTTAGGGACATTTACAACAGCAGGATTACCACTGAGGACTATCAATTAGGCAACTCAAAAGCATGCCCTTGGGTCCTCTGATGACCAACTTTGAACAAACAGGTCCAAATTTTGAGAAGAAATCCCAATTTTAGGACCTTTAAGTAATTATAAAGATGTATCAAATTGAGAAGGTGGCTCAGTGGGTGGTTTGCTGCACAAGCCTAGACAACCTCAGTTCAGACCCCTAGAACCCAGACACAGTAGCACACACACACACACACGTCTGTGATCGTCGTCGTCGTCGTCGTCGTCGTCAGAATTCTACCCTTACTCCACATGAGCAGTTCAGGAGTTAAAAGGTCTTGCGTCTCATGACGATGTGCGCGCAGCGTGGTCACACAATCAGCACATGTGTGGTATAGCTCCGTAAGCCCACCTGTGCATGCTCACTGGGAACCCTTAAAAAGCCTGATGCAGACCCCCCCTCCCATTCTGTTCTGCTCTCTCTCCCCCCACCCCATCATCTTTCTCTCTGCTCCTTCCCAGGCCTGGTTCTCTTGTATCCCTCTCACCCCCCTCTTCCTCCTAATAAAGCTCTCTGCTACTAGGCAGTCTTGGCCGTGCCTCGTTACCTTTCCTCGGTAACCAGTGCTGCTTATTATTCATTTCAGTCGTCCCTTTATAGGGATCGGGAAGCTGGGGGGTTGGGGTGGAAGGACAGCTAGCCTGGTATACACAACAACCAACAAGAGACCCTATCTCACCCAAGGAGGAAGGTGAAGACTGAGGATTTCCTTTGTCCTCTATATGCACAACATGGCATGCATGTGCTCCCCCCCCTCACATGCACACACAAACACATATACACACACACGCAAAAAGATTTTTAAAAAATTGTCAATACCGCCGGGCGGTGGTGGCGCATGCCTTTAATCCCAGCACTCGGGAGGCAGAGCCAGGCGGATCTCTGTGAGTTCGAGGCCAGCCTGGGCTACCAAGTGAGTTCCAGGAAAGGCACAAAGCTACACAGAGAAACCCTGTCTCGAAAAAACCAAAAAAAAAAAAAAAAAAAAATTGTCAATACCAGAATGCACTACTAGAGGTCAGTCAGTGTCTTTGCAAGTAGGTAGTTTTTATAAAATGGTAAAATTTGGGGCTGGGGAGATGGCTCAGTGGTTACAGAACTTGTCACACAAACATGAGAACTGGAGTTCAGATCCCCAGAACCTATGTAAATGTCAGGTGGGAGAGGCAGGTCTGCCATGCCAGTTATTCCAGCCTCACAGGCAGGGACAGAATCCAAGAGTACAACGACCAGTGAGATTAGCCAAATCAGGGAGCTCTGGGTATGATTGAGACCCTTGCCTCAATGAATAAGCTAACACCAATCTTGGATCTCTGCATATATGCAAACACATATGCAGACCAACACACATGCATATACTGTAGTTAGGGTGACCTTTTCACTTTTTTTTTTTTTACATTCAGATTGTGAAGAACATCATACTGTAGGTGATTATGTAGGTAATATTTAGGATGAGAGGGACGGGGGCTTGGATTTGGATTGAATAAAAACTAGCAGGCATTACTAGGGAGCTTAATCAGTGTATACACACTCTCACACCACCACCCTTCTTTGATTGAAAAAAAAAATCTTGGAATGATGGCCAGACTACTTGCCTTTGATTAAATCCACATACAGGGGCCGGAGAGATGGCTCAGTGGTTAAGAGCACTAGCTGTTCTTCCAGAGGACCCGGGTTCAAGTCCCAGCTCACAGCCATCCATAACTCCACTTTCAGGGGACCCAATACCCTTTTGGGGTTGGGGATTTAGCTCAGTGGTAGAGTGCTTGCCTAGCAAGCACAGGCCCTGGGTTCGGTCCTTAGCTCCACAAAAATTAAAAAAAAAAAAAAAATCCACATACATTTAAGGATCAAAAGAACAGTTCATTCATGAGTCAAAATCAAACTTTGGGTTTGGGAATATAGCTCAGTGGCAGAGCTCTTATTTAGTATTCACAGATCCTGGGAACACCAGCACCAGGGGCAAATGAAAACAGGAAGCTGGGGGCTAGAGAGTTGGCTCAGTGGTTAAAAATGTTTGTTGTTCTTGCAGAGAACCCAGGTTCATTTCCAGGCACCCACACAGTGGCTCACAACCATCTGTAATTAGTACCAGGTGATATGACTCTTCCTTTTTTGGTTTTCTGAGACAGAGTTTCTCTGTATAACATCCCCAGCTGTCCCAGAACTCACTCTGTAGACCAGGCTGGCCTGGAACTCACAGAGATATGCCTGCCTGTGCCTGGGATTAAAGGCGTGTGCCACCATTGCCCGGGTGATATAACTCCCTCTTTTGACTTCTGTGGACATGAGGCATGCACACAGTGCACATACATATTATGTAAACACATACATATAAAATAAAAAATAAATACATCTTAAACAAAAACAAAACAGAAAGCTAGCTTTCATTACTCCAAGAAAATTATAGATATACTGCAACTTGCCATGATTCTCACTTACTCCATCACCAGTCAAAAATACCTTTTAGCCAGACATGGTGGTGTTTAATCCCTACACTTGGGAAACAAAGGCAGGAGGACAAGTTCAAGGCCAGCTAGGGCTACATACACAGTGAGACCCTGCCCCCCAAAAACCAAAATAATTTTATTGAGGCATTTTGGAGGTAGAGCAGCAGAAGGATCAGGAATTCTGGATCATCCTAGACTACATACTTGAGTTTAAGGCCACCCTGGCACACATGCTTCCTTAAAAATACAAAATAATAAAACACCTAAACTACCTAACGTCATTGCTTAGCCTAACTCCCCTCTACAAACTCAGACACTTAAATTAGCTCAAGTCGGGCAAAATCAAGTGACACAAAGCCCACTTAATATTAAAGTGCTGAATGTCTCATATATAGACACAAAAGGACACACTCATGCGTGCACACACACACAAACACAACTATTTAGCTGCCACTAGCAACAGTACACTGTAGAGGACTGTTTAGCTTGGTGACCAGTGACTGGGAGCTATCACACACTGTCATCAGCATCATAAAGGAGGATCAGACCACCTAGGAAAAGGGCTAAGGTCAAAGTATGACTTCCAGTTACAGCCAGGGGCCATCTGTATATTCCAAGACAACTAAGACTTTCTGTAATCTTGGGTTCTATATTTTCATAAAGTTTTAAGAAGGCCTGGAGAAATGGACCAGCAGTTAAGAGCACTTGCTGCTCTTGCTGAGGACACAGTTCCATTCCCAGCATCCACAACAGTCAACTTAAAACCACCTGTGATTCTAGTCCCAAGCAGATTCAGTAACCACCTCCCCAACCACCTGCATGGATGGTTGCACATACATAAATGCATACACATACAAAAACAACATCTTTAAAAATTTGTTGTTGTTTCCAGACAAGGTCTCATTATACCACTCTGGCTAACCTACAACTCTACATACAGACAAGACTGGCCTTGAACTCACAGAGATCCACCTGCTTCTGTCTCCCAAGTGCTGGAATTAATTAAAGACATGCAACACCATGCCTTGCCAAAAAGAAAAAAAGGGGGAGGGGGAGGGGGCCTGGAGAGATGGCTTGGTGGTTAAGAGCACTGGCTGCTCTTCAAAAGGACCCGAGTTTAATTCCCAGCACTCACATGGCAGCTTACAACATTCTGCGACTCCAATTCCAGGGAATCTAACACCCTCACACAGACAATACATGTAGGTAAAATACCAATGCACATAAAATTAAAAAAAAAAAAAAATTATTAAAAAAGGAGGAGAAGCAGCCACAGCAGCAGCCAGGTAGTGGCACACACCTTTAATTCCAGCTATTCATGTGCAAACATCACCACACACACACATACCATGTGTTTTTTTTTGTTTTGTTTTGTTTTGTTTTTTTTCGAGACAGGGTTTCTCTGTGTAGCTTTGCGCCTTTTCCTGGAACTCACTTGGTAGCCCAGGCTGGCCTCGAACTCACAGAGATCCGCCTGGCTCTGCCTCCCGAGTGCTGGGATTAAAGGCGTGCGCCACCAACGCCCGGCCACATACCATGTTTTGCTTTGTTTCAGAAATACAGTGTTGCATGAGAGTCTGACAGTGATTAAAAACTAATGATTACACTATAATAACAATTACTTAACCTCTGCCTTCCCTACACAGATGATTTATGATTAAAGTTTCTAACTTGAAGTGCTGACCAATTTTTATCTCCCTTGTCTGGCAAAATGAACACTTACAACATCTGAAATTTATCCAACCAGATTAACTCTACCATTAGATAAAAGAGACTTACATTATTTGCCCTCCAATGGTTGACTTGCCCGCATCTAAAAGGAACAGCAAAAATATGGGAACATAGGTTAAAAACCACCACCAATATATACAAATATAACTACAGGAATTTTTTTTTTTTAGCATGCACAGTCAAGTCTTGCAAAAGCAACTGAACTGTAATAGGAATTTCAGGATCAACTTCTAGGGACCCTCTCCCATGTGCAATGAATGAGGCTAAGATTCCCCACAGGGCAATGATGATTGAGAAATGCTTTACTGATAAAGAAGAAATAATTTGTTTTGTTTTGTTTGAGACAAGATTTTTCTGGGTAGCCCTGGCTGTCCTGGAACTCACTCTGTAGACCAGGCTAGCCTTGAACTCAGAGATCTGCCTGCCTCTGCCTACAGAATGCTGGAATTAAAGGCATCTTTCACTTTAAAGAAACAGGATAGGCATTTTTTTACAAATTTCAAAGTTATTCTTCTCTAAAAGGAGTGTGATATCAAGAGGGAGATAGGTCAAGCTTAGTGGGGTATATCTTCTGCAATCCTAGAACTCAGGAGGCTGAGGCAGGAAGAACATGGGCTGAAGGCCAGTCTGGATTACTACATAGTGAGTCCCTGTTTCAAGGTAGAGAGACAACACAGAATTCAGTATTTTCTTCTCACAATTTGACAAGTCAGAAATCATATAATTAAGCAAGGTCTTGTTTGACTAAACTAGTTACTTGGCAAAATACCCAGAAGTTACTCTAAATTACTAATTTCTTATTTCATACAAAATTAAGCTGACTAGTTAATCCCATTAAAAGGAACATATCAACTAAAGAACAAAAAACATGCACATTTCTTGGATACAAACTAATTATCCATTACACACATTCTGAAGCTTATTTTCTTCCAGTTTCTATGCTATTTCAAAACAGTTGATCTGCCCAAATTTAAAGAACAAAGCATTGTTTTTTTTGGGTTTTTTTTTTTTGGTCAGCTGAAGCAAGTTAAAAAACATAAAACCAGCTGGGCAGTGGTGGTACATACCTTTAGTCCTAGCACTCAGGAGGCAAAGGCAGAGAAGAAGGTGGATCTGTGAGTTCCAGGACAGCTAGGGCTACACAGAGAAACCCTGTCTCAAAACAAACAAAAAACACCCAAAGCATGTAAAGACATGTGACCCTGCAGTCAACTCTCACGTGTGTGCATGTGGACAGAGCATTTTAGATATTTCATTACTTTGACTCAGTTTTACTCTTTTACATCTCCAAGTAGCTAAACAAGATGTTCTACACTTTGATGTCCCCAATAACTCTGGTCATTGTTTATGAGATTTGTGAGGACAACTTACCAACATGCCCAATGAATACTACATTTACATGTTCTTTCTTAGGAGCACCTGGGGGTGCCACCACCGACTTGGGTTTTGGTATTTCTTCTTCTTCCTCCATCATTTCTTGGGTACTTTCCTCTGGTGGCCTTCCATCTCCTGAGGAGCCACCCCCAGGCTCTGCTTCACTTATTTCTTCTTTGTGCTCCCATGATTCTTCTGGGGACATTTCTGTCTCTCCATTCTCTACTGAAGAAAGGTATTTTAAATAAATATCTTGAAAAAAGACTTGCCTGCACTTTAAACAGTCCTTAAATACAAGTCACTTAGGTTCCTCTCCTGACACCCATGACAGAGGCAGAAATGGCTGGGTTTTCAAGCTGGCCTCATGGCTGACAGCAGAGCCAGAGCCTATACCATAACACACAGCTATACTAGCGTGGCGTCATTTCCTAAGGGTAGACTACATGTAAACAAGACAGCCATCATTCCCAACTGCACCTATTCCAGTATCAAGATGTCCTGACTGTGGGGAAGAAAAGGAAAGTATAAAAACCAGAATAAGGTGTGTGAAAGAATTTAGGAGATAAATTTTCTGTGTAAATAATAACTTTTGGCATTAACTTTAATTATCACCTTGGAAATAGGAAACTTTTAAGAATACTAAAGTTATTTTTAAAAGGATGGAAATTTTGATGAAATGTTAGACTAGGCATGACGGGATATGCCTTTAATCCCAGCATTCTGAAAGTAGAGGCAATAGGATTAGTAGTTTAAGGCTACAAAGATCCAGCCTCAAGAAACAGACAGACAGACAGACAAAGTCAACGGAAGAAGCACTGTGTTTAAATTAGCTAGCACTTCTGTTCAACTCCACTTGCAGTCACTAATTGGTCTAGTCTGTGCTAAAATTCTAATATCAAAAATTTAATCGTGGCGTAAGCATAGACATTTCAGTCATCAGAACATGTACATGTGCATCTTAAATCTGGAAGTTTCCTATTACTGTATAAATATGGTCAGAAATTCTTACCAACAGGTTCTGAAAGTTCCATGCTAACAGCTGAATTTGAACCTAGAGGAAAAATTGAAACACAATACATATTCATAAAAAGTATCTAATTTCACACATCATAGACAATGTTTTCTTGCTTAGATATTAAAAAAAAAAATTACCTTCACACAATAATGACTGTTCTTGAGAGGCCTCCACAGGTGCTGGTTAAGAAAAATAAGTTCTATTAGGAATTGAGCTCTATCTTATTTACTTAGCTTTTGACATATAATAAAAGTAGAATTACAATAAACATATCACAAACCTCAGCAACTCAGAACAATGGCAGCTAATTTGGGTTTTCAAATCAGAAGTCTGTTTAGCATACTTTCAAAACTCTATCAACTGCAGACAATTAAAAGAAATCTGGGCAAGGTGGTTCAGCAGGTAAAGAGCTCACCATCCAAACCTGACAACCTGAGTTCAATCCCTTGAGCCCACAGAAAGGTGGAAGGAGAGACCCAATTCTACAAAGCTGTCCTCTGGCCTCCACACATGGGCCATAGCATATTCACATTGCACTTACACAAAATAGTAATTTAAAAACTCTATTGACAGCAGCCAACTTTCAATAATGGAAATGTATTAAAAATGTTAGTCCTACTTTCCAAATCTTTCCTTCACAGATATTATCAATGTAACACAAAGCCCACAGCAAATATTATTATTTGGATTGTACTTATTCAATATGCCTCTTCTTTCTCTTCTGATAATCCACCAACCCAAGAAGGTTGTAATTGCCATGTTTATGAAATCCCCAAGTAATTTGATACTAAGATAAATGGCAATTGTTTGAAGCCTCTGGAATACATACATTAACATATTCAGAAAAGGTGATTCTTGACTGATGTGATCCCAGGAGGCAGAGGATGCTGATGGTCTCTGGGTTCAAGGCTACCCTGGTCTACACAGCTAGTTCTAGGACAGCCAGAGTTACATGGAGAAACTCTGTCTCAAAGTTATTATTTTGTTTGTTTGTTTGAATATAGGGTTTCTCTGTGCAGCTTTGGCTGTCTTGGAACTCACTGTGAAGACCCAGCTGGCCTTGAACTCAAGAGATCTGCCAGCCTCTGATTCCCAAGTGCTGGGATCAAAGGCGTGTGCCACCACTGGTCTCATAGGAGTTCACAGACTCTGGACCCACAGTTGGCCTGTATGGGACCAGTCTGGGCCCTTTGCACGTGTGTGATCTGGGTCCTTGCCTGCCCATAATAGATATTTGGTAAGTGTTAATTGGTAGAATTGAGCTGAGGGTAGCAGTTTCCATTGAGTGGAAAGTGACAAGTGACAGCTGCTGAATTATTCAGTCCTCTCAGTATGCCTATCATTTCAACACTCTAGTTGATAAACCAGCAGGATTTCAACCCAGGAATTTAGCTCCGTTTTAGGGTCCTACCACTACTCTGTTACTTACTGCCTCCTTCCCAAGATCACTACCTGACTTTCTCTGGTGAGTAAGTAATTTTTCCTTATCCTTAATAAATTGTTCTTCAAAATGGAAAAGCAAGGCCAGGTGTGGTAGTACACACCTGTAATCCCCAGCCACTCCAGAGGCTGAGGTAGGAGGATTCAAAGTTCAAGGCCAATCTGGGCCTTGACAAAGAAAAGCAAAAAAGAAGGGCTGGCAAGATGGCCCAGTAGGAAAGGCACCTGCCACACAGCCTGGTGATCTGAGCTGTTCACTGGAGGTGCAGTTCAGTGGTAGAACAACTGTGTCCCGAATTAAAATGATTGCCCTAGGTCTGGGGATATGGCTCAGTCTTCAGCACTTGCTGCTCAAGTATGAAGACCCAAGATCAGCCCCAAGTGGACACATAAAAAGCCCAGTGTAGTGAACATGCTTTTATCCCAACCATGGCGATGGCAGAGAATGGGCTTGCTGGCTTAGTCTAATCAGTGAGCCCCAGGTTCAGTGAGAGACTGTGTCTCAAAAAAGAAAGAGGAAGAGGCTAAAGATGGCTCAGTGGTGAGAGCACTTGTTGTTCTTGCAGAGGACTCAGGTTTGATTCCTAGCAATCACATGGTGAGGCAGTCACCCAAACACCAAACCATCACCAAACCCCAGTTCCAGGTGACATGACAGTCACCAATGTGGTGCACCAACATTCATGCACACAAAAAATTCATGCACATAAAGTAAATTTTTGTTGTTGTTGTTGGTTTTCTGAGACAGGGTCTCTTTGGTAGCCCTGGCTGTCCTGGAACTTGCTTTGCAGACCAGGCTGGCCTCCCACTCAGATCCGCCTGCCTCTTCCTCCCGAGTGCTGGGATTAAAGGCGTGCACTGCCACCACCCAGCTAGCACATTTAACTTTTAAAAAATGATTTATTTATTTTTATTTTATGTTCATTGGTTTTTGTCTGCATGTATGTCTTTTTTTTTTTGGGGGGGGGGGTCCGAGACAGGGTTTCTCTGTGTAGCTTTGTGCCTTTCCTGGAACTCACTTTGTAGACCAGGCTGGCCTCGAACTCACGAGATCCGCCTACCTCTGCCTCCCAAGTGCTGGGAGTAAAGGCGTGCGCCACCACCGCCCAGCTTGCATGTATGTCTTATGTGAGGGTGTTGAATCCCCTGGAAGTGGAGTTACAGACAGTTGTGAAATGCCAAGTGGGTGTTAGGAATTGAACCTAGGCCCTTTGGAAGAGTAGTTAGCGCTCTTAACTAACGAGCCATCTCTCCAGCCCCAGAACATTTAATTTTTAATGAATTAACTTTAGCAGTTTTCCTTTCTTTTTTTTCAGCTTTTCTTTCTTTCTCTTTCTTTCTTTTCTTTCTTTTTTTTTTCCCCCCCTGAGGCAGGGTCTTAGCTCTGCATGGCCTTGAACTCAAGGAGATCTATCTGCCTGCCTCTGTCTTCCAAGTGTTGGGATTTAAGATCAAGCCACCATGCCAGGGCAAGTATGTATGTATGTACTGATTGGTTGATTTTGTGAGTGAGTGTGTGTGTGTGTGTGTGTGTGTGTGTGTGTTAGAGAGAGAAAATATGCACAAGCAGATGCTATAGTGGGAGCATGCACATGCATGCAGGTCAGAACAATGTTTTAAGAGTTGATTCTTGCATTACCCATTACTGGGGGGCAGGGTCTCTCTTACATCTGCTGGACTATTGGGGTGATTTTCATCTTTGCTTCTCACTTTGCATAGTAATGCTGGGATTACAGATACACACCCTAACATCTGGCTTTTCAACATGGGTTCTGGGGCTCAATCTCAGGTTGTTAGGCTTATATGGCAAGCCCTTGCTTTTTTTTTTTTTTTTTTAAATTGTAGTTGTTGTTTTTAAGACAGGGTCTCACTTTGACCATAAGCTCATCAAGTGGCCCAAGCTAGCTTTGAACTTGGTGGCAATCTTCCTGCCTGGATTATAGGCATGTGCCTCCAAGACCTAGCTTCGCTGAGGTCCCTGCATTTTTTCTACCCCACTCCATGCATTCATTCAATTTCTTGTTTTGTTCTGTTTTCTGAGACAGAGTTTCTCTGTGTATCCCTGGCTGTCCTGGAATTCACTATGTAGGCCAGGCTGGACTCAAACTCAGAGATCCGCCTGCCCCTGCCTCTCAAGTACTGGGATTATAGACTGCTTGAATTTTTACTAAGAATGAATACAGTAAAAACCATTTTGGATGCGACAGCTTTCTAATAGAGGGTTATGGAAGTGCCTTACTCAGGAGGCTGAAGTATCCCTTAAATAAGAAACTAAACATCTCTAGCCCTCAAGGAGACCAATCTATCTCACCAAAATTGCATGTTGAGAGAACTTTCTGCTATAGGCAATATTGGAAAACAGTGAAAGACAACAGAACAAAGTCTGCTGAACACAGAAAAACACCATGGTTCATCTTAATTCTCAAACATTCAAAACATGGAAATGCGGTAGACATTGTAGCAAGCTGGTACTGTCACTCAGGAGGGTGAGACAGGAGAATCACTGAATTTGAGGCCAGTCTGGGTTTCACAATGAGTTCACAGCTAGCAAGAGCTACCACAGTAAGACCCTGTAAACAAACAAACGCAAAGTAAAGTAATGAGACCTGAAATACCAGGTACTCAGAATGTGGAAGCAGGAGGAGCACATGAACCCTTGAGTTCAAGGCTAGCCTGGGGCACCATGAACAGACTCAAAGTGAAGAAAGGAAGGGGTAGGGGTAGGAGAGGAGGGGGGAAGGGCACAGGTACAAAGGCAAAGAAGCCTGTTCAAAGCCATCTACTATTCCATTCATTCATTCATTTATTTATTTGCCATCTACTATTTCTTGAATGCAGAAAGAGGTAGTTATAGTACTTGAAACTACAGCAGTAAGACAAGAGATGTGGGAAATCAGACCAATGGGCCTGGTTTTGAAAAACTAGAGACTGTTTGATTTTTTGTTTGTTTTTGTGAAAAAGGGTCTCACACGTAGCTCTGGCTGTTCCGGAACTACCTCTAGAGATCAGGCTGGCCTCAAACTAACAGAGATCCACCTGACTCTGCCTCCCAGGTGCTGGGATTAAAGGCACGCACCACCACCTCTGCCTGAGATTATTTGATGTTAAATTACAAGGACCTTTCCTTGTAATTAGCAGTCACTATCACTAAAATAAGCTTTGAAACCAGAGCCTGCTCCATTTATTCATGGGCATAATCTTACTAAGGTGTTTTAACCTGTAATTTTGGCATCTATAAAATGGGCTGGCAGTATCCAAGCACTGATACTGCTGAGATTAAGTGGTAAACTGTAGTGACTACTCCATAAATTTACAACAAGCATTTCAGAGTCCTGCACTTATTACAAAACCTTTCAGAATGGAAACATTAGAAAGGCAAATTCCAGGGCTAGTCTGTCAGAAAATCCATGCTGGTTATAGAAACTGGCTATAGGCATTCCCTTCTTCACTATTAAGCAGCATGGTATGGCAGAAAGAGCCCTAAACTAGCAGCTGGTAAATCAGGACTCCAGATTCGACTGTGTCATTAACTCTGGGAGTGACTTCAGACAACCACTTAGCATGCTTAGGCTTCAATTTCCGTATCCAAAACGGAGGCTGTATTTCTGCTGGAGTCATTTTCAGCCCTAATGTTCGAAGAACATATTGATTATATCATTAAAGCAATGCCTGGTATCAACCTGATAAGACTTTCTGTAGCGTAACAAAACACTCTACTACATTTTTTCAAGTAATCATAAAAAGGTCTTATTTACAACTTTATGTCTCATCTACTTCAAAAACAAAAGTATATTAAAATAACGTAAGCCAGAGCCACTCCAGATAGTGTCAGTAAGATACAAAAATAGAAAACATTGTCCTACTACCAAAATTAACTACCCAAAGATGGACACAGATTGCTCAGTTATATGCACTTTTGTTTTTGTTTTTTTCCACTTCGAATGAAATGACGTTCAGTCACCTAGTTGTAACCTGTTTTGGAAATAAACTATAGTAATGGAAGATGCTTAGGAAATTCTTACTGTTTCTTTCTTTCCCCTTGAAAAAAAGAATTATGGTGGGAAACAGTAACTAGTTCCTTTCACTAGTTTACTAGAACAAAGCTCTTTATGAATAAACAAACTATATCTACTGCCAAGCTCCTTAGTTAAAATCCACTGAAAACAAGGACAAAACTTTTAGGCACCCAAACCCACTGCTGTTTGGTAAGAAAGAATCAAATAGTAAGATAGGTAATGTTCTACTTTGCCAAATTCCTGGAAAAATTAAAAGTAATCCCAGCACTTGGAAGGTGAGGAGAGGTGAGTTCTGGTCCAGTCTGGAAACACAGTAAGATCCTGCCTCAGAACAAAACCAAGGCATATATGAACACCTGGCAGAAAATAGACACATCTTATGATTGGGAGAACAAGATTAAAACCATTTACTGAGGGATCCTGAATCTTCACCAATCTCTTGCCTCCACATCCTTTGCATGTCTTTGCACTACTGCACTTCTTCAGTAGTCTTCCTCTACAGTAAACTTACATGGCTTCTTTCTAGACTCTTTCAAAGATCATAATTCATTACCTTGATGTTCCGACCAGCGCCTCTTTTCAATGCCTTGCACAGCATCCTACATTCAGTAGACAGGCAAATGCTTGTTCACTGCTAGAACGGATAGCTGAGCAAAAAATTCCACTCTACTATGTTAACTCACCCCAAAAGTTTACTGAGTCTTTTTCATTCCTTTCTCTTCAGCCAGAAAGATAATTCTATTTTTAACACTTTTAAGATTATTTCTTCCCTGGCAAATCAAGGTTGTATTCGTTCTTTACAGTATTTCCCTAACTTGTCTTAAAAATTTGATACTGTTTCTCTAGTGCCAAGGATCTAGATCTAACTTGGGGTCTTTTGATTACCAGGCAAGTGTTCTACCACTGAGCTATGTCCCCAGCTGCCCTAATAATTCTACTTTCAAAATCTGTTGTTTTACTATTACTGTGTGTGTGTGCATGCATGTATTCCACAGCTTGTGTGTGAAGGTCACAGGACAACTCTGTGGAGTTGTTTCTCTCTTTTCCACTTACTTATGTGGGTTCCAGGAATCAAGCTCAGGTCATCAGGCTTGCCTGACAAGTTTTCTTTTTTTTTTTTTTTTAATTGTTGTTTTTAAACCTAATAAGCCATCTTGCCTGCCCTGATCATGTTGTACCATTTCAAAGAAGTAAAATATAAAAAGCACAACAATGCAATAAACTATATACTAACAATACTAAATAAAACATGCTCCAAAGGTTTGTTTCCAGTCAAAAATCTCAGTTTAAACAGCCACTCAACCTAATACTAGCTAATGCTCCCTAAATCCTCATACTCATGCTGTCCATATGTGTGAGAACATGAACCAAAAACCAAACATCTAATCCCCATCACTGTGACATTCTAGTAACAATACTTATCACCAATTTTTTCCTACTATCCTCTACTCAATATTCCAACAAGGCCTACCAGTGTCTTTATATCTTTATTCCTGCAGACATTTAAATTGTAAAACAAAACCCAAATCAAAAACATAGGTTGGGCAGATGGCTCGATGTGTCAGAGAACTTGCTATTTAAGACCTGAGTTCAAATCCCCAGCACTCACTTTAAAAAGGCAGTGTGGTACTATTATAGGCACAGGCGTATATAACCTCAGTGCTGGGGGAACCAGAGGACCAGAGACAGGAGCTCACTGGAGTTTAACTGACTGCCAGCCTAGTTCCCGGTTCATAACAGATCCTATCTCAAAGGAGTATGGCAGAGAGTAATAAAGTAGGACACTCGATGTCTTCCTCTAAGTTTCCATGAACCCCACACACAGGTACAACACATACACACCCACACACTACCTCTCTTAGGCTGGCATGTGTGGCTAGATGGTCGAGTCCTTGCCTAGCATGTACAAGAGGCTCAGGGTTTCATCATCAGCACCATTAAAAATAAAAGACTATCCAGTCTTAAACAGGAACTAGTTAACATAATAAAATATAAGAGTTTTGCAGAAAATAACCATTATTTGTATTTTGGATACTCTCTAATCTTCTAGCCTTAAAGAAGAACCTTTTGAAACTGTCCAGTGATCAGAAAGCCAGGCAGGCACAGTGGCAAGTACAAGTAACTTTTCACAGTCTCTGGCTCAGGCAGGAAGACTGAAAAGATAGCCTGGGCTATATAGTGAGACCTGCCTTTAAAAAAAAAATCCAAAACAAGACTAAGGATGGAGCTCAGCTGGTAAGAGTATATGCCTAGCATGCACAAATCCCTGGGTTTGAGCCCTGACATCACGTACACCATGTAACTTGCATGTGGTGGGGCAAGCCTGTAATCTTCGCACTTGGGAGGTAGAGGAGGAAGGAGTGTAGCAATGGGGAGACCAGCCTAGGCAACATGACCTCGTCTTCAAAACATAAAAATAAAAATCCATTAAGTGATAATGGTTGCTTAACCTTGAGAATATACTAAAACCTAAGTAAAAACTTACCAGTCATTTTTAAGACCTCTATTTTCATTGATAGTCACTAGCCCAATTTCCTTGGCTCTGCAGAAAACTGGACTTAATGGATTATGCTTACTGACACTTAAATGAGTTCTATTTAATCATTGTTAGGAATTTGGTGTTTTCCCATTTTCAAAGTGAACAAGGTCAACACCAGGTTTCCAGTTCTGACTCGGGATGGCTGGGGACAGGCATATCTAACAGCCTTTCCAGGAACATGTGAAGACTCTTGGCACCAAAGCCCCTTCCTCTACTACTTGTCTAGGCAGCACTGCATTTCAAAAAAAAAAAAAAAGATAAACCATCCCGTTTCCAGGAGAAAGGAGAGATAGCTGTCATCAGCAGCAGGCAGAGCCTAAAGGTGGTTCTAGGGACCCACTCCCTCAGCCCTTTGACAGCTCTCCTCGTACAAACACCAACCCCAGACTGTCTGGATAACACGGAAACAGGCCACATACCTTATGGACAGTTACCTCACCATCAACACATTTGGGTTCCCTTAGCCAATTACAGGCTAGGTGCTACTGCCTTTTGTTTTCTCTGCTTTCCCCACGCAAGATCCACTGATGGCAACATTTTTAGACCCAAAGTTCCCAAACTTTAGTCCCACATAGCTCTAGATTTCTACTTAGGCAATATTCAGACATCATACACAGAAAGTTTATATTATTATTATTTCTCTTTGATGAGTATAGGTTCTTACTCTATCTAGCCCAGGTGGATCTGGAATTCATGGAAATTCTCCTACCTCAGTTTCTCAAGTGTTGCCATCACACAACAATTAAAAAAAATTTAAGCCAGGTGTTTGCCTTTAATCCCAGCACTTGAGAGGCAGAGGCAGGTGGATCTCTGTGAGTTCGAGGCCAGCCTGCTCTACAGAGCGAGATCCAGGACAGCCAGGACTGTTACACAGAGAAACTCTTTCCAGAACAAAACAAAAAGAAGTTGAGTTTCCTTGTTTGAAAGGAAAAACATCAACCACACACAAATAAAAGAGACGCCAGTCAATAAAACAGTCAAATCCCCAGGGTTTGGGGAGAGCAGGTAAGTATGTCAAATCTGTCCTGCATAATATAGCCCCAAAGTTCACTGTTCACCCCCCACCCTACCCCCACGAAACGTGTAATCTGTGCTTACATATGTTCCTCACAAAAGCATTTCCCTAAACACCCTTTCACTCCTGGAGAGCAAAATGAAGCAAAAGTTCCCCAAGAAACTCAATTCCAAGAGAACTTTTACTTAGTATTTTTATTTATTTATTTATTTATTTATTTATTTATTTATTTATTTATTTTTTAGAAGGATGTTGCCAAATAGTTCCAGTAGTCTTCACCTAAAGATCTCCCTGTCTGAACCTCCTGAGACCCGGGGTTACAGACAAGCACCACCACACCTGGGAGAGAGAGGCTAAGTGATCCTGACATTTGTTCTCTAAGGTTTCTCCAAGCATCCTCCTGCCTCTGCCTCCATTATAGGCATTACCTAGGAATACCACCATACCAGGCTAAAGTCCGGAACTCAAAACATAGAAATTAACAATATACTTTCACTTGAAATGAGCTCAAACGCTCTGGCCCACCAACGTCCCTGCTGAATAATTAAAGGAGAGTCAGCCTTTTTCCTTCCCTTTCCTTTTTCTCTTTAAGACAATACCATAGTTACTCAAATAAGCACCAGCATGAAGGCATACTTAAGTTCACTCAACGGACATTGGTACAAAATCAGCACCTGAAAGCAGGCTACCAATCACACAGCTAGCTTGTAAATAGATGTTTAAAGACTGAAACTAGAAACCAGAGACAGTCTATCTAGTAATTACTGCGCGGGACAACTATTAAGTTATCAGAAATAGTCAAGTGCCCCAAGTAACAGACTAGACTACCAATCAATACACGAACACAAACTAAGCTTCTCTAGCAAGCAGCCCGTATAAGGTCAACACTTTTAAAGCAAATTAAAGTCTAAACGTGCCACTCAGAAGGAAGGTCTTGAATCCCACTTAAAAACCTCACATAAGTCATTTAAGTTTCCTTCTACATGTTACTACTGAGGGATCTTTCTGACATTTTTTGAACTTTTTAAGTTTTCAAAATGTTAGGAGTGGAAAAAAGGTCTTTGTATTGACAGCCAACAGTTCCTGGCGGATCGCAAGCCTGCAATGCATCTTGGGATTCCTTCAGGTCGGCCGATGCCACAGATATTTAAAACGCAATTACAGTTCCAATAGTAGAAACTGCAGCAGGAGCAGCTCTGTGGGTCAGGAGAAGATACAAGCCTTGTCCCCCAACTCCTAGGCTCTCCCACTCCCACCTGCGGGACTTCAGACCTCATCAGTCCCCACTTCTGGGCCTCGTGGCACTGACTGGCCAAGGGCCTGCCCGATCCCATACGGTTGCTGTGTCTGCGGGTGAACCGCGGTCTTCGGCCGAGGGGCGAGCTCGCCGGGTCTCCGGGTCTCTGCTCCTCCTCGCCCGGGCGCCCCAAGCCAGGCAGCGCCGGGACTGGAGGTGCCCCACCCAGACCAGCCGGCGCCGCTGTCAGCGGCCCACGTGCGGGCCGGCCGGGCCGCGCGTCCTCTCCACCCAAGCCACAGCGGAACTCCGGCCCCGGCCCGCCGCCCGTGCCCTGGGAACATCCAGCCCGGCCCTTTACCCGAAGGGCCTCCCGCGCTGCTGCTCGCTCCGTGGTCGCCGCCGGCCGCGCCAGCTGGGGATGGCGGCGGCTGGGCCGGGCCCCGCAGGAAAGACGGCACGAATTCTGCGGCGTGGACGTTGGGGACGAAGGGCTTGGCGTTGACGTTGAGTTGCCGGCTGAAGGCCGCGCTGAGGTTCTCACGCTGGGCCTCGGCCACCGCAGCTATGGAGCCGCTGCCGCAAGGCCCTGGCCCGGGCGCCTCCATATCCGTCTGGTCCCAGCAGTCGGGAGCGGAGTCGCTGCTGCTGCTGCTCCCGCCACCGCCGCCTCCGCCGCCTCCGCCACTGCCGGGATCCATGATCGGGGGGGCCGTGTGTGTGGTGAAGAGAGGGCGGGAAATGGAGGCGGGGGCGGCCGACCGGGGAGGAGCAGGCCGCGCTGACCCAGCGAGGACGGCAAGACAGAGGGGCCGGCGGCCAACGACTCACTCCTCGGCGTCTTGGGCGTCAGCTACAGTCCAGACTAGGCACTCACGACCGCAGCGACAGCAGCTCAACCTTCCTCGTGTGTGCGAAAGGATCTCCTCCCACCCAGCCCCAACTACCGCCGCCGGCCTCACCGCCAACCCCACGCTTGGCGTGGATTGACCCCTCGCTACCACCCGTACCTTCGCCTCGGTAGTTCTCGGCTATGTTAGCCCGCGTTTCCGCCTACGAAGCCCTGCCGACAGCTAAACTACAGGTTCCGACAGCACCCGCGCAGACCTGCTGCGGTTTTCTCAAGGGCCGACGGGAGTCGGAGTTCAGCGAGCAAGCGTCACCGGAAGCGGCTGGAGGTCCCGGCAGGCAGCGCGAGGAGGCGGAGGTCTGGTGGCCGGTCGGCGCTCCCATCTGTCGCAGGGTGGGGGCAGGGACGGGCCGTACTTTGCTGGGGCTGGGCGGTGGGCCGGGCCCTGCGGCACGCGGCGAGGACCCACCCCAGCCTGTAAGGACATGGACAGCAGGCCTAACCTAGGGGGAAATTTTTTTTTTCTTCCCCACTTTGAACACCCTTTCTGCCTTCTCCGTCTCTCCGTCTCTGTACTGTGTTCTTTTTCTCGCCACCCCCAACCAGAGTTTGCCCTACATTTCAAAGCCGGCGGGGAGCGTCTTTCCTTTTATGTATTCATTTGTGGAAGAGGCAGTAAAACCGTCAGATGTTACAGCTTAAACTGCAGTGTGGCTCATAAAGGAATGGGCCCAGAATTACGGCAGAAGAGATTGTTAACTGGAAACTTCCATGACTCACGTTATGTTTGACTAGTCATTAAAAGCCCTCACCTAAACTTTTTTCCATCCGTTCCTCCTCCCTGCCAGGAGATTTACGAATTAATCATGATTGCCATATTTCTTAGTGTACCCAGTGGTACCTAATAGGGCTATTTTGATGCTTCCAGTTCCTTATCCGCCATTAGGTGAAGTGGTTTCCTTTTGAATGGCCGGATTTGTCAACTATATTCACAGTACTTTAATAACTACGTCTCACACTTGCAGGTTGCAGTTCAGTAAATGTGGGGAAAATGACAAGCAAGGAGAAATACAGTTCACCTTTAGTCCTTACTACAGGAAGTAGGAAAAACCTGTTCTAAGTACCTGTTAAATTCTCCTGTAATTCACCCGTGGAGACCAACACAGAGAAAAACAAACTTCTAAAAATAAAACTAGACTCCTTCCTCTGAAAGGAGTCTAGACAGAATGCAACTAACCTGTTTGAAAATTACAGAATAATGTGTAAAAAAAAAAAAGAAAAAAGAAAAAAGAAAAAAGTCTTAACGACTTTAGGTTATTTTTAAACATCTAGATCTAAGTTGGAATGCTGACTTTAAACATCTATATTGTAAAGGAACTAAGTGAAAATTTGGCCTAAGGAGAGAGCTAAACACGAAGCTCTCTAAGACTGCAGGCCTGAAGAGGGCACCAGATCTCATTCTAGATGGTTGTGAGCCACCATGTCCTTGCTGGGGATTGAACTAAGGACTTCAGGAAGAGCCAGTGCTCTTAACTCTTAACCTCCGAGCCATCTCTCCAGCCCCTCTGTTTTTTGTTTTTTTGGGCTTTTTTTCCTCCCTTCTTCAAGACAGTGTTTCTCTGTGTAGCCCTGGCTGTTCTGGAACTCACTCTGTTGACCAGGCTGGTCTTGAACTCAGAGATCCACCCACCTCTGCCTCCTGAGTGCCGGGATTAAAAGTGTTTGCCATCATCGCCTGGCCTCTGGTTTCCTCTCAGCTACTTTTTGTTGTTTTGTTTTGTTTTTTGGTTTTTTTTTTTGGTTTTTCGAGACAGGGTTTCTCTGTGTAGCTTTGTGCCTCTCCTAGAACTCACTTGGTAGCCCAGGCTGGCCTCAAACTCACAGAGATCCGCCTGGCTCTGCCTCCCGAGTGCTGGGATTAAAGGCGTGCGCCACCACCGCCCACCGCCCGGCTTGTTTTGTTTTTTTGAGACAGGGTTTCTCTGTGTAGTTTTGGTACCTTTCCTGGATCTCGCTCTGTATTCCAGGCTGGCCTCGAACTCAAAGAGATCCACCTGCCTCTGCCTCCCGAGTGCTGGGATTAAAGGCATGCGCCACGACCGCCTGGCTCTCAGTTACTTTTTAAAGGAAGTCCTCAAACTAGGAATTTTTTTTTTTATGGTTGGTTAGTTGGGTTTGTTTGTTTGTTAAGCATGGACAGATGAAGCCAAGGTTGGCCTTGAACTCCTGACCCTTTTATCTCCACATTCCAAGTGCTGTACTTGCTGGCATATGCACCTCCACTCTCAGCTCTAGCTAGGGTTTTGTAGATGGCTGTTTTCCTTGTGTGTGCTTTAAGACAAGGTCTCGCTGGCTGTGTGGCCCAGGCTGGCCTGAACTCCAGATCTGGTCTAAGCCGCTGGGAGCCCACAGCCCCACTGCTTTCATCTTTTAGTCGTGTCTCTCATAAGTCCATTTGTCACCCAAGGTTTGCGTTCCCCAGCCCACTCCAGAGAAAATGTCAACATCTGCATGCAGCTGACTGGAGTAGCTCACCACAGTCTTCCAACCACCTATCATTGTATAGATCAACCTCTGGCTGATCACATCTGGTAATGTTAGCTTATAACAACTAATTGAATGAACAGTTTCTTTGAAGTGTCAGAAACTGCTAACACTGTTGTTTGGAAAAGCAGTCGATGAGCCAATGTGTTGGTTCAGTCCTGTAAACCCAGTACCAAGGAGGGCTAAGACAGGCAGTCCCTGTAAATTCAAGATTAGCTATTGCTTAATCTGGAATAGATGCCTGCACTCTAGTGTTAGAACTGTAGACATGTGCTGCCATGCTGGCTTTCCTTTGGTTTCCAAAGGCATTGGCTTACCAGACAGCTCCAGCAGGGAAGAGAAATGCTGTTAGCAACTAGAACTGTGCTAAAAGTGGGCAACTTGAGGACAGGGTTTGTTGTCTTTGTTCCTAACTCCCTATTATAAAGCTAAGGAAATGAAACGAACTTACTAAGTGTAAAGTGATGGTGCTGCCCTTTATAATAGTCAGGACTTTCGAGGTACAGACTAATAACTTTATTCGTGTGTGTGTGTGTGTGTGTGTGTGTGTGTGTGTGTGTGCGCATGCTGCAACACATACATGAAGATCAGAGAACAACTTTTGGAGTTATTTTCACCTTTCATCTTGTTGAGGCAGGGTCTTTCTTGTTTCTGCCATGCTTTGTACTCTAGACCGGCTGGCTGCAGAGCTTCTGTGACATTCTTCTGTGCCTGTTATCTTAATGTAGGAATGCTGGGATTAGAGTCACATCACCATATCCACCAGGTTTGTTTTTTTTTTTAATATGTGTGTGACTGTAGATATGTTTGTTCATGCCCATAGAGGGCAGAAGAGGCATCGGAACTGGAGTTACAGATGTTGTGAGCCACCATGTAGGTGCTGGGAATTGAACCCCAGTCCTCTAGTAGCCAGTGCTCTTAACCACTGAGCCATCTCTAAAGCCTCATAGCCAGCATTTTTATCTGGTGTGGTGATGTGGTAGTTAGAATAGGAACGGCCCCCATAGACTCTTGTGTTTGAATGCTTGGTCCATAGGGAGTGGCACTATTGGGAGGTGTGGCTTTGCTAGAGGAAGTGTGTCACTGGGGGGTGAGCTTTGAGGTCTCAGATGCTCAAGCCAGTTCTCTTCCTGCTGCCTAGAGATCCAGATGTAGAACTCTCAGCTCCTTCTCCAGCACCATGTCTGCCTGCATGCCACCATGCTTCCCACGATGACAATAATGAACTAAACCTCTGAACTGTAAGCCAGCCCCAGTTCAATGTTTTCCTTTATAAGAGTTGCCGTGGTCATGGTGTCTCTTCACAGCAATAGTACACTGACTAAGACATCTGGTTTCTGGGGATTTAACTCAGGTCATTAGGCATGCATGGCAAATACTTTTATCTGCTGAGCCATCTTGCTGGCTTAGGACTAATAACATTAAGAGACAGTTTTTCCTGAAACTTACTGCTGTTTGCTGGGATGTATACAAAGGATTAGTTTGACAGCCACTTTCTCTCAAAAAGCTATGCTCATTCAAGGTTTGAGCCACACCGCAACAGATAATCCCTATCTCCCGATGCAAATTTCACCAGCTGTCACTGCTAGTAGTTTCTTTTGCTCTCTCCCACCCAACATGGTGCTAGAGTATTGAGCCTGGCACATGCTAGGCATATACTCTACCAATGAGCTGCACACCTCTCCTCCTCTTGTCTTTTTCATCCTCTGTAAAATATACTGTATTTCAAAACCAAGTCAGGATTTCTGAATGTGTTCTTTTAACTCAGCTATATGGTACTTTGTTGGTTGGTTTGTTTTCGTGTGTGTGTGTGTGTGTGTGTGTGTGTGTGTGTGTGTGTGTGCGCGCGCGCGCGCGCGCGCGCGCGCGCGCGCATGTGCATGTGTTTGAGCAAAAAGAGTTTAGGCATTGCTCCATAGTCAGTTTCTGGAGGTCTCTGGTATATCAGATATTAGCTCTTGATAGGCTCCATAGTAAGTTCATTGGAGCTCTAAGGTAGTATTGCAATTTATGGCTGACAGGTATTTAAAAATACAAAGTAAAAAGGTTAAAAACTTTCATACTAGCCAAAAACCATTTTTTGAACACTTGGAGCCCATGTAAAAGTAGACTTCAGCCTGGGTTCCCAAATTTTTACCAAAATGGTCTTTTTGTTTTATAATGATTTTTAAAAATTATTATTTTTAAAAATTTTTTAATGAAAATTGTTTGGGACAGGAGTAGAATTGGAGAAGGGGAGGTTTCTTCCCATTTGAGAAAGTTAGAAATAACACTACAGAGAACCACAAATGCTCATACTTTTGCTTAGAATCTCAAGGTTGCCATTTTCTTCTACAGACCTTAATACTTTGTTCCATTTTTTTTTTGTTTGTTTGTTTGTTTTTTCGAGACAGGGTTTCTCTGTGTAGTTTTGCGCCTTTTCTGGAACTCGCTTTGGAGACCAGGCTGGCCTCAAACTCACAGAGATCCGCCTGCCTCTGCCTCCCAAGTGCTGGGACTAAAGGCGTGCGCCACCACCGCCCAGCCACTTTGTTCCATATTTTAAGGTCAGAAATAAAACAATTCGGGCTGGAGAGATGGCTCAGAGGTTAAGAGCACTGCTTGTTCTTCCAAAGGTCCTGAGTTCAATTCCCAGCAACCACATGGTGGCTCACAACCATCTGTAATGAGATCTGGTGCCCTCTTCTGGCCTGCAGGGATATGTGCAGACAGAACACTGTATACATAATAAATAAATTAATTAAAAAAAAAAAAAGAAATAAAACAATTCCATGTAAACTTAAAAATGGCTATAATTGCAAATATTATGTTCATTTAAAAAAAATAAGGTGGAATGTAATCACCATACATTACATGTGTATATGAAATTGAAGACAGCGATATTCTAAAATAGAAAGTGGTAATGATGTCATGGGCCTATGAGGATGCTGGACTAAAGTCTATCAAATTGTGCAAACAGGCATGTATGTGTTCATGCCAGACAGAGACCTGTGAGAGTCAGTTCTGTCCTTTTAAATGGGTCACAGGTATCAAACTCAAGTCATCAGGCATGATGGCAAGTGCCTTTGCTCATTGAAGTGTCTTGCTTTCCCAAGAATCATGACTTCAATTGTTTATAAATACATGTGTCTGTGTGTGAGTATGCGCACATGAGTGCAGGTGCCTGCAGAGACTAGAGACATTGGATCCACTAGAGCTGGAGTTACAGGTGGTTGTGAGCCACCCAGCATGGATTCTGAGAAGTGAACTCTGGCTCTCTGGAAGAGCAGTAAATGCTCCTAACTTATTGAGCCATCCGTCCAGCCTGCTTTCAATTCTTGAAGTATCTATCTGGAAATAGAATTGATGGCCAGGCAGTGGTGTCACACACCTTTAATCCCAGCCCCTGGGAGGCAGAGGCAGGTGGATCTTTCTGAGTTTGAGGCCAGCCTGGTCTACAGAATGAGTTTCAGGACAGGGAAACCCTGTCTTGAAAAAAACAAAAAAAGCCAGGCGGTGGTGATGCACGCCTTTAATCCCAGCACTCGGGAGGCAGAGCTAGGCAGATCTCTGTGAGTTTGAGGCCAGCCTGGGCTAACAAGTGAGTTCCAGGAAAGGCACAAAGCTACACAGAGAAACCCTGTCTCGAAAACCCCCCCAAAAAGGGGGGTCTGGAGAGATGGCTCAGAGGTTAAGAGCACCGACTGCTCTTCCAGAGGTCCTGAGTTCAATTCCCAGCACCCACATGGTGGCTCACAACCATCTGTAATGAGATCTGGCACCCTCTTCCGTATACATATAAATAAATAAATCTTAAAAAAAAAAAACTTAAAAACCAAAAAAAGAAAGAAAAAAATTGAATTGAGGAATCATAGGTTGCATGTTTAATGTTTAAGAAGCATTGCCAGGCATGGGGGTGTACACCTTTGATCCCAGCACTCTAGGAAGCAGAGGCAAGCAGATCTCTGTGAGTTCAGGGGAAGCCTGGTCTACATGGTGAGTTCCCAGACAGCCAGGGCTATGTAGAGAGACAAAAAACATATACACACACAGCACTACCTGTTTTCTACAGTAATTGTAGCTTTATACATGCCCCTCATCAAAGCACAAGTTTTCCAGTTTCTCCATATCCACCCAGCACTGTGTGTATGTGAGAGAGAGAGAGACAGAGAGACAGAGAGACAGAGAGAGAGGGTCTCATGTAGCCCAAGCTAACTTCAGACTTGCTACATAGCAAAACATGGCCTTCAGCTCCAGATCCTCCGATTTCTACCTCCCAAGGTCTTGGTACAGGCATGTTCCACCACCTCCAGTTTAATCTAGCTGAAAAACAATCAGCATGACATATGCCTGTGATTCTAGTGTTTGGGAGGTGGATGGAGGAGAATCAAAATAGTGAGTTCAAGGCCAGGTTTGGCTACATGAGACTCTGTTTAAAAATAAGACAAACGCACCGGGCAATAGGGAGGCAGAGCCAGGCGGATCTCTGTGAGTTCGAGGCCAGCCTGGTCTACTGAGCGAGATCCAGGAAAGGCACAAAGCTACACAGTGAAACCCTGTCTCGAAAAACCAAAAAAAAAAAAAAAAAAAAAGATAAACAATAGCGAAAACAAAAAAGACTATAGCATTCTGTTTGTTTGTTTGTTTTTTTAATTTTCTGATGCGTGTGTGTGTGTGTGTGTGTGTGTGTGTGTGCGCGTGCGCGCGCGCGCGCCATGGCATATATGTAGATGCCACAGGAAAACTTTCTGAGATTCAGGTGGGTTGTGGGGATGTAATTCAGGTTGTCAGCCCTGCACAGCAAATGCCTTTCCCTGCTGAGCCACTTGCTGCCCTCAGTCATGTTTTTTATATAGTCTACTCTGAACTTCATAGAAATGTGGGGGTCTGGAGAGATGGCCCAGTGCATAAACATTTACTGTCTAAGCTTGAGGGTCTGAGTCCAGATCCCCAGAAGCAACCTAAGCCAGATAAGCATCTCTAGTCTGTAATCCCAGTGTGTTTCCCATGAGATGGGAGCAGAGAGTGCAGAACCCCAGAAGCTCTAGAACCAGATGTGTCTCTCTAGTCTGTAGTCCCAGTGTGATTCCCATGAGATGGAAGTGGAGACCTGAGAACCCCCAGAAGCTCTAGAACCAGACAGCTCAGAATGAACGAAGATTCTGTGTTTGCTACTTAATTTCCTAACCCAGTGAGCATTTTGCCAGTATAGGAAACAAATACTGTGATAAACTGGTCCTGTATTTTGGCTTAACTTTCCGTTTTTTTTTTTTTTTTTTTTTTTTTTTTTTTTTTTTTTTTTTTTTATGGGTGGTTGTTCACATCTTTGTGTGGCTGTTGTTCACATGCTGTACAGTTTACCCACTTTAGTAAGTCAGTGGTTCCTAACATGGTCGCAGTTGTCTGAGCATCCCCAAATCCTAGTCCCACTGCGGCTGTGTTGTAATCTGTGTCACCCGAGATATAGTTTGCTAGAGCAAACAGCAGGCAGGAAAGTGGGGGAGGAAATGAATCTTAATGAGCCACAAAATAAGACCATGTACAGTGGCTCAAGCCTGTGATCCTAACATTCAGGAGGCTAAAACAGGTAGATTGCTTCAAATACAGGTTGAGTTTGGGTTATGTAGTGAGTTCTAGGACAGCCTGGGCAACAGAAAATGACCTGTCTTGTTCCTGCCCCATTTATAAGAAAAAAATAAATCACTAAACACATAAATCGTCAATGAGGAAACCATACAGGATACAGTTTAATAAAAGTGTAAAGGGAGGGGATTGATAGCAGGAGCTGCTGTTGGAAGGCGTAATGCCATGATAATAATCACAGTGACACTGAACTGACCATTGTCACCTTTTCAGTGAACTCCTACAAAAACCTGCTGTTCTGATTTCTCCAGGCATCAAGGAGGCTTCCCACAGCAACCCTTTCCCCTCGGTTAGCTTAGCATATCTCCTTTCTGTCTTAAGGATGAGATGGAATGATAGAGCCACAGTGTCATCTGGGGCTGAGATACAGGTGGCACTAACAAGCACTTCTCCGCAGGATTGTGTCTCTAAAGTAGAGAGCGCCCAGGGCCTTGGTCAGCTGTGCCTAGCTCTGGCCCTGTATTAACAGAAAGGAGTTTTTAAAGAATGTCTAAGCAGCATGTCACCGAGTGGAGCCAACTCACTGATCCCACTGAAAGTAGCTGTTGTACCGGGAAGGACATGGCTGTGTTCCTTCTCTGCATGTGAAGCCCAGGAATGCAGAGCCCAGAAGAAGCCTGACGGCCGTCAGTTGACTCACATCAAGTTCATTCATTCTGCTGGAAGCAGGGCTCATTTGCTCTCAGTAACACATTGCTTGTCATGTTGTGTGCCCAAGAGCCTGGCTTAACTCTTCTCATGCTAGGTGTATGCCCCAGACCTTAGCACAACTAACTCCATGATGGAAGTGACACTCAGGCTGTAAAACTCACCATACAGATGTCACCACCTACCAAAATGAAAACAAAGATCTAGTCTATCACAGTTCACAGTTCTGGGTAAGTCTCAAAGTATTTGGCTTCTGTAGTTTCACTTCTGGCTAACTGTTCTTGTTAACTGAAGTATGTCAACCCAGAATATGGTTTTTGTGCTTAAAAGCTTATCCTGAGAAAGGCTCAGGGCTATCATGGGATCCCCAACATCTAGTGTAGTCTCCAGCCAGCTAACAAAGACTTTCTACTGCCTTAATCCCATGTCTGAGCAGTCTTCTCTGGTGGACACCCCACATTTCTGGAGGCCCCGGTGAGATCCCCAAAGACCACACCTTGAGACACCAGGGAGCTCAAAGCCCCTCAGAGTGGAGTTAGAGTGCAGTGGTCAAAGCGCTCCTGGGTGGTACACAGCGTGAATTCCAGGTCCCCAGGACTCCATTTGATCAGTCACTGCCTAAGGCTTCAGAGAAGTCTGACACTTTCACTCCAAAAGGAAACAAATTAGAAAGTCACCTGCTCTGTCACCTCTGGAGGTGAGTCTGGTTAAGATGTCTTCTGTTTGGACACATAGGACCAGCTGGATGAAACCACTGATCCAGTGGTCAGTGAGCCATGGGAGACATCATTGGATTCCCTGTCTGTCAAGTGTATAGATGTGGGGTGGCCATCCTGGTTGTCTTTACTCGTGTGTGTGTGTGTGTGTGTGTGTGTGTGTGTGTGTGTTTGTCTGTGTCTGTCTGTCTGTCTGTCTGTCTGTCAGTTCTGTTTCCCTATATTGACCAGTGGCTTTCTCTGGTGTGAGAACACTCTGGCTTAAGACCTGTGTGCCCTCCTGTTGGGGACCTGAATCCTTTTGGCTCCACCAGGTCACCCAGAAAAGAAAAAAACAAACACTGAAAGTCTGAAAACAAAACAAACAAAACCCTCCACCTGTCCCACTCCAGGAGCAGGAGCACTGCTTGAGGAGAGGGTTGGTCCCTGTGTGAGGTGGGGAGGGGCCAGGCCTCTCATCCAGGGAATGCACATGGGGTGGGGGCAGTGGTGGAACAGTTCCACCAGGTGAGAATTCCCCCACTCCTCTGCTCCCCAATTGGCCCTAAACAGCCCCAGGGAAGGGAAAGAGGGTGTGGTTTTTTTTTTTTTTTTTTTTTTAATAGGATTTCTCTGTGTAGCTTTGAAGCCTGTCCTAGAACTCTCTCTGTAGACCAGGCTGGCCTTAAACTCACAGAGATCTGCCTGTCTCTGCTCCTGAGTGCTGGGATTAAAGGCGTGTGCCACCACGCCTGGCTCAAAAGAGGATGTTTTACACCTTTCATGAGTCATATCTCTTTTTCAAACAAGTTAGAAAAATATAAGTAGGTTCCACTGCTGGAACTGCTCACAAGGTGTTTCACAACAGAGAACTGGTTGGGACAAGACCTTTTACAAAAACTGAAAGCCATTGTCACCTTCTGTAAGGATTCTGTCCTTAATTACATCATCAGCCTGTGACGGCGTCCCAGCCTAAAAAGTGAGTGGGCCCTCTGTGCATCCCTCTTTTTCCTTTCTGCTCCTTCCTTCCATCTGCCCCCCCCCCCCCAATAAAGCTCTAAAAAGGTAATCATGGCCTGTGATTCCTCCTCCAGCACTCTCCTCCATTGGCATGGCCGCCGCAGGCGGTGGCCAGCCACTAGCAGCACCGATTTAACCAACACCTTCTCTGATGATAAGACACAGACTTACAGATACCCAGCAAAATTTTGGTATCTTACCCTCTGTCAGAAGACTATCTCCTAACTGAAAGTTCTAACTCTAATCAAAAGCTAACTAGTTCAGCTACCTCCATCCAGATTAAATACCCAATAGCCCTGGAAACAAAAGGGGAAATTGCAGGCCATATTGGGTGGCTTTGAGAGTCAGGCCTGGTGTCCTGTTAATCACCCTGGAATATACTTCTGTCTGTGAAGAAAACTGGGACATCTGATTCTCATAAGTCTGATTCTTCCAGAGAAACAGCTGTATACTTGTCTTAGGTTTTTATTGCTGTCAAGAGACACCATGACCACGAGAACTCTTATACAGGAAAACATTTAATTGAGGTGGTAGCTTACAGTTCAGAGGTTCAGTCCATTATTATCATGGTGGGGAGCATGGTGGCCTGCAGGCAGACATGGTGCTGTCTACATCTTGATCAGAAGGCAATAGGAAGTGAACTGTTATACTGGGCAGTATCTTGAGCATATATGAGACCTCAAAGTCTGCTTTCACAGTGACACAGCTCCTTGAATAAGACCACACATACCCTACAACAAAGCTACACCTCTTAATAGTGCTACCACTCCCTATGAGATTATGGGGACCAATTACATTCAAACTACCACATTCCACTCCCTGCCACTCATAAGCTTGTAACCATATCATAATGCAAAATTCATTTAGTCCAACTTCAGAAGTCCCCATAGTCTATCACAGTCTCAACAATGTTTAAAAGTCCAAAGTTCAAAGTCTCTTCTGAGATTCATGCAATCTCTTAACTGTAATCCCCTATAAAATCAAAAGCAAAAAGCAAATCATATACTTCCAACATGTAATGGCACAGGATATACATTATTGTTCCAAAATTTAGGGAAGGGAGCATAGTGAGGAAATACTGGACCAAAGCAAGACTAGAAACCAACAGGTAAACTCCAAAACTGCATCTCCATGTCTGATGTCAAAACACTCTTCAGATCTCCAACTCCTTTCAGCTGTGTTGACTGCAACACACTTCTTTCTCTTGGGCTGGTTCCACTCCCTGTTAGCAGCTTTCCTTGGTGTTATGCCCAGATCAGGGACCCCCAAAAGACCACCACAAAGACCAAATCCCATATGTAAAAGCAAAGAGCCTTTATTTTCAAGCTCTGAGCTTGGTTTCTCTGTCTGTCTGATGCAGTGGTGAGAGCAGAGAGCTCAGAGTCCAGGCAGGGTGGGGTTTTTATCATTTTATCATAGCAGAGGTTGGGGTGAGGGGATTTCCATGGATAGGGTGACATTTGTCTAGGGGTATCTGTAAAACAAAAATAGGTGTGTGCTAGACTCAGGGACATCTGGCCACCTTATTTAAAGGTTTGAGATATCAGGTACTTCCCCTTAGAAGTAGGCCCTCCCTGGGTGGGGTCAGCTTATGGCTTTCCCTGAGTCATGGTGTTGCCTGCCAGGAAGCCTGTCACAGAAGCTATGTGGTCAAGCTGTTTTGGGCCCCTCCACACTTGGCTGGCAGGTATCCCATGACTTTGGCATCTCCAACATCTTGAGGTCTCCAAGGCAATCCAGGCTTCAACTTCACAGCTTCACAGAATGGTCTCTCTGGTCCTCCATGCAGAGACACCCCGACACATGCCTGACCTCAGTGGCTTTCCTTAGTCATAGAGGCAAGTTCCATAACCCATTTCTTCTTAACTCTAAAACTAGAACCACGTTTCTGAAGCTGCCAAGTTCTACTGCTTGCTGAGGCTGGGCCATGGCTACTTCGTTCAATTACATCTTCCCTGGCTTTCTGTCTTTCACTGCCTAAGCTTGGCTGTCCAGAAACTTGGCTCTGTAGACCAGGCTGGCCTCAAACTCAGAGATCCACCGGCCTCTCTCTTCCCAATGCTGGGGTTAAAAGCATGCACCCCCACACCCAGCTGTAAACTTTAATTTTTTTCCACAAGTTGGAAACTTAGCTAGGTCGGATCTTGCCCCAAGGCCACCACTCCCTTAATTCCATTTCTGAATCAATTTATCTCCTTGGATCATAGGATTTAGCTCTATTTCACTTCCTGGTGCCCATTTTCTCAGTCTGTACATTTTGTATTTTTATTTGCTCAGCTTGCTTCTTTTCATTATAACGCCAGTTGTTCTTAGTGTTTTGAGATTTCCTCTGCCAACGGAATTAATCCAAAACTTTACTTTAACCTCAGGCAGAATCTTGGGATAAGGGCAAAAAGCCGCCACTTTCTTCACCAAAATATCACCAGACCAGTCTCTAGGCCACACATTGACATTCTTCTCCTCTGAAACCTCTTGATCCAGGAATCCACAGTTCATCAAATAGTATTCAGCTCCACTGTCTCCAATGCTCCTACCAGGATGGCCCATTAAGCAGTGCTTAAAGCATTCCATTGCTTTCCTAACCCAAACTCCCAAAGTCCATATTACTCCAAACAAAAACATGGTTAGACCTATCACAGCAATACCTCAGTCCCTGGTACCAACTTCGACCTTAGTTAGGGTTTCTATTGCTGTGAAGAGACACCATGACCATGGCAACTCTTATAAAGAAAATTGTAATTGAGTGTCAAGACACAGGTGTGTGGGTTCATGCAGATCTGTGGAATGAAGACTCAGAGGCATCTTAAGAGTGAACATAGCCTTTCATGGCTGCAGCAGGGTTCAGCCTTGAAGGACTAAAGCCTTTCTTTTCACCTCAGGATATTTTATTTCTCTCCAATACAGTTTAGCCAGTTAATTTCTAAATACTCAAAACAACGTGAAAGGAACTCCCAACAATACAATGCCAAGTGCAAATTCCTCTATTTCTCAGGTACCACAGTTTTCCGGGTTTCCTGAGTCAAGTTTTGCATAGGCTTTTGTATCCTTGGGAAACTCCAAGACAAGATTCACATAGAGGGCAGCAAGGAAAACAAAAGGTGTCTGCTAGACAAAGGATGGATTAGGGCTAGGTGCTATGCTCTGGAGCCAGGCCAGGTGTGACTCAGCAGGAACGCAATCACAGGAAAACATTTAATTGGGATGGCTTGCTTACAGCTTTAGAGGTTTAGTCCATTATCATCATGGTGAAGAGCATGGCAGTGTGCAGGCAGACATGGTGCTGGTTACATCTTGATCAGAAGGCAACAGGAAGTGGTCTCCCACACTGGGTGGTATCTTGAGAATAAATGAGACCTCAAAGCCTGCCTCTACAATGACACACTTCCTCCAACAAGATCACACCTACTCCAACAAGGCCACACCCCCTAATAGTGCCACTCCCTCTGAGTCTATGGGGGCCAATTACATCCAAACCACCACAACACTGAAGGATGCATTCTTAGCCTCCCATTGGCAGAGGTGAGTCAACTCATCTTTGTTTTGTTTTGTTTTTAAAAGATTTATTCATTTATTATGTATACAGTGTTCTGCCTGCCTGCATGTATCCCTGCAGGCCAGAGAGGGCACCAGATTTCATCACAGATGGCTATGAACCACCATGTGGTTGCTGAAAATTGAACTCAGGACCTCTGGAAGAGCAACATTTTGAGCCATCTCTCCAGCTCCCCCAATCTTTGCTTTTTAAGTGGATAGACCTAGAGGGAGGTTACAGTGAGCAACTTACCTGGACCAGGTTGTCCCAAAGATTTAAAAATTCTCCAACCCTGTTTGATGAGACACTAAATGCTGACCTCCACCCCTTCTCTCTGAGCTTTGCTTGGGAAATAGATTATAAAAGGGCCACTGGGGGACTGCTGCAAGAGTTACAGAATGTCAGCTCAGAAAGCCCAACTTTGTCCATCAGAGATGACCTATCTTGGCTATCAGCTGAGAGGAAGCAGGAGGAGCTTGTCTCAGAGCAGGATTGCTGCCATCCATCAGATCACAACTCCAAAGACTAACAGACAGCTATTTTTGCCTCAGTATACCAGAGTTTGTGGAAATAGCAAGGTCTCTGAGCCCCTAGTCTGGACTGAGGCTAAACAAAAAGCATTTGAGCTTTTAAAAAAATCTCTGATTTTGGCTCTAGCCCTAGCCCTTCCAGATGTCTCAAAATCTTTTCAAGTTTGTCCAGGAAACAAAAGACATAACAAAAGCGATTTTAACCCAAACTTTGGGGCCATGGAAATGCCCTATGATACACATGTCCAAACAACTGGACCCTGTAGCCACAGGATGGCCCACCTGTGTGTGGCAGAGCTGTGGCAGCTACTGCTAGTCTAACGTACTTTAGGTTAAGGTTGTGTACTCATGGCACCCAATGATAAGGGTGAGGCCCTCCTCCAAGGAACACCAGGACACTGCCATCTGATGACTGCATGATCCAGTACCAGGCCCTACTCCTGGCCCACCTTCCAGTCTCGTTTGAGAAACTGCCCTAGTTGGGGTTTCTATTACTGTGAAGAGACACCATGACCACAGCAACTCTTATCAAGAAAAACATTTAATTGGGGGTGGCTTACAGTTCACAGGCTTAGTTCATTATCTCATGGGGGGAGACATAGTGTCATGCAGGCAGACAAGGTGCTGGAGAAGGAGCTGATGTCACAAGACCCCCAAGCAAGACTACCATAGAGCCAGTATCCCATGCAAGCACACAGAGGTTTTTATTAACAAAACAAGCAAGCTTGGTCAGCATCCAACACAGCGGGTGGAGGAGAACGGCCCCGAGCACTCACTTTAAGGGGTTTATATACGAAAAGTTCACATGCAGTTTGGGATTGTTCGAGGGGGGCAGAGGTGAGGCAGTTCTTTGAAGTTACTGGCTGAACTATAAGTATGAGGTTACTAATGACTAACAGGATTCAGGGTATCTACAGAGACATAAATTTTTACTCCCTATGTCCTGCTTTTGTTCAACTTAGAATATATACACTCAGATTTATTGTTCCAGTCCTACTCTCCTCTGAGATCAGTTGAGCCCATTACTCCCCATATCTCGTTTTGCCAAGTCCAGGATACATAGATTTATTGTCCCAGCCTTGTAAGTTCAACTTCTGGTCACTTCTAAAACTGCTGGTCAGCAAATACCTTTGGAGGAGGGGAGGGGGAAGCATCTCTCAAGATGGCTACTGATTTTTCCCTTTCATTGAGAGTTCTACATCTGGATCCCAAGGCAGGAAAGAGTCTGTGCCACATTGAGCATAGCGTGAGGATGGGAGACCTCAAAGCCCTCCCCCACAGTGACACATTTCCTCCAACAAGGCCACACCTATTCCAACAAAGCCACACCTCCCAATAGTACCACTCCACAGGGGGGCATTTTCTTTCAAAGCACCACAGAAACCCACCTCCATCAATTCTGCTACTCTTACCTGATGACAACCTGCAGGAGCTCATCCATGACTGTCACGAGATGAAAGATGAAAACAGCCGGGCAGTGGTGGCGCACGCCTTTAATCCCAGCACTTGGGAGGCAGAGCCAGGTGGATCTCTGTGAGTTCGAGGCCAGCCTGAGCTACAGAGCAAGATCCAGGACAGGCACCAAAACTGCACAGAGAAACCCTGTCTTGAAAAAAAAAAGAAAGAAAGAAAGATGAAAACAGGTATGTGGAGTCACAGCAGTTATTTCAACTGAAATGATTTTGACCCAAGATAAGTACCTCAGCTCAGAAAGAAGAACTGATCAATCTGACCCAGGTTCTTAGGTGGAGAAAAGGAAAGTCTACCACCATATACTTGGATAGTCGCTATGCTTTTTTTTTTGTTTGTTTGGTTTTTCGAGACAGGGTTTCTCTGTGTAGCTTTGTACCTTTCCTGGATCTCGCTCTGTAGACCAGGATAGCCTCGAACTCACAAAGTTCCACCTGCCTCTGCCTCCCGAGTGCTGGGATTAAAGGCATGTGCCACCACCGCCCAGCATTGCTATGCTTTTAATACCAGGCATGTCCATGGTATGATCTCTAGAGAAAGAGAGCTTCTCAACACTGGGAAAAGAACATTAGGAAATCTTGGTCCTCCTATAGACTATTGGACTTGCTTTACAAATTGCTGCCCTCCACTGTGGAGAATATCAAAAAGATGACTCCCTTCAGGCAAGAGGTACCTGGGCTACTGACCTGGCTGCCTGACAAATGGCCCTAAGACTAATGGGGCCTATTGATATTCTGATGACATGCCTGACCGGTGCTGCCTGAGACTCCATGAAAAAGAAGAAATGGACGGCTCACCTACAGGTTGACGGAGGACACCAGAGGGAAAGATCATTCTCCCAAAAACAACTGGCAGGAATCTGATAACTGATCTTCACCAGGCTAATCATCTGGGGTCCACAAAACTTTCTGAGTTGCTCAGACCAAGGTATGTTATACCTAGACTGGACAGCCCAGTGTGGAATGTCTCAGCCAGATGCCAGGTTTGTGCTCAAGTAAATCCAAAACAGCCCTTACTCAGGAAGGGGTCTGAATGAGAGGCCAACACCCAGGGGAACTCTGGGAAAACTGACTTGGCTGAAATCAGCCTACCGGGGGAAGATACAAGTACTTGCTAGTTTTTATAGATACGTTTTCCAAATGGATAGAAGCATTCCCCATCTGACTGAAACTGCTCAAATAGTAGCTGAAAAGCTCTTCTAGGAACTGGTCCCCTGATTTGGCCTCCCCCTAGCAATGAGGTCTGACAATGGCCTAGCTTCCATAGCCCAAACCTCTCAACTAATAGCTAAAGCTTTAGATATAGATTGTAAACTTCATTGTGCATATAGACTGCAGAGTTCTGGCCAGGTAGAAAGAATAAACAGAATGTTAAAAGAAACTCTAACAAAACTTTTATTAGAGTGCAGTGAAGGATGGAAAAACCTCCTTTCTTTGCTTTGGGTCCTCTGTACCCCTGTAGGGAGGGATTTACCCCCCCTCCCCCGAGATGATGTTTGGAAGACCACAGCTTCCCGGGCTCTGAGACCACCGCCCAGCCCTGAGACATTTTAAAATAGTTGTGTCTCCACTTAAAAGGTGTGACAGCCCTGATGGTGGTGGTGCACGCCTTTAATCCCAGCACTGGGAGGCAAAGCCAAGTGGATCTCTGTGAGTTCAAGGCCAGTCTGGTCTACAGAGTGAGTTCCAGGAAAGGCGCAAAGCTACACAGAGAAATCCTGTCTCAAAAATCAAAAACAGGCCGGGTGGTGGTGGCGCACGCCTTTAATCCCAGCACTCGGGAGGCATAGACAGGCGGATCTCTGTGAGTTCGAGGCCAGCCTGGGCTACCAAGTGAGTTCCAGGAAAAGGCGCAAAGCTACACAGAGAAACCCTGTCTCGAAAAACAAAAACAAAAAACAAAACAAAACAAAACAAAAAAAAATCAAAAACAAAAAAAGATGTGACAGGGAGTTCGGACTCAGAAACTCAGGGTAAGTTGGGCATACCCAGTCAAATCTAAGAATAATAGGGAATAAATATGATTAAAATGTATATGTGCATGAAATAGCACAATGAAACCCATTATTATGTATGATTAATACATACTGATAAAGATGTAATATTTCACAGTAAGAGGGATGGCTGAGCACTGGTGTTCTTGCAGAGGTCAGAGGATCTGTGTTCAGTTCCCTGCATGCATATGGCATCTTGCAACTGCCTGTAACTCCAGTTCCAAGGGATTTGATACCCTCTTCCAGCCTCCAAGGGCACCAGGCACACATGCGCGCGCACCGTGCACACACACACACACACACACAACTAAATAAATAAATAAATAAATAAATAAATAAATAAATAAAAAGAAATCCCCCACACAGGGTATATCTGTCCTGGAACTTACTCTGTAGACAAGGCTGGCCTCGAACTCACAGAGATCCACCTGCCTCTGCCTCCCGAGTGCTGGGATTAAACACTGTACCACCACTGCTCAGCAAAAAATCTTTAAAAACATTAAAATTTCAGGCCTGTGTTACAAAGCAGCCACCATGTGTCCCATACTGTATGCCATAGACACGAGAAAGCCATAGACTATGGGGCGTGCTCCCTACCCTTGGACTCCCAGACCTGGTGGAAAAAGCCTATGACCCAGTAGCAGGAAAGGTCACTGAAGGGAAATGACCTTCCGGTCACCAGCATGGAATCTCTGCCCTGGGAGCCCAAATAGAAACACGTTAATCCAGCTGGGCTGATTGATTACTTGGCTCAAAAGACCCTTCTCAGGAAGGTGAGACCACCTGAAGCTAGGCCAAAGACACAGCTGGAGTAACTATTCCTGTAATGGATATTTTTCTTCTTCTCAGAACTCCCGCCTGGTGGTAGACCCCCATGAGCTGCCTTGAGATTTGCCTGAGTCTGCCTACCTTCTGAGGACTCAGAAGGTACAACTTTTCCTTCTCTCTTTTTTTTTTTCCTTTCTGCTCCTCTCCATTAGGGCTGGCAGAACCTGAGTCTGCTCTCGCTGGACTTTCTGCTTCCTTCCATCCTTTCTCTGAAGTTCCTACCTCCTTGTGCTGTCTGTCCACATGTGCTGACCTCCATGCCAGTTAACTTCAATGGCATGGTCTTTTTCTTTCCCTTCTTCTGAAAGCTGCGGAGATTTACAGATTTACAGCTTGCTTAACATGGGATTTTTCTTATTTTTATTTTATTTTAACTATTTTTTTTTTTTTTTTTTTTTTTTTTTTTATGAAGAATGCTTGCTGCTTTTCCAGGGGACCTGAGTTCAGGTTCCTATACCCACATCCAGTGGCTCACAACCCCCTGTAACTCCAATTCCAAGGGATCCTATAGTCTCTTCTGGACTCCTGGGCACCTACATACATGTGCATGTAACACACAGACACACACACACAAGCAGTTAAAAACTGAAAAGACAAAAAGAGAGGCCTTGACTTCTATCACATCCTTTTTATTTTCATTAATCTTTTTTTTGTTTTTCTTTTCTATTCTTTTATTTGTTTGTTTGTTTGTTTAGTGTTGGGGACTGAACCTAAAGTCTCTCGTACACTAGGCAAATGTTCTGCCACTAAGTAACATCACCAGCCCCCATTTCACTGTCAGTGTTGGGATATGCTCTCTGACTTATTCAGGCTGAAGCTGAGCTTCTCCTACTCATTGTCCCTGAACTAGGACTAAAGACCTGAGTGAGACCCACAGTCACCCTACTCTCAGATTAGGCTAGCTACACCTGGTTCACAAATCACAAATAACTGCATCAGGAATCTAGGTTGGTTGAATCTTTTGTTTTATTTTAATAATAATATTATCATTACTATTATAGAAAGAATCTCACTGTGTAGCCTTGGCTAGTCTCAAATTTGATATGTAGACCAGGCTGGACTTGAACTCACATAGATCCACCTGCTTCTGCTTCCTGAGTGCTGGAATTGAAGGCCTGTGCCACTATGTCCTGATGTTTTTATTTTTAAGTGTTTTACCAAGACATTCATTCCCAGCCTGAAATTTGTCTTTTAATATGCGTTAGGACACCAAATGCAACAGTGCTGGAGCAGATTATTTAAATTGCTCCCCACAACCCACCCCTTTGTAGCATTATACCTGTCTGAAGCATAATGTTTTCCAACTTCCCAGCTGCCAGTTCCTATCAACAGGAGAATCGCCCTAGGAATTCATGAATACTGAGTGTGGCTCAGGAATCTGCTGGTGGGAAAGCCAGAGTTCTGTGAATCATGTTATTATTAGTAATTTAGGTTTTAGTGCTAAGGAAGGGCTTCATACTTACCAGGCAAATGCTGTACCACTGAGCTAAAATCCCCAACCCAGAGCTCTACTTTTCAAATAAGCATCCTAAGGCATTCCTGGCATCCCAGCCCACCGGCCCCCTCATAACACTTGGGGAAATCATATCCCAGGATGCCAGTGCTCAGCCGGAAGAATGCTTATCCTAATCTATAAAGCAGATGGAGTAAATGAGTAGAAAACTGTAGCATGAATCTTAAAGAGTCTTATTAGTAAAAACAAACCTGGAGCCAGGTATTGGGTTAAAGCTGGAAGATCAGAGAAGCAGAACAAGCCACAGCCACCTCACCTCGCCAGTTCCTCAGCTGATCCTGTTTCCTCAGACTGGAAGCCTCCGAGTCCTCATCCGAATGGCTCTCAGCTGAACTGTTACTCAAAAGCCTAAAAGCTTAACCAGGCTCTATTTCCTGGTCCTCACGCCTTAAATACCTTTCTGCTTCCTGCCATCACTTCCTGGAATTAAAGGCGTGAGTCACCATGCCTGGCTGTTTCCAGTGTGGCTTTGAACTCACAGAGATCCGGATGGACCTCTGCCTCCCAAGTGATAGGATTAAAGGCGTGTGTGCCACCATTTTTTGGCCTTTATATCTAGTGGCTGTTCTGTTCTCTGACCCCAGATAAGTTTATTAGGGTCCACAATATTTTGGGGAACACAATACCACCACAGAAAACAATATAACCAAAGCGATCTTGAGGCCCTCCTAAGAGCCGGCTCTCGGCAGACTGTACTACAGTTCTAATTCATTGTTCGCTGTTTTTCCAGTTCAGTACCTGGCTTCTGTTAGTGATTCAGGATGCTTTCTAAAATACATATTTATAAGCCAGAGAGGTTTCCTAGAACTTTCTACAGTGATGGAATATGACAAATGTGCCAGTAGCCACATGGACTATGGCTATTGAGTGCTTGAAATGTGGCTAGAGACACTAAGGAACTGAATATTTTAATTAAATTAATTTAATTTTTTAAGATTATTAACGTGGTTGCCAACGAGACTGGAAGGTTCAAAGCACTGAAATCCTGCGGAGCCCAGCAAAATGGGAAGGGCTCTCAGGATCGGGACAACTGGAGAGAACTGCAAGCAGATGTGCATACCCTCCCCCTTCTGCTTCTCAGGGTTAGTTTAGGGTTCTGTCTGAGCAGGTTAGGTGCCTGGGAACTCTTGCACCGTTTAAATGGTTAGTCCCTGTCTCTTTTTCCCTAGGCTTGTAAGTTTTCTTTGGGGGTGTGGCTGCTGGCAGGTTACCCATGCTTATGTGGATGGTCCCACTCAAATTTACAAGCAAGTAGTACTAACTAGACTTGGTGTGTTATGAAGACAAAAAAGCATGAAGGTGGGAGGGGCCATTTCAGGAAGTGAATGGGGAGAGTGAAAGTTGGGGTAGATATAGTCAATATACGTTGTGCAAGTGTATGAAATGGTCACCGAAGAATAAAAATGTTAAGAATGTAGCTACCTTGATCAGGTGTTTTCCATTCAGGCATCAAGACCTGAGTTTAGTTCCCAGAACTGTTGTAAAAACCTGGGTGTAGTGGCATGTGCCTGTAACTCTAGAGCTACGGTAGCAGAGACCAGAGGATCCCCTAATCAATATGTATATGTATAATTCAGCTATCATTTGGCTTAAAAGGGCTTATTGGGAAATGTTATCATTTTTAATATTTTCTATAGAAAATATTTTCCAGTTTCAAACAACCCTGGACTTTTGAATTATAACCTGTTTTTATGTTCAAGCTATCTGTGTATTATTTCTTCTGCAGTTGTACATAAAATGTTTTTACATTAAAAAAAGGATAAATACTATAGAATTGTATTACATGAAATATATAGAATATACAAATTCATAGAGACAGAAAGATTAGACGTTATCTCAAGATGGAGAAGAAAGAAATATAGAGCAATGATTTCCTAAGTACAGAATCTCTGTTTTGTGTGATGGAAAAACCCCACAAATGGACAGTAGTATCAGGATATAATATCATGAATGTAATAAATCAATACAATAGATGTAATTAATGAATATCATAAATATAGTTATTGAATGAATACTGGGAATGTAATCAATGAATACCACAAATGTAATTAATATCATGAGTGTAATTTAAAAAAAAAAATTAAAAAAAAAAAAAAAGAAACCACAGGATCCCAGCAGCCAGATGGCCCGAGGGACCCTTCCTCAAAAGAATAATAAGATAGAGATTAATTGTAGTGGATAGCTGTTCTGTCTATGACTTTGAAACACCTCCCCTAGAGATGTAGCCTGTAACTGCTCTACCTGCCTATGACCTTGAAGTACATGCTCTCTGTGACCCATAAGACCTGAGATGCATGTATGCACTCTTTTGTGCCTCATGGTTTTGGATACAGGACTGACTCAGGCAGCCAGAACCGAATTCCAGAACCCTCTTCTGTTCTGTGACTTTTTCTCCTTAATCAATTCCTTTGCCCTTTAAACAGACTCTGTGGATTTCTCACTATATCTGGTGCCCAATGTGGAGCATGACACCTTGAGATTAAGAGTCTCATGCTCTACTGACTGAGCTAGCCATATTGATACATATTAAGGATATTGTTATCATATTGCACTATACATTTCTACCTCCACTTAAGGTATTTTGTGTATTGTCACAATTTTGAAGTTATTGTCCTTATACTGTACTGTTTACAGACTGTTTACCTTCTTAATGTGAAGCCTTAGTCCTTAGGTTATTTAGGTAGATAAGACTTACAGATTTATAGTCACCCATGCTTGACATTTCTTTTCTTTCTTTCTTTTTTTTTTTCTCGAGACAGGGTTTCTCTGTGTAGCTTTGGAGCCTGTCCTGGAACTTGCTCTGTAGCCCAGGCTGGCCTCAAACTCACAGAGATCCACCTGCCTCTGCCTCCCGAGTGCTGGGATTAAAGGCATGTGCCACCACCACCCGGCTGACATTTCTACAATTATGTTAGTTAGGTTCTCCAGACTTACAGAAACATGTGTTAGATGGATAGGTAATCTTCAAACACTTCATAGACCTAGAGAATATGGCATTTAAATGTTTTGATAACTTTAAATTCTGTTGACATGAGACATGTTTGCTCCTGGCAGCACCAATCTGATCCCAAGGGAATGTTGGACTTCTAAGACACCCCAATTGGAAGTTTGTTTTCTTCTTGGCACAAAATGGCCTACTGGACAAAGAACTGCCCTTGCCTCCACTGCTGACAGTATGCATGCTGTCCTTTCCAGACCAGCAGTACACAAGGAAAAGTGACTGCTGAACTCTGCCAAGACAGGGTAAGATGGTCTTTCAGAATTCCTGCTTCTGAAAATGGTCTGTCAGATATTCTAGGCCTGCAGCCAAACTGGATGCCCCAAAGGTGCTAAGAAACCTTAGGTGACAGTCCAGGCTGCCAGCTGTCTCTCTCTACTCTCAAAAGAACTTCGGAAATTGCTTGCTTGCATTTTCCTTTTTCTCAGGTAATATGTTCCTTCTCGGGTCTTTGATGGAGTTGAAGACTAGATGTTACAGTTACAATGTTCTTGTATCTTAGCTAGAATATATTAAATACTAGATTTAGATTCTTCTGGATAGGACAGCTATTGGAGTAATCTCTTTCTTTTTTTTTTTTTTGGTTTTTCGAGACAGGGTTTCTCTGTGTAGCTTTGCGCCTCTCCTGGGACTCACTTGGTAGCCCAGGCTGGCCTCGAACTCACAGAGATCCACCTGGCTCTGCCTCCCAAGTGCTGGGATTAAAGGCGTGCGCCACCACCACCACCACCGCCTGGCTCGGAGTAATCTCTGTAATATGCCATTTACCTATGTTCTGGACATCTCTGGATTTTAGCATGTATCTCTTGTTTGATATTGTTCTTGCTGGTTGCAATTCTATTTTTGTTTAGGTTATTACTTTTCCCCTCTCCTGGACAATACTGGGATTAAAGCCATTCACCACCACCACCCTGGCAAGGTCAGGGTCAGGTATCTTTCAAATATTACTTATTGCGAGAAATCCACACAGAGTCTGTTTAAAGGGCAAAGGAATTGATTAAGGGGAAAAACTCACTGTACAGAACAGAAGAGCCATGGGTTCTGGAACGTGGTTCTGGCTGCCTGAGTCAGTCCCATATCCAAAACCAGGAGGCAGAGAAGAGAGCGCTTATGAGCATCTCAGATCTTAAGGGTTGTCCCCCGCCCTCAGAGGCTACGCCCAAAGAGCATGTACTTCAAGGTCATAGGCAGATAGAGGAAGGAAGGGAGGACGAAGGAAGGAGCATGGCTTGGAATGGTTTTTGCTGGTACTTTTTATTAACTACTTCTTACATAAATAATATATAAATCTTGAGGTATAGTTCACAATTACATGCTAAGCATCTTATAAATACTTGGAGTTGATTCTACTTTCTTTCTTTTATTTTTGAGATAGGATCTAACTATGGAGCCCTTGCTGTCCTGAAATTCCTCATGTAGACCAGGCTGGCCTCAAACTCCCAGAGATCCACCTGTTTCTGCCCCCCAAGTACTAGGATTAAGGATGTGCACCAGCATGTCTGGCTTGTTTTCTTTTTCTTTTTTTTTTTTTTAAAAGAAGATCTTCCTGTGTATCTCTGGCTGACCTCAAACTCACAATCCTCCTGCCTCAGCCTCCTGAGAGCTGAGATTTCAGGTACAAGCCAGCAGACTTAGTCATGTATGTATTTTTAGCTGACACATACAACATTCATATGTATTTACGGGTCACAGTGTGGCACTTCCATGCACATATGCCATGTGTAGTGACCAGATCAGGGTAAACTGATACAGCTATCCTTCAGACATTTGTATTGGTAACATTAAATATCTTTTCTTGGGGACTGGAGAGATGGCTCACAGGTTAAGAGCACTGGCTGCTCGTCCAGAGGTCCTGAGTTCAATTCCCAGCACCCACATGGTGGCTCACAACCATGTACAATGAGATCTGGTGCCCTCTTCTGGCCTGCAGGCATACATGCAGGCAGAACATTGTACATAATAAATAAATCTTAAAAAAAAATCTTTTCTTAAAAATGCTGTTCATTTATTGTGTTTGTGTGCTGGCTACTACATGCGTGTGGAGATCAGAGGATACCTTGTGGGATTTGTTTCTCTTCTTCCACCATGAGGGTTCTGAGGACTGAAATCAGGTCTTCTAGCATTCTTAATGCTGAGCCGTCTTTCTTTCCAGTCCCCTCCATCTTTTTTTTTTTTTTTTTTTTTTTTTTTTTTTAATGGACAGGGTCTCCTGTAACATAGGCTGGCCTTGAACTCACTATGTAGCTAGAAGATGATCTTGAACTTTCTGCTCTGCCTGCCTTTACCTCCCTAGTACTGGGATTGCAGGCATGCAACACCAAGCTTCTTTAATGTGGTACTAGGAACGGACCCTAGGGTTAGTCGAGTATCAGGCAAGCACCCTACCACCGGAGCTACAGCCCCAGCCCGCTTTTCAGAGCCTTTCTGTCCACGCTGCCTAATGCTCCATAGAGCAATTACACAGCTCAACAACTACTCCCATGTTGTTAGAGAGAGGGAGGCGGCACGTTAGTTTAGTGCTTAGAAACACATTTTATTTTTTACTTACCCCCCATAAATATAATTACATTCTGTTTCTTTGTGGTTGAAATTGTGTTGTCAGATTAGCCCAGCTGGTGGGTGCTAATCCCCAAGGCTGTTACTAAATACTACTAATGTTACTAAGCTAATAACAGCCCCAAAGCGAACCAGGAGCCGGATTGCCTTCATTTCCAGCAGGGTGATTAGAGGCTGCTGATCATTGCCTAGCAGAAGGACTGGCTAATTTCCAATGAACAGACTGGACAAACAGTATTCATTGGCAAGTTTTGTTTGTTCTCAATAAACTTATGCTTCTGTAATGCGATTCTCATTAAACATAGGTTGGGAGCATGGTAATTTCTAACACTTCCAGGACCAATATTTGCATACTTGTTATACAGTGGGTCGATATTCTGTTTTTTTTGTGGGGGCGGAGAAGCATTGTGTATTTGTCTTCACTATCCCATCTCTTTCACACCTGGGGTATTAGAGATTGGATGCTAAAGACTTCCATCCGGCTGGGAGGTAGAGTGTGCTTGCCCATCATGTACAAGGGCCTAGGTTTGATCCCTAGCACCACATAAATGAGACGTGGAAGTTCATCTTTAATCCCAGAACTCAGGAGGTGTGTTACAGGTAGCTGACCAGAGATGACCCCCTCAGGCACATTTTATAGCCAATTGAATGTCTTTATTCCAGCTGGGCAGTGGTGACACACACTCACACCTTTAATCTCAGTACTCAGGAGGCAGAGGCAGGAGGATCTCTGTGAATTTGAGGCCAGCCTGGTCTACAGAGTGAGTTCCAGGACAGCCAAAGCCAATACACAGAGAAACCCTGTTTCTTTTTCTTTCTTTCTTTCTTTCTTTCTTTCTTTCTTTCTTTCTTTCTTTTTTTTTTCTTTTTTTTTTTTTTGGTTTTTTGAGACAGGGTTTCTCTATGTAGCTTTGGAGCCTGTTCTGGAACTTGCTCTGTAGCCCAGGTTGGCCTCGAACTCATAGACATCTTCCTGCCTCTGCCTCCTACGCACTGGGATTAAAGGTGTGTGCCACCACCGCCTGGTGAAACCCTGTTTCAAAAGGAAGAAAGGAAGAAAGAAAGAAAAGGAAGGAAGGAAGAAGAAAGAAAGAAAGAAAGAAAGAAAGAAAGAAAGAAAGAAAGAAAGAAGGAAAGAAAAATCTTTATTCCAGAATCCCAACACAATTCTTCACAGACTTGGAAAGAACAATACTCAGCTTCATATGGAAAAACAAGAAACCCAGGATAGCTAAAAGAATCCTGTACAATAAAGCAACCTCTGGAGGTATCACCATCCCTGACCTCAAGCTCTACTAAAGAGCTATAGTAATAAAAATAGCTTGGTACTGGCATAAAAACCGACATACAGACCAATGGAATTGAATTGAAGACCCTGACATTAATCCACACTCATATGAACACCTGACTTTTGACAAAGAAGCCAAAACTATACAATGGAAAAAAAAGTAAGTATCTTCAACAATGGTGCTGGCATAACTGGATGTCAACATGTAAAAGATTGCAAATATATCCATATCTGCCACCATGTACAAAACTCAAGTCCAAGTGGATCAAAGACCTCAACATAAATCCAGTTACACTAAACTTAATAGAGGAGAAAGTAGGAAGTACTCTTGAATGCATTGGCACAGGAGATCACTTCCTAAATATGACACCAGTAGCACAGACACTGAGAGCAACAATTAATAAATGGGACTTCTTGAAACTGAGAAGCTTTTATAGGACAAAAGACATGGTCAATAAGACAAAAAGACAGCCTATAGAATGGGAAAAGCTCTTCACCAACCCCACATCTGACAGAGGACTGATCTCCAAAGCATATAAAGAACTCAAGAAACTAGACATCAAAATACTGAACAATCCAATTAAAAAAATGGGCTACAGAGGCTGGAGAGATGGCTCAGAGGTTAAGAGCACTGGCTGCTCTTCCAGAGGTCCTGAGTTCAATTCCCAGCAACCACATGGTGGTTCACAGCCATCTATAATAAGATCTGGTGCCCTCTTCTGGCCTGCAGGCAGAACACTGTATACATAATAAATCTTAAAAAAAAAAAAAAAAAAGGCTACAGAGTTAAACAGAGAATTCTCAAAAGAAGAATCTCAAATGGCTGAAATGCTAATATCCTTAGTCATCAGAGAAATGCAAATCAAAACAACTCTGAGATACCACCTTACACCTATCAGAATGGCTATGATCAAAAACACTAATGACAGTCTATGTTGGAGAGGATGTGGAGCAAAGGGAACACTCCTCCACTGTTGGAGGGAATGCAAACTTATACAACCACTGTGGAAATCAGTATGGCGGTTTTTCAGAAAATTGGGAATTGATCTACCTCAAGACCCAGCCATACCACTCTTGGGCATATACCCAAGGAATGGTCAATCATACCACAAGGACACATGCTCAACTATGTTCATAGCAGCATTATTCATAATAGCCAGAACCTGGAAACAACCTAGATGCCCGTCAACTGAAGAATGGATTAAGGAAATGTGGTACATACACAATGGAGTACTACTCAGCAGAGAAAAACAATGACATCATGAAATTTGCAGGCAAATGGATGGAACTAAAAAATAGCATCCTGAGTGAGGTAACCCAGACTCAGAAGGACAAACATGGTATGTACTCACTCAAAAGTGGATACTAGATATAAAGCAAAGGACAATCAGACTGCAACCCACAGATCCAGGGAGGCTACCTAGCAGGGGGGACCCTAGGATGACTGTGGCTTATAAGTTTTGGTTTTGCCCAATCAATGGGCAAGCTTTAGTGAAACATTTCACTATTAGGATAAGAATTTGTACCCTATCAAGCTGGTGAAAGGATATGCTGGCTGTACTTTCAGGAGGGGAGGCTAAAATCTTTTTAGATTATGGATTAGCCTATAGAAAAATGCCTGCTGTAAATCAAACAGTGAAGGGGAAGATGAATAGGAATCTCACTTACACAAGTTAAGTAAAACATAGCTCTCTGAACAGATGAAGATGTTTCTTCTGTATCCCAGAATCTAATAAATATTTATATGTATAATTCGGCTATTATTTGGCTTAAAAGGGCTCATTGGGAAATATTATCATTTTTACTATTTTCTACAGAGAAAATATTTTCCACTTTCAAATAACCCTGGACTTTTGGATTATAACCTGTTTTTATGTTCAAAAGAAAAAAAAAAGAAAGAAAGAAAAGAAAGAAAGTCTTCATTCCAGCTGGTTAGGACCATACCCAGATATTTGGGGACCTAGGTGTGGCCCCAAATGTCTAGAGCACAAGCTTTCCTTGGCATCTTGGCCAGCAGCTTCAGGGGGCTTTTCACAAGCGGTGTAACTGAAGCTGAAAATGTTAGCTAGGACCTTGGGTTTGTAAATAGACTTGGGTCATTTTCTCTGGGATTCTCCATAAAGGAGATCAAATTCTAGTTAAAGTTAAAATGGGCTCGACAAGGATACAAGATGGAGGAATCTCTGCACTTTCTTGCCCAGTCACAGGTAGACTCAGAAGGACCAAAAGTTCAAAGCCACCCTCAGCTACAGAGCAAATTTGAGGCTAGCCTGGGATACATGAGAACTTGTGTGATGGTTAGTGAGTTTGAGGTCAGCCTGGTCTACATAGTAAGTTCTAGGATAGTCAGGACAACACAGAGAGCTTTTCTTAACAACAACAACAACAACAACAACAACAACAAACTAACAAACAACAACCCTGCTTGTCTATAGAATTGGACCCCTTGTCAGGACCCCTGTGATGAACAGGAAAGGCTCATGCTCTCCCAGATGGACTGGCCTGTAGCCTTGGCCACTGCTTCCTCTGTGGCTCATGGCTATGGTGTCATCCTGCCTCCTAGCATCCAGGACTGATACAACACATCATCTCATGTGCTCAGCAAGGGAGCTTCTTGGGAAATGTCTGCAGGAGTCCCAAGAGAGCTTCATGTGGAATCTGCTGACCTCAGTCTCCAATCACTTACAGAATTGGCACCTGTGATCTGGATAACATTTACCACTCTACTATCCTAATATCATGACTTTTCCTCTCAAATTTGCCTTGCCTGGAAGTTTTTTTTTTTTTTTTTTTTTTATAGGGCTTCTCTAATTTTTCTTTTGAAGCAGAATGTGGGTATAGTAGTTTGAATGTAATTTGCCTCCACAAACTCGTAGGCAGTAGCACTATTAGGAGTTGTGGCTTTGAGGGAATAGGCATGGTTTGTTGGAGGAAGGTCACTGTGGGGGTGGGCTTTGAGGTCTCTTATGCCCAAATGCATATGTGTTTATTGTAGCTGGAGAATTTCTCTCCAGCTCCTGCCACCAAGTCCCGCCAGTCCCAGAGCCCACTTATAAAATAAACACACAAACTCTTACATTATTTAAACTGCTTGGCCATTAGCTCAGGCCTATCATTGTCTAGCTCTTACTCTTATATTTAGCCCATTTCTATTAATCTTTACTTTGCCACATGGCTCATGGCTTACTGGTACCTTACATCTTCCTTCTCCTGGCGGCGGCTCCAGGCAGTCTCTCTCTTCCCTTCCTGTTCCCTCAATTCTCTTCTCTGTTAGTCCCGCCTATACTTCCTGTCTGGCTATTGGCCAATCAGAGTTTATTTACATATAGCGATATCCACAGCACTTCCCCTTTTCTTTTTTTTTTAAAAAGGAAGGTTTTAACTTTAACATAGTAAAATTACATATAACAAAACAATTATCAAGCAAGAATTACAGATACAATATTAAAGAAGAGATCCTATCTATCTTATATTTGTGAATTTAAGGTTTTATATCTAACTTATCTTTTATTATAACTAAGGAAAATTGTAAGTATCTAGTCTTTAACCACATCAAAGACCTCAGAAGGATATAACATTGCCTGAGAAATGGGAGAAGGATGCAAGCAACTTTTGGGAGTCTTGCAGGGTAGACAGAGACAGCTGAGCCTGGACAGTGATGCAAAGTTTTCTTGTAAAGTTGGGGCATCTGTCTTCAGCCCACAGGCCTAGAGTCTCTTATTCACTTTTTTCTGTGTCTTGTAGAATGTCTGGCAGTTTTCTCTGCAAAGCAGGAACCTGAAGGACCATTTTGTCAAGCAAAGTTCAGTGGTCACCTTTCTATGGGTCCTGCATGTCCAGTTGATCAAGCAGTCCAGGCAAGAACAGTTTCTTGCCCAAATGGCTGTTTTTGTCAAGGTGAAGATAAACTCCATATGGAGTGTCTTCGATGCCCATCCTCCTCTCTGAAGTAAATCGGTGCTGTCAGGAGCAGACATGTCTCACTGTCCAAAAAGTCTAAACTTTTAAAACATTTTAAATGCCATATTCTGTAGGTCTTTGAAGTGTTTGAAGACTACCTATCTATCTGAAATATAACTATGTATACCTAGAAGACTTAACTAACATGGCTACAAATATTATCATAGATGACTATTAATCTATTTTTTAATTATCCATTACAATTTTAAATGAGTTACATAAACATAATACCTCAAACAAGAATAGAAATATATATACAGTATAACAAAATTAAGTTTAAATTTGTATCAATAAACTAAAATCTATAGCAATGTAAAACATTTTAAACAAGTTGTTACTCTTTAAAAGTAGGTTCATTAATCTACCCTTTTATCCTATCATATCTAAACTATCCCCCTTTTTGTTTTAGAAAGAGATTGTATTTATAATCAACCTGATTTAAATAAAAATATTGTTTTTTCTCTGTCCCACACCAGAGGGCTCTTCTGATTTGGGACACAAGAATCTCTTAACCATTTTTTTTTTTTTTGAGCAATATGTCTGGGTTTAGAGGGGGAGTGAGCCAATTCCATCTCTAAAGCCAGCTTGGTATATTTGGGAATTTGGGCGTAGCTTCTCTTACTACTTCCTGCTGGAGGGGGGCGCTGTATCTTCTGGAGACAGAAAGAAAATTTTAGGATCATGGAGTAGTCCGTGAGGCTGTATATCTGAGCCAGTTGACTTGAAACCATTCTGGATGTTGAATCATCTGGGCCATGGTGTCATTGGAGACCTTTCAGGGGGTCTTGGCTGGTCAAACCTGATGTATCTTAATCTGGAACAAATCCATAGTCTCTGGCTTTCTGTGGAAACAAGAGCAGAGACTCTTTTCCAAAGCAACATATCCTTATATCCAAATTTTGAAGTCAAGGTACCTTTAAAATATACATTTTGGCATAACTCAACAGCTTTTACAATCAAATGTTTTTCTGCAGTTACGAATATCAAAGAGAACATAATCCAGATTCTCTGTGTGGTAGTCATCTTTACGTGGCTTATTTTTTTATATTAGCTTGAGCCTATTCCTTTTAAACTGCAGCCTTCTAAGCCTGAAACGGCACAGTGGCTGCTGGCTCCGCCCACTTCAGCTTCCCAACATGGCGGTGGTCCGCTTTCCGCCAGCTCTGGGAGCCGTAACTCTCAGAAATAGTGGGTCTACACTTTTACCAAAGTAGCGTGTAGCCCAGAAACCTCTTTTTTTGTTTTGTACTAGCAAAGGCTAAATCCACCACACAGTTTAATGTGCTACTTGCAGAGGTCTCATTCCCACCATACTGCAGGTCGAGAGCGAACGCTAGGAACCCGCCAGTAGCTCAAACCGGCAGCTGCCGATTATTTGAGAGAGACAATTAGGAAGCTGTATTTAGGTCTGTTTTAGAATCTTTTTTCTAAGTTTTTAGGTGGAAACTCTTGCCACCACGTTGGACGCCATTTGTAGCTGGAGAATTTCTCTCCAGCTCCTGCCACCAAGTCCCGCCAGTCCCAGAGCCCACTTATAAAATAAACACACAAACTCTTACATTATTTAAACTGCTTGGCCATTAGCTCAGGCCTGTCACTGTCTAGCTCTTACTCTTATATTTAGCCCATTTCTATTAATCTTTACTTTGCCACATGGCTCATGGCTTACTGGTACCTTACATCTTCCTTCTCCTGGCGGCAGCTCCAGGCAGTCTCTCTCTTCCCTTCCTGTTTCCTCAATTCTCTTCTCTGTTAGTCCCGCCTATACTTCCTGTCTGGCTATTGGCCAATCAGAGTTTATTTACATATAGTGATATCCACAGCAGTTTATGCTCAGTGTAGACACCGTTCACTTCCTGTTGCCCAACGATACGATGTAGAGCTCTCAGCTCCTTCTCTAGCACCGTGTCTGCTTGTATGCCTCCATGTCCCACCATGATGATAATGGACTTCATCTCTGACACTGTAAGCCACCCCAATTAAACGTTTTCCTTTATAAGAGTTGCTGTGGGGCTGGAGAGATGGCTCAGGGCTGGAGAGATGGCTCAGAGGTTAAGAGCACTGATTGCTCTTCCAGAGGTCCTGAGTTCAATTCCCAGCAACCACGTGGTGGCTCACAACCATCTGTAATGAGATCTGGTGCCCTCTTCTGGCATGCAGTCACATATGCTGTATACATAATAAATAAATAAATCTTTAAAAAAAAAAAAAAAACAAGAGTTGCTGTGGTCATGATGTCTTTTCACGGCAATAGAAACCCTAACTAAGACAGGGGTTAGTTTATTATTTTTATTCATTAGTTTTTTGGGAGGGAATTAATTTTTTTTTTAAGCCAAGCAGTAGTGGCACACACCTTTAATCCCAGCACTCCAGAGGCAGGTGGATAGCTGAGTTTGAGGCCAGCCTGGTCTACAGAGCAAGTTCGAGGACAACCAAGGATATACAGAGAAACCTTGTCTCAAAAAACAAAACAAAAAAACAACAAAATTTTTTTAATTTGATTTTTTTTGAGAGTTTATTACATCTACATTATTTCCACTTCCTCCTTCTCTTCTAAATTTCTCTCATTTTCTCCTCCCCAAACTCATGGTCTTGCTGGGGTATGATGACCCACATCTCTCTTTAATTCCAGCACTAAAGAGGTAGAAGCAGGTGGATCTCTGTGAGTTGGAAGCCAGCCTGGTATACCTGACTAGTTCTAGGCCAGCCAAGGTTACATAGTGAGACTGCTTCAAAAACAAACAAACAAACAAAACCACAAAAAACCCCAAATTCATTGTTTCTTCTCTAATTATTATTCCTCCATGTATATACACAAATATGTGCCCACGTGTGACATACTGAGTTTATGTAGCTTTGCTTGTATGAACTTGTGTCCAGGGTTGATATTCTGGGATTATGAGATTGAACATTCGATATAGAAATTTGTCCCTGGAGGAAGCTAATTCTTCCTCTCTCAGCAGCCATTGACCATCTGTAGCTTTTTGTCGAGGGTGACATTTGTAGAACTCCTGTCCCTTTAGTACACCAGCTGGTGTTGTCCTTATGCTCGTCTCATTCAAGCATCCATATTGTTGAGATTTCATGGGTGCATTTTCCCATCATGCCTAGGGGACTCTATCTAGCATCATGTGTTCTAGGCCTCCACCCCCTCTTCCATGATTTTCCCTGAGCCTTGGGTGTAGGGGTTGCATTGCAGATATATTAGTTGGACTTGGGCACCCCACAGTTCCTTATTCTCTGCATTTTGACCAGTTAAGAATCTTAGCAATAGTCTTTATCTGTTGTGAAATAAAAGCTTCTTTTTTTTTTTTAAAAAAAAACCTATTTTAAAAATTGCTAGTAATATTTTATTTATGTGCATTTGTATTTTGCCTGCATGTATGTCTGTATGGAGATATCAGATCCCCTGGAAGTTGAGTTACAGACAGTTGTGAGCTGCCATGTGAGTGCTGGGAATTGAACCTGGGTCCTATGGAAGAGCAGTCAGTCCTCTCAACCAATAAGCCATCTCTCCAGCCCTGAAATAAAAGCTTCTTTGATGAAGAGTAAGAGATACAGACTCGGCCAGTGCACAGGATCTAAAGCATTTTTAATTTGATTTTTATTTCTTTTCTGTGGGTGTATATTACTTGTGTGGATGCATGTGTGCCAGAGTGTTCATATGGTTGAGAGATTTTTCAGGAATTGGGTCTCTCTTTCCATCATGTGGGCTCCAAGAACTGAACTCAGGTTCTCATGTCGAGGATGGCAACTTCACAGACCGAGTCATCTCACCAGCTCCTGGAGTTCATTAGGACATTTTAATATAGATTTTTTTTTTGTTTGTTTTTTGTTTTTTCGAGACAGGGTTTCTCTGTGTAGCTTTGCGCCTTTCCTGGAACTCACTTGGTAGTCCAGGCTGGCCTCGAACTCACAGAGATCCGCCTGGCTCTGCCTCCCGAGTGCTGGGATTAAAGGCGTGCGCCGCCGCCGCAGCCGCCGCCGCCGCCGCCGCCGCCGCCGCCGCCGCCGCCGCCGCCACCGCCCGGCCTTAATATAGATTTTAAGCCCCCTGGTTAAGAGAAAGAAAGGCACTCAGGAAGAAAGTAAGACACACCAACCAAGAATGTGAGTGTGTGCTTTTCCAGGCAGACTGGCACCTTTAATTTCCTGCGCACTCTGTGTGCATTTTTGATAGATGGCCAATTTAAAAGAACTGAAAGTTGGGGTGTAACTCAGTGGGTAGAGGGCTTGCCTAGCATGTGGAATCCTTGGGTTCCTTTTCCATCCCCAGCACCTCAGAAAGCCAGAGTGTTATTTGTGTCTGTGATCCCAGCACTTGGGAGGTGGAGGCAGGAGGGATCAGAGGTTTGAGATCCACTAGTGTTGGTTAATGGCGCTGCTGCCCGCGGCGGCCATGCCGACCGAGGAGAGTGCTGGGGGAGGGATCACAGTAGTCCGCGGTTACCTTTTTAGAGCTTTATTGGGAGTGGGGGAGAGAGAGGGAGAGAGGGAGAGAGAGAGGGAGGGAGGGGGAGGGGGAGAGAGAGAGAGAGAGAGAGAGAAAGAGAGAGAGAAGAAAGGGAAGGGGGGAGAGAGAGAAAGAGGGGGGGAGAGAGAGAGAGAAGAAGAAGAAGAAGAAGAAGAAGAAGAAGAAGAAGAAGAAGAAGAAGAAGAAGAAGAAGAAGAAAGGGAAGGGGGGAGAGAGAGGGAGAGAAGAAGACAGATGGAAGGAAGGAGTGGAAAGGAAAGAGAGGGACACACAGAGGGCCCACCTGCTTTTTAGGCTGGAACGCTGTCGAAGGCTGATGATGTAATTAAGGACCGAATCCTTACAACTAGAGACTGTCTTTGGTCACAGAACAAGATTGGAAGAGCTGGGATTTGAACCCTGTGATGGATTGGGAAAGGCTGCAAGCCAGGAAATAGTTGTACTGTTGCAGTAAGGGTGATAAAATATATGTATAGAGAGCCTGTAAAAAGAAAGAATCCAGTGGGGCAGTGGTAGAGTATGTCTTTAATCCCAGCACTCAGGGAAGTAGAGGCAGGTGGATCTCTGATTTCAAGGTCAGCCTGGTCTACAGAGAGGAGAGAGTTCCAGAATAGCCAGGGCCACACAGAGAAACTCTGTCTCGAAAAACAAAACAAAAACAAACAAAGAACAACAACATAAAAACCCAGAACCCAGTTGCCCAATTGGTAGTAGTGGCTCTGTCCTGTGATCCCAGCACCTGGGAGGCAGAGGCAGAAGGGTCAGGAGCTGGAGTTTGAGGTCATTCCCAACTACTAATTCCAGTGTGGGCCACAGGAGACTTGAACTGAAAAACAAACAAAAAGAGTAGAATCCCAGTGGTGAGCTCTGCTTCGGGATGTGGGTCATCAGTTTCACTTCCTGACAGCTGACCACAGGGCAGACAGCTCTTTAATCTCCTCTACAAACATAAACAGAGCCCCCCTCCCCCAAGCTGGTGATCTGAGAGCTGTAAACAATAAAGTTGGGGTTGCTCATGAGAGAGGGGCAGTGGTAACAGCCTTCCTCCTCTTTGCTGATGTCCAGACTGGTTTCTGCTGACCCTTGTGTCTTGGCACGGTGAGTGGGAACAATGCCCTCCTGAGCCTCTGGCAGAGATCAGCAAACTCATTGTTCCCGTGGTCCAGCGGAGCCAAGGCTCATGATTTCACCAGAGGGAGAGTCTAGCCTTAGGGCTTGTGGCTCAAAGAGGCACAGCTGACTTTATGGCGTGCATGTGGATGTGGGGATAACACAGAACCCCTAGCAGAGACTGTCATGAAGGTCATAGGGTCTCATGTAAAAGAGATGTTTAGCATAGTCTTTAGACACACAAAAGTGTTGAATGAAAGCATTTTGTGATGTGATTCAGGGATTTATTTGCTTACAACTTTTTTTTTTTTTTTTTTTTCTCGAGACAGGGTTTCTTTGTGTAGCTTTGCGCCTTTCCTGGAACTCACTTGTTAGCCCAGGCTGGCCTTGAAGTCACAGAGATTCGCCTGGCTCTGCCTCCCGAGTGCTGGAATTAAATGCGTGCGCCACCACCGCCCGGCTATTTTAAAAAATATTTTATTTATTTTTATATTATGTGTAGTGTGTGTGTGTGTGTGTGTGTGTGTGTGTGTGTGTGTGTGTGTGTGTGTTTTGAGACAGAGTTTCTCTGTGTAGCTTTGGTGCCTTTCCTGGAACTCACTCTGTAGCTCAGGCTGGCCTGGAACTCACAGAGATCCACCTGCCTCCTGAGTGCTGGGATTAAAGGTGTGTGCTGCTGCCGCCGCCGCCGCTGCCACCACCACCACCACCACCACCACCACCACCTCCACCACCACCCGGCATGATCGAATATTTAAATTGTTTGTATGTGTGTAGAACTTGTATGCCTGGTGCTTTCGGAGCCAGAAGAAGGCATCAGATCCCCTGGAACTGTTAAGGGTGGTTGTGAGCCACCATGTAGGTGCTGGAAACTGAACTTGGGTCTGCTGCAAGAACAACCAGTATTTGTTTCCCCCCAAGACAATAGTGTCCTCTGTGTAAAAGCCTTGGCTGTTGTCCTGGAAACTGCTCTGTAGACCAGGCTGACCTCGAACTCATGAGATCCACCAGCCTCTGCCTCCCAAGTGCTGGGATTAAACATGTGTGCCACCATTGTTTGGCTCTTAATATTTCATTTTTAAAATAACGTTTTTGTGGGTATGGATGTGTGCAGATCAGGTGCACATGTGTGTGGAGATGACTGACAACCTCATATAAGATGTTCTGAAGCTGGCTTGGTGGCTCACTGCTTCAATCCCAGCACTCAGGAGGCAGAGGCAGGCGGATCTCTGAGTTCAAAGGCAGCATGGTCTACACAGTGAGGCCACCACCAGGCACAAGGCAAGTTCTTTACCTACTGATATAACCCCCTAGTCCAACTTTGTTCTTAGCATTAAGAAATGAAGACACTTCCATCTTTATAATCAGAAGGCTGCTTCATGGTATGGTACATGGTTGGCTGAGTGCCAACGTGGGCTACAGGAGGGGGTAATGACTAGGTGTCAGAAGGGAAAGGGGAGGGTAAGATTCCCCTCTGGGACACTTGATGGTAGAGGTCATGGCACTGCATGGCTAAGTGGCCAATAAGATTAAGACATTTGTGGGATGGTGGTGGTGCATGCCTTTAATTCCAGAATTCTTTGTAAGTTCAAGGCCAACCTGGTCTACAAAGTGAGTTCAAGGACAGCTAGGGCTAAAAAAAAAAAAAAAAAGAAAGAAAGAAAAGGAAAAAAGATTAAGACATTCTTGGAAACCTAGCTGCTTATCACTGTTAAAGTCCACCTACTTCATAATGTGGCCAAGGACACCAGGGTCCTTCTGGTCCTTTGTAAAAGCAGCCAGGACTGAATTCTGAAGGTAGGGAACCCAACCCTGGGGATTTTGCTGTTGTTCCCATCCTTCCCACTATGTTTAGAAGAACATCCATCAGGGACTCCATGCACTGCTCAGTCTCTGGAGGGATGGGAACTTTGCCAAGTTGGACTAAAACAAAGCTGGGTAGCTGAGATGGGATCTCGCTCTGTAGCTCAGGCTGGCCTTGAACCTATAACCCTCTGCTTCTACCTCCTTTGTGTAAGGATTCTGTCCTTAATTAAGTCATCAGCCTGCGACGGCATCCCAGCCTAAAAAGCAGGTGGCCCTCTGTGCGTCCCTCTCTCTCCTTTCCGCTCCTTCCTTCCATCTGTTCACTCTCTCTCTCTCTATCCCATCCCCCCTCCCCAATAAAGCTCTAAAAAGGTAACTATGGCTTGTGATTCTTCCAACCAGCACTCTCCTCTGCAGCCCACCACCGCCGCTGCTGCCGCCGCCGCCACTGCTGCCGCCGCCGCCGCCGCCAGCGCCACCACGTAACCAACACCTTGTACTGGGATTAAGACACTTCTTTGTCCAGCATTAAAACATTGTTTCTAATTGTTGGCATTTATTTATTATGCGTGTGCATGTGGATGTGCACATATCCCTGCCATGGTGCCTGTGTGGAGGTTAGAAGGCAACTTTCAGGGAAGAATTGGTTCTCTCCTTCCACCTTGTGGGCCCTGGGAGCAGAACTCAGGTGGTCAGGCATGTTGCCATTTGCCTCTACCCTCTCAGCCATCTTGCTGGCCTTTAAAACACTGTGGACTGAGTGATACCATATATTTCTCTGCACTAATTGTGGCAGACATGATTCTGCCGTTCAGCCCTTCAGTGTGCTGACCTACAGTGGTAGATTTGCTTGTGATTAGCTACACTTCCATCCCTGAGTTAAGCTTTCCCTGTCAAGACAGTTATGGTCGAACTGTTTCTCCTCAGAAGGTTTGGGGAAGCTCTCACCCTGGTACCTGTGATTGGGACTGTGTTTGAGATAATATCACGTTAAGATGAAGCCGTTGGGATGGGCTCTAATCTAGTATGACTGGCTTCCTCACCAGAAGAAGACACATGTGAAGGACTGGGGCTGTGCAGCTCGGTGGTAGATCTGAGACCGAGCCCAATACTACAAAGACCAAACCAAACATAACTATGATAGAAAAACACACCACGTGAGAACTGTTGAACCCAAGGGAAGAACAAGTAACAACAGAGGCAGAGCTCGCCCTCTACCAGCTGAAAGAGGAGGGATGCTAATTACTGAAAGCAAGATACTAGAAGGCAGGTCTAGCGTGACTGTTACAAGATCCCCTGGGGGCTGTCTGAAGCTATGTATAGTACTGATCCTGTATATACTGGGCTTTTCCACATGTAACTATAGTTAAAGTTTAACTTATAAATTAGGTACAGAGATGAACAATAACTGATAAGAAAACAACCACAAGGTGTGGTAATAGAAGTTATGTGAATATAACTGTTTCAAAATATGTTCTGTACTTTCACCTTTTCACTTACAGAGAATCTTTTATGGCACCTCTTTGTCATATCTGAGTTAACAGCATCAGGACTCTTGCACTTAGGGACAAGCATTGTAATATTGTAATATTCAATTAAACTTGGAAGGCTGTTAAGTAATGGGAAGGTCATGTACATAGCAGATACATGTCTTGGGCAAGAAGAGGATAATGTCTCATTAAACTTATCAAAATTTTTGTATAATTTTATAGGACCAGCCTTAATATTATACTATCCCAGGGTACCCAGAAGTGATGGTACCAGTGGCGTGGGAATGAATCTAGATACATGGAGCTCTTTTGTCCAACTCTTTTATTCATCCGCCACCATCATTCTGTCCAAAATTCTCTGCCTGCTACTATTGGACTGGTCTATATCTTTTCCAAGACAGCAACACCTTCCTGTGTACAATACAACATAAGAATTACAAGGTCCCCACCAGAAGCTTCCTGCCAACTTCTTTTGCAACCCCCAAAGGGGAAGAGAACAAAGGTGGAGTTAGATAGGAGCTGGAATAAATCAGAGAAGGAACTTATGTGCCAGGAATCTATCCTTACTGTGGTTAGGTGAAAACATCATGAGTCTACCATAAATGTGCTCAAACTATAAACTCACAGGTGATAGGGTAAAGAAATCTATAAGTCACTACAAATAAAACTGCCACTGTTTTTTTTCTGCTACCAGTTTTCTGACAGGGCGGGGGAGGAACACTGATAGCCAATCAATCTGCATCACTGATAAAGCACCTGGTGAGAGGAAACCCCTTTGATCTAAGAAGTTGCTCTGGGACAGTGGAAAAAGGGGAGAAGATCTGAACTTGATTTGCACAGTAAACAAAGCTATGCATCTAGTGACCTGTTAGTCTCCTAGGCTCAGCGGGGGAGTTAATACCTAGTGGGACAGTGTCTGAGAAGCTTAGCTGTTTGCCAAACGGCCTATAGTATTTGGGCACACAAGAATTTCATAGCAAGGCCAGGCGGTGGTGGTGCACGTCAAAAATCCCAGCACTCGGGAGGCAGAGGCAGGTGGATCTTTGTGAGTTCGAGGCCAGCCTGGTCTACAAGCAAGATCCAGGAAAGGCACAAAGCTACACAGAGACACCCTGTTTCGAAAAACCAAAAACCAAAACAAAAAACAAAACAAAACAAACAAACAAAAAAATCATAGCAGAAGACAGCTGAAAAATTAAAAACTGTATAACACCAAATATTCCATAGTAAATGGCTTGCCTTTTGACAGACCCTTGGCCGGTCAAGGTATAGCTTTAATACACAGCTGAATCTCCGTAATATATTCTTGCCGCCTGCAAGACAAAATGGCATGTAATTTAGAATTTGTTACTTGCTTCTGGAATTTCCATTTAATATTTTCCACAATTGACCATGGGTAACTAACATGGAAAGTGAAACCATGGATACGGAGGAACTACTCTACTATATTTATTTATTTAAGCTTTTTTTTAAAAGTTTTATTTATTGGTTATATATACAATGTTCTGCCTGCATGTATGCCTGCAGGCCAGAAGAGGGCACCAGATCTCATTCTAGATGTTTGTGAGCCACCATGTGGTTGCTGGGAATTGAACTCAGGACCTTTGGAAGACCAGCCAGTGCCCTTAACTGCTGAACCATCTCTCCAGCCCCTATATTTATTTTTAAAATGTGTGTGTGCATCCTTGTGTGTATGTACATGCATGCGTGTGTGTGTGTGTGTGTGTGTGTGTGTGTGTGCGCGTGCGTGCATGTGGGGAGGACAACTTGCAGAAGTTAGTTCTCTCCTTATAGCGTCTTAATTCTGAGACTGAACTCTAGTTATCAGGCCTGGCAGCAAGTACCCTTAACTGCTGAACCATCTTGGCAGCCCAGTACTATATTCTTAAAACCTGTTAGTTAGTGAATATTGTATTTAGGATATTAGCCTAAGAAAAATAGGCTTATGAGTCTCTTACTTTTCTTACCTCATTTTGGAATAAAGAATACACACATTTTGTGACCTATGAATAGCTTTAAAATCCACTTTCACAGTCATCTACCTGAGCCTGTATTTTTTTTTTTTTAAGGGAGGTATTGGGTATTTTCTGTGTCTGTATTGGGTATTTTCTGTGTCTTTAAATGTAATGTACTGTATTTATTTTGAAACAGGTTTCATGTGTCCCAAGATGGCCTCAAACTGAGGATGATCTTGAATTTCTGACCTCTTGCTTTTATGTCCGCCCACATGGCCAGGCCTGCTTTGTGCAGTGCAAAGGAGCCAACCCAGGACTGTGTGGCCACTAGGCAGACCCCCTACTGAGGTACACACTCAGTCCTTTAATTTTTTTAAATTTTTAAAAAAATTTTTATTTTATATGCATTGGATATTTTGCCATGGATGTTGGGTCCTCTAGAACTGGAGTCACAGACGGCTCTGAGCTGCCATGTGGTTGCTGAGAGTTGAACCCTGGTCCTCTGGAAGACCAGTCAGTGCTCTTAACCACTGAGCCATCTCTCCAGCATCCCACACTCAGTCCTTTAATTTTTTTAAAATTATTTACCTGAAAAATTTATTTGGAACCAAGTGTGGTGGTGGCACACTTCTTTAGTCTCAGCAGTTAAGAGGCAGAGGCAGGTGGATTTCTATGAGTTTGAGGCCAGTCTTGTCTACATATCAAGTTCCGGGTCAGCCAGGACTACATAGTGAGACCCTGTCTTTAAAAAGCAAACTAAAGAAATACAGTTGGTCATTTTGAAACAAGGCCTTGCTGAGTAGTCCACCCCGATCTTTAAAAAATTTACTGTATTTACAGTGTGTGTGTGTGTGTGTGTGTGTGTGTGTGTGTGTGTAACCACACACGTGTGAGCATGGCATGCACCTGCTGTAGCATGTGTGGAGCTTGGAGGATGATTTCAGGAGTTGGTCCACGCCTCCTCCCTTGCTGGTCTCTGTCACCAGGCAGCATTCTCCAGGTTAGTGGCCTGTGTTTCCCGCCAGTCTTCACCTCCCACCTCACTGTAAGAGTTTTGGGGTTGCAGATATGTGACTCTGCACGGGGCTTTTAGGGCTTTTTATATTGGTTCTTGAGGTTGAACTCAGGTCATCAGACTTGATGACAGATACATTTCCTGCTGAGTCATTTCCCACATCTATTTGTTTTTGAGACAGGATCTCACTACAGAACTCGACTGGTCTGGAACGCATATAAGAAAGACTGGCCCTGAACTCATGCCACCCCCTGTCTTAGCTTTTGGAATTACAGGTGTACACGATGGTTCTCAGCCCGAGATACATACTGGAATACTGCTGTTTAATACTCCAGGACACGGAGAGATTGCTTGACGGTTAAGAGCACTCACTGTTCTGTTCTCAGCGTGTGTGTGTGTGTGTGTGTGTGTGTGTGTGTGTGTGTGTGTGTGTGAGCTCACAAGTGCCTGTAACTCCAGCTGGCCTCTGAGGGCACTCCTCACTCCACAGCATATATGTACATAGACATATACACAAAGTTTTTAAAAATTAAAAAAAAGCTATCAGGACTTGCTTGGAAACAGGTTTAGGAGTGTAGCTAGAAGTAATGAAAACACAAGCCTGGCCTTGGCTGGTCATAGGTGAGGGTGCAGATAGTAGGGGACGGGCTCATGTGGCTTTTGGGGACATTGATGATGGTGCTGTTTGAGTAGACCTGCTAGTCTTCTGCTCCCCTCTCAAAGGGCTGCTCTTTGTCACAACGACATCAATGTTTCCACAGAACTTTGAGTTTCACAGATCAGTAAATCTGATCTGGGTGAGGAAGTGTGGTAGCTAATCTTGGTTGTCAGCCTGACACCCTTAGAAGAGGGAACCTCAATTGAGGAATTGCTTTGGCCTATGGGCATGTTCTGGGAGGCACTATCTCGATTGGTAAGTGATGGAGGAGGCCCATGCCTCTCGGGTGTGCCACCGTTATTGGTGCTCTTGGGTTGTATGAAGGAAGGAGGTGAGCAAGCTGGGGAAGCAAGCCAGTATGCAGCCTTCCTCCTCGCTTCAGTCTTGAGTTTCTGTCGTGGCTTCCCATATTAGAGACTGTAACCTGTAAGGCAAATAAACCCTCTCCTCCCCTAAGCTGCTTCGGTCAGCATTTGGTCACAGCAACAGGGAGCAGACTAGAACAGAAATAAAGTTATTTGTCAATTTTCAGCCAGGCATGGTGGCTCATGTCTCTAATTCCAGCACTCGGGAGGAATTTGAGGCCAGCTTGGGCTACAATGGGGGACTTTGTCTAAGAAAACAAAATAAAACGTTTTTTCCTCATTATGCCAAACTGAAAGAAACCCAGACCAAAAACTTCTGCTTATTTCCAGCCTTGTTTTAGAAAAGTGTGTGAATCCCAACACTGCTTTGGAGATTCACAACACAGGCCTTCCAGGACGCAGCTAGTGCAACAGACACACGTGGTCTCCCGTTTGCTCACCCTGAGGCTGCCTGAACAAAGGCCAGGGAAGGAAAGTTTGCGGGTCTGGCTGCTCTCACCGTCTTTCCTGCTGGTGTAATTAACCAACCTTGGCTGCTGCCGTGGTCAGAGTGCAGGATTTGGCTTGGTGGTGGTATATACCTATAATTCCAGGATTTGGGAGATGGAAGTAGAAGGATCAGATGTTCAAGGTCAGCCTTGGCTACCTATGGAGTCTGAGGTCAACCTGAGCTACACAAGGCCTTGTCTCAAACAAACAAACAAGCCATGGGAAGGCAGCTCAGTTGGTAGTACAATATTGTAGAGCTGAGTACAGAACCCATGGCCTTGTGCATGCTGGGCAAACCCTCACTGCTGGACTGTATCTCCAGCCCTGATTTATTAGTTTGTTAAAAAAAACAAAAACAAAAAACCAAACAAACAAACAAAAGTCTTAAAGCCAAGCAGTGGTGGTGCACGCCTTTAATCCCAGAATCTGGGAGTCAGAGGCAGGTGGATCTCTGTGAGTTTGAGGCCAGCCTGGTCTATAAAGCAAGTTCCAGGACAGCCAGGGCTACACAGAGAAACTCTGTGTAAAAGCCAGGGCTACACAGAGAAAACTTTTAACATTTCCGCCATCCGTGTATCCGTGTGTGTGTGTGTGTGTGTGTGTGTGTGTGTGTGTGTGTGTGTGTATGTGTGTGTGTCACAGTCTGTCCATCCATGAGTGTACCACAGTGGGCATGTGCATGTGAAGGTCAGAGGACAACTTGTGGGAGTTGGTTTTTCTCCTTCTATGTGGATTCTAGGGATTGAACTCAGGTGGTCAGGTCGGGCTTCGTGGCAAGTGACTATACCTGCTGAGGCATCTTACTGGCCCTTTTTACAGTGTTTCTCTGTGTAGACCTGGCCATTTTGGAACTTGATTTATAGACCAGGCTGGCCTCAAACACAGAGATCCACCTGCCTCTGCCTCCCCAGTTCTGGGATTAAAGGCGTGCACCACCACTGCCTGGCTTATTTATTTATTTCTATTTTATGTTGTAAGGATATTTTGCCTGAATGCATGTCTGTGTACCATGTGTGTGCCTGGTGCCTGTGGAGGCCAGAAGAAGCCATTGGCTCCTCTGGAACAGGAGTTACAGGTGGTTGTGAGCGGCCATATGAGTGCTGAGAATCAAACCCAGGTCCTCAGAGCAGCCACTGCTCTGGCCCATCTCCCCAGCCCCTCCACTTTATTTTGGGACAAATTCTCTCTGTGCTAGCTCGTTTTTATGTCAACTTGACACAAGCTAGAGTCATCTGAGAGGAGGGAACCTCAGTTGAGAAAATGCCTCCAGAAGATCTCACTATAGGCAAGCCTGTTAGTAATTTTCTTTCTTTTTATTGTAATGTAGTCTGACTTTCTTGGAGCATCAGCCCCCAAATAATGACACAGAGACTTATTATTAATTATGAAAGCTTGGCTTTAGCTTAGGCTTTTCTCCAACTAGCTCTTATAACTTAATTAACCTGTTTTTATTAATCTATGTTCTGTCACGTGGCTCTTTACCTCTCCTCTGTACCATATGTCCAACTTCTTCAGTGGCTCACTGGCATCTCTCACCTGCCTAGATTCATCTCCCCAGTCCTGCTGTCTGACCAGAAGTCCCACCTGTTCTCTCCTGCCTAGCTATTGGCCATTCAGCTCTTTATTAAACCAGTCACAGTGACACATCTTCACACAGGTGTAAACAAATACTCTGAAACAGTTTGTCTGTTTTGAGACAGGGTCTCACATCTGACTCCTGGAACTCACTGTGTATACTAGACTTGCCATGAACTCACAAAGATCTGCCTGACTCTGCCTCCTGAGTATTTGAGTACTAGGATTAGAGGCATGTGACACTACATCTGGCTGGCATTTTTTTTTTTTTTTTTTTTTTGTGTGTGTGTGTGTGTGTATCTTTGCGCCTTTCCTGGAACTCACTTGGTAGACCAGGCTGGCCTCGAACTCACAGAGATCCTCCTGGCTCTGCCTCCCGAGTGCTGGGATTAAAGGCGTGCGCCACCACCGCCCAGCGACATTTTCTTGATTAGTGATTGATGTGAGGGACTGTCTTAGTTAGGGTTTCTATTGCACCATAACCAAAGAGCAAGCTGGGGAGGAAAGGACTTATTAAGCTTACACTTCAGCATTGCTGTTCATCACTGAAGGAAGTCAGGACAGGAGCTCAAACAGGGTAGGATCCTGAAGGACGAGCTGATGCAGAGGCCAGGGAAGGGTGCTGGTTACTGGCTTGCTTTTTTTTTTTTTTTTTTTTTTTTTTTTTTTTTTCCCTGAGACAGGGTTTCTCTGTGTAACTCTGGCTGTTCTGGAACTCACTCTGTAGACCAGGCTGTCCTCAGACTCACAGAGATCCGCCTGCCTCTGTCTCCCAAGTGCTGGGATCAAAGGTGTGTGCCACCACGCTAGGCTCTAAGCTTTCCTTTAGTTCCTTTTCACAAGCTGGAAACTTAGCTGGTGGGATCTAGCCCTGAGGTCACCACTCCCTTTATTCCATTTCTTAACCTATTTATCTCCTTGAACACAGGACTTAGCTCCATTCCACTTCCTGGTTCCCCTTTTCTCAGTCTGTACATTTTATATTTTTATTTTCTCAGCTTGCTCCTTTTCATTATAAATCTTCATCAGAGCTACCACTAACAACCACATGACAGTCTATACTAGGCCATTTTGAGATTTCCTCTGCCAATGGAATTAATCCAAAACTCTTCACTTTAGCCTGAGGCAGACTTTTTGGACAATTGCAAAAAGCAGCCACATTCTTCACCACAATATCCCAAGAACAATCTCTAGGCCACAAATGAACATTTTTCTCCTCTGAAACCTCTTGATCCCCACAGTTCAAATCCTTATGGGCACCACTGTCTTCCATGCTCCTACTACTATGACCCATTAAGCACGGCTTAAAGCATTGCTCTGCTTTCCTAAAACAAAGTACCAAAGTTCAAATTCCTCCAAACTAATACATGGGCAGGCCCATTACAGCAATACCGCAGTCCCTGGTACCAACTTCTTTCTTTTTCTTTTCTTTTCTTTTCTTTCTTTCTTTTTTTGTTTTTTTGAGACAGGGTTTCTCTGTGTAACAGCCCTGGATGTCCTGGAATCCACTCTGTAGACCAGGCGGTCCTAGAACTCACAGAGCTCTGCCTGCCTCTGCCTCCCTACTGCTGGGATTAAAGGTGTACACCGCCACCACCTGGCCCAACTTCTCTCTTAGTTAGGGTTTCTACTGCTGTGAAGAGACACCATGACCACTTATTATTAATTATGAATGCTCGGCCTTAACTTAGGCTTGTCCCACTAGTTCTTTTAACTTAATTTTTTAAAATAATTATTTACTTGTTTTATGTATATGAGTGCTTTGTTGACTTTATGCCAGAAGAGAGCATCAGATCCTACTGTAGATGGTTGTGAGCCACCATATGGTTGCTGGGAATTGAACTCAGAACCTCTAAGAAGAGCAGCCAGTGCTCTTAACCACTGAACCATCTCTCCAACCCCCTTTTAACTTAATTTAACCTGTTTCTACATCTACATTTTGCCTCAGGGCTTTTTACCTTTCTTTCATTCTGTATGTCCTACTTTCCTGCTTCATGTCTGTCTGTCTGGCCCCTGGCATCTCCTTGGCGTCTCTTTTTCTTTCTCCTCAGAGCCAAAATTCCTCCTCCTACTTACTCTCCTTGGCCAGAAGTCCCTTCTATACCTCCTTCCTTGCTATTGGCCATTCAGCTTTTTATTAGAGCAATCAGGTGTCTTAGGCAGGCAAGGTGAAGCAGTAACACATCTTTACATAGTTAAACAAATGCAAACATCATTACATAGTTAAATACTCTGCAACATTTCTGGGTTCGGTAAGAAAGCAGGCTGAGCAAGCCAGTAATCATCCCTCTTCCATGTTCTCAGCATCAGCTCCTGCCTCCAGGTTACTGCACTGACTTCCTTCAATGATAGACTACTATACAGTCCAAATAAACCCTTTCCTCCCCAACTGGGTGTTTCATCACAGCAATAATAATGCTTTGATGCTCTCTGATTGGTCTGCTAGCTGGCCTGTGGACTTCAAACTTGTGTGTGTGTGTGTGTGTGTGTGTGTGTGTGTGTGTGTGTGTGTTTCCTATCTCTATTTCCCTTCTCCCTTAGAAGCACAGGGATTACAGACGCTTGAGTGTAGCTAGAGTTTTCCTGCCTGGCCCACAGTCAGGACAAATCTCTCTCACCTGCCAGTCCCACAGCCGCTCAGACCCGACCAAGTAAACACAGAGACTTATATTGGTTACAAACTGTATGGCCATGGCAGGCTTCTTGCTAACTGTTCTTACAGCTTAAATTAATCCATTTCTATAAATCTATACCTTGCCACATGGCTCGTGGCTTACCTGCATCTTCACATGCTGATTGTCATCTTGGCGGCTGGCAGTGTCTCTCTCTCTCAGCCTTCCACTTCCTAGCTTTATTCTCCCACCTATACTTCCTGCCTGGCCACTGGCCAATCAGTGATTTATTTATTGACCAATCAGCAACACATTTGACATACAGACCATCCCACAGCACTTGAGCTATGCATCCTGCTTGGGCATGGTTCTGGGCACTAGAACCTAGGTCCCCACATGAGGGGTAGACACTTCTACTCAGCCATCTCCCTGGTCCAGCCTCTGTTCTTTGAGACAGACTTTTGTTATATAACCCAGCTGGCCTCAAATTCAACAATCCTCCACATGAGCCACCATGTCAAGGTTATAAACTACTAGTTAATTAAAAGTAAAATACCTTTCCTTCCCCCAAATTCAAAACAGATTGTCCCCTGGGTATTCTTGGGGCAGTGTTAAGGAATCTTAAGAGGATATGAGGGTGCTGGAGAGATGACTCAGTGGTTAAGAGTACTGACTGCTCTTCCAGAGGATCTGGGTTCAATTCCAGCACCCACATGGCAGCTCACAACTGTCTGTAACTCCGGGATACAACACTCTCACACAGACATACATTCAGGCAAAATACCAATGCACACAAAATAAAAATAAATAAGTCATTTTAAAAACAGCAGGACATGATGTTCACCTTTCATGTCAGACACCACGGTCCTGAAGTCTGGGACAGGAAAGTGACACACTCAAGCCACACAGGAAACTACGAAGAAGGACTCTGAGCTCTACCTGGGCAACTTCCCCCGTCTTCTGGGCTTTTTGGCCATGGTGAGGGCAAAGAGTGGGATTCCCACATGATGTCTTTTTTCAGAATAATGGACTTGCTTAGACAGAGGCACAGGCTTGCTGGGGATATCAGACGGATGGAATGCATATGATTAATCCAGCCTGCTAATTCATTGAAGATAACGTAACAAAATGTATTGATTTCATCCTTATCATTATTTGTGCGTGCGTGCATGCGTGCGTGCGTGCGTGCACATACCTGTGGATGTGCATGTGAGCATGCTCATGTGTGCATGAAGCAAGAGGAAGACATCGGTATCTTCCTTATTACCTGGTGATAGCATCTCGTACTGAACCAGAGGCTTCCTGTTTTCCCTAGGCCAGCAAGCTCCCAGGTCTGCCTATTTCTACCCACTCTAACACTGGCATTACAGGCTTTTCCAGCCCTGCCCAGCTTTTTATGTAGGTGCTGGAGTTTCAAATTCAAGTGTTCACATTTGCAAAGCAAGGACTGTTACCAACTGAGCCATTTCTCCACTCCCTATTATTGTTGTTTTATTTTTAAAAATGTATTCATTTTTTGAGTACGGGTGGTTTGTGTGCATGTGTGTTTGTGCATCATGTGCATGTCTGAGACCTGTGGAGGCCAGAAGTGGGCGTCAGATCCCCTGGAACTAGATCTTCAGATGATTGTGAGCTGCCATGTGGGTGCTGGGAACTGAACCCAGGTCCTCTGGTAGAGCAGCCGGTGCTTTTCACCACCGAGCCCTCTCTCCAACCGCCCCGCCCCCCATTGCTATTTTTGACATGAAATCTCATGTATCTCAGGCTGGCTTCTTACTTGTCAAGAATGACCTTGAACGTCTAATTCTCCTGCCTCCAGTTCTTGAGTTTTGGGATTCCAAGCATGTACTGCCATCTCCATGTATGCAGTGCAGAGGATTGAACCCAGAACCTTACATGCTGGGCAAGCGCCTCACTAACTGAGCCACATTCCTCTTCCCTATACTTAAGTCTTTTCGATGTATTTATTTTTATGTGTGTGCATGTGTCTGTGTGAGGTTTTGTATACTGTGTGCATTCATAGAGGCCAGAAAAGAGCATCAGATCCTCTAGAACTGGAGTTACAGGTGGATGTGAGCCACCATGTGGGTGCTGGGAACTGAATCCAGGTCCTCTGAAAGAACACCAAGTGCTCTTAACCACGGCACCATCTCTCTACCTCCCTTTCCCATTTTTTCATATGGTATTTTTTGATTGTGTTTTTTCAACTCCTAGCACCCACAAGGCAGTTCCAGGGGATCTGGCCTCTGAGGGCACTGCATGCAAATGGTACACAGACATACATACAGACAAAAGACCTATACACACAAAATAGAAAAAAATAAGCAAAAACAAAAACAAGGAACAGGAACACACACAAAAACTCCACATAAATGAAAATCAGAATAAACAAGTAAAAGACAAGAAGTGTCAAAACAAAGCAAAAGCAGACAAAAAGTCTACAAAATACTATTGAGTTCGTTTTATGTTGGCCGACTCCTCCTGGGCATGGGCCCACCCTGAAGAGTAGTTGATGTACCCGGCGAGACTCCATTGGAGAAAACAGAATTTTCCTCTGCCAGCAGGTATCAATTGCATATAGCTCTTTGTTTTAGGGGTAGGAGTCTGTGATCATTTCTCCTTCTCAGTGCTGGGACCCTGTCTAGCTTGAACCTGTGCAGGCCATGTGCGTGCTGGCACAGTCTGTGTTCACATGTGCATCATCCCAGTTGTGTCTGAAAGACACTGTTTCTTTGGAGTCCTCCATCACCTCTGGCTCCTAGAATCTTTCTGTCTCTTCTTCCAAATAGATCCCTGAGCTTTGAGGGAAGCCAGACTCTACATTTTATTAAATAGTATGTATTAATCATTTTCTTCCCCATGGATATGTCACCAAAATATTCTAAGCCCTGATAATAGTGTTTTCTAGATATTGCTTATGACCAAAGTAACACATAGCAGGAGACTGGCCTTTTCTGTGACCTGCCTTAGGGCTTTCCAACATCCAGGGTCTCCAGCACATTCCAGTGTCTCCAGCCTAGGGTATCTAATAAGATCTTGTCTCTGAAACCAATCAAATGAAAACAGTGGCTTGGGAGATGCTTATGGGATAAAGTGCTTGTTTCAAAACAGTGAGAACCTGGGCCGCAAGAGAGCTCCGCAGGTCAAGGCTCTTGCTGGGACCCACACGTGGAAGGAGAGAAAGAAAGAACTCCCACAGTGTCTTCTGACCCCCACATATGCCCAAAATAATTAAGTGTGATACAAACACCACCAACAAAGCATGAGAAGCAGACTTTGAATCTTTGGCACCCACGTAAGGAGGATGGTGGTAGTGACTGTCTGTAACCTCAATGCTGTCAGGAGGACACAGGCCAATTTAGTGAGCTCTATGTTCAGGGAGAGACCTTGTCTCAAAAAGGTAAGTAGTGTACACACACCACACACACACACACACACACACACACACACACACACACACCACACACATAGGCCACACATACCACAACTCACATATACATACTACACACACTATATACACACACCAGTACACACCAACACACACATATACCACACACCACACAGACACCATATACACACTCACACAGCACATACCACACACATATCACATACATACTATACATACACACCACATAACACACACACCACAAATATATAGCCATCACACACACACACACACACACACACACACACACACACACACGCCCCACAGAGTGGAAAAAAAAAAGGCAAGACCAAAATTCAGACAAGTTAGAAAGCAAACTCCTTTTCATGTGAAGACTTCCTCGTCCCACGGGTGAACAGTCCCACAGAGACTAACCTTAGGCACTGCTGCCACCAGGAGTTCAAATGAGTAAGTGTCTGTACTGAACCCATCTCTTCCTCAACACTCACCAAGTGGGTTATTCACAGGCTGTAAACATGGAGGGATTAGTCACAAAGCTCCCTGTGTTCTAGTATGTAGTGTATGTACCATAGCACATCCCCACCCCCCACTGATTGATTTCCCTCCCTCCCTCCCTGCCTCCCTCCCTCCGTCTCTCTCTCCCTCCCTTCCTTCCTTCTTTCTTCTCTTCTTTTTTCCGAGACAGGGTTTCTCTGTGTAACAGTCCTGGCTGTCCTGGATCTCACTCTGTAGACCAGGCTACCTTCAAACTCACATAGATCCGCCTGCCTCTGCCTCCCGAGTGCTGGGACTAAAGGCGTGCACCACCACTGCCCAGCTGGCCGTTCTGTTTTTTTGTTTTTTATGACTTAGATATGGTTTGAGTGTGTCCCACAAGGTTCATGTGTTGGAAGTTTAGGAAGACATAAGGCCCCGTGGGACGTCCCTTGGTCAGTGGAGGTGTCCTTGGAAGGGATTAAGGTAGCTTTCCCTAGAGCCACAGTCAGTTAGTTCTCCAGAAGTTATTATAAAAGGCTGGCCCCTGCTGGATGTGGGGGCCCCTGCTGGGTGTGGGGCACTTGCTTCTAATCCCAGCACTCAGGAGACAGTAGCAGTCTGGTCTCTGGGAGTTTGAGGTCAAGCTGGTCTACATAGAGAGATCTTGTCTCAAATACCACCCTCCCCACCAAAAAAAAAAGAGTGGCCCCAGACTGTCCTTGTTCTCTGCCTTCCATATGGAAAGTCCCTCCCTTCCACTGTCATACAACAGACACCGTCATCAGGCCCTGAGCAGACACACTGGTGCCATGCTCTTGACTTTTAGAATAGTAAGCTACAGGAAGTAAGTAACCCCTTTCCTTGGAATTCCTTAGCCTCCAGTATTTGTGGACAGCAACAGAAACACTGCTAATCTGAGGTTTGTTGTTCCACTGGCTCAACTGTCTGTCTGCGCTGCTGTGAAGAAACCCTGTGATCCTTTCAAGACAGGCCTTTGGAAGCACCAGTGAAGACTCAGTTTGGGTTGTTAGCACTTCAAACATAAAAATAAAGTTCTTTACCACATTAACCAGTTGCTAATTGGTTTTTCCAGGGATGCATGAAATGTAGTGCACAGACGTCCTAAGGGAGACCAGTCCTCCAGTTTGCTTCTCAAGGTGGAGTGAAAAGCTAGTTTTGAGTTTTCCCCACAACGAGTGGGGCAGGAAGCAAAGACTAAGAGGAGACAGAAATTGGTGCAGAAATCGGAAGATGGCAAGACAGAGCTCTTCCTGTAAGGGATGATGTACGGACCTGGGAGGCTGAGGCAGGAGGATCATGAGTTCAAAGCTAACTATGTAGGAAGCCCCTGTCTCTAAAAACCACAAAGAATAAAAACTAAAAAAAAGAAAGAAAGACGAATTTCCTGGCTTCTCAGCTAAAAGTGCACCAGTAGAATCAGATATTTGAGATCGTTAAGTCCTGTGTTGTCCCCCGAAGGCTGGTGTGTTGGAGGTTCACTAAGACATAGGGCTCCTCTGGAGGTCCCTTGGTCAGGGGAGACAGTGTTTGGAAGGGATTGAGGTAGCTCTCCTGAGCTGAGTCATTCTCCAGAATGTGAGTTAGTCCCTGGCTGTTCTCAGTGCTCCCTCACTTGGCTCTGAGGTGCTGTCCCTGGCTGTTCTCAGTGCTCCCTCACTTGGCTCTTCAGTGCTGTCCCTGGCCGTTCTCAGTGCTCCCTCACTTGGCTCTGAGGTGCTGTCCCTGGCCGTTCTCAGTGCTCCCTCACTGGGCTCTGAGGTGCTGTCCCTGGCCGTTCTCAGTGCTCCCTCACTTGGCTCTGAGGTGCTGTCCCTGACCGTTCTCAGTGCTCCCTCACTTGGCTCTGAGGTGCTGTCCCTGACCGTTCTCAGTGCTCCCTCACTTGGCTCTGAGGTGCTGTCCCTGGCCGTTCTCAGTGCTCCTCACTTGGCTCTGAGGTGCTGTCCCTGGCCGTTCTCAGTGCTCCCTCACTGGGATCTGCAGTGCTGTCCCTGACCATTCTCAGTGCTCCCTCACTTGGATCTGAGGTGCTGTCCCTGACCGTTCTCAGTGCTCCCTCACTTGGATCTGAGGTGCTGTCCCTGGCCGTTCTCAGTGCTCCCTCACTGGGATCTGCAGTGCTGTCCCTGACCATTCTCAGTGCTCCCTCACTTGGATCTGAGGTGCTGTCCCTGGCCGTTCTCAGTGCTCCCTCACTGGGATCTGAGGTGCTGTCCCTGACCGTTCTCAGTGCTCCCTCACTTGGATCTGAGGTGCTGTCCTTGGCCGTTCTCAGTGCTCCCTCACTTGGATCTGAGGTGCTGTCCTTGGCCGTTCTCAGTGCTCCCTCACTTGGATCTGAGGTGCTGTCCTTGGCCGTTCTCAGTGCTCCCTCACTTGGATCTGAGGTGCTGTCCTTGGCCGTTCTCCCTCACCGAGACCTGAGAGCTGCAACCTCACAGCTGACCAGCATCCCAGTAACCATGTCTCCTGTTTTGGGTCAGAGGAGCTTACTTTTCTGTTTAGCCTTATTAAGTTTCTTTGTGTGTGTAGGTGTGTGTGTTTTCGTGTGTACAGATACATGTGCATGTGTGTGTGCATGTGGAGGCCGGGGGTGACTGATGTTAGGGTCTTCCTCAGTTTTTCTCCACATTTATTTATTTATTTTTAATTAAATTAATTTATTATTATTATTATTATTATTATTATTATTATTATTATTATTATTTGGTTTTTTGAGACAGGGTTTCTCTGTGTAGCTTTGGTGCCTGTCCTAGGACTTACTCTGTAGACCAGGCTGGCCTCGAACTCACACACCTGCCTCTGTCTCCCGAGTGCTGGGATTAAAGGCGTGTGCCACCATGCCTTTAAAGTTTTTTTTCTCTTAGAGATTTATCTTTAAATAATTTTAAAAATATTTTTTATTTTTAAAGATTTTTTTTTATTTTATGTGATGAGTGTTCTGCCTGTATTATGTATGTATACATATATGTATGTGTATGCGTGCATGTATGTACACCACCACACACATGCAGTGTTAACAGAGTCCAGAAGGGGTGACAGATCCCGGGAACTGTAGCAACAGACACCTGTGATCCATTTTGTGGGTGCTAGGAATTGAACCCAGGTCCTCTGGAAGAGCAGGCAGTGTTTTTAACAGCTGAGCCATCTCTCTAGTCCTCTTTAAAAATATTTTTAATTACATGTATGTATGTGGGTATGTGTATCTGAGTACAGGGTGCCCACAGAGGTCAGAGGCATTAGATCCTCCTGGAGTTACAGGTGATTGTGAACTAGCCAATGTGAATGCTGGGAAACTAACTTGGTCTTCTGGAAGAATAGCAAGTACTCTTAATCAGTAAGCCATTTCTCTATCCCCAGAGTCACACAGTTTTAAAAACAAGATCGATTTTTGATTGTTTGTTTGTTTTTGTTTATTTTAGTTTGATTCGTCAGGATGATGATGTAATAAAATCACCCAAGGTCAGCTGCACCTGACCATTTCCAGCCTGGACAGAACAGAGGAGAACCCACTCCAGAACCATTCTCAAGTTCCACCTGCCTCTGCCTCACAAGTGCTGGAATTAAAGATGTGTGCCACCAACTCATGGCTACATAGCATATTTTGAAACAATAATCATTGGCCACTAAGGTTAGTAACAGTCAGGTATGGTAGTACCCTGTAATCTTAGCACCCTGGAGAATATAGAAAGATCTCAAGTTCAAGACCAGGCTACGCTCCAGAGTGAGACTTCGTTTTGAAAAATCAAAAGCAGGATGGATTGTGGTGATACACCGATATCCCAGCACCCAGCAGGTTGAGGCAGGAGGATTGCCACACAAAGGCGGTAATCTATGGCTACACAGTACAATCCTGTCTCAAGAAAGCAAAGACTGAGCAGGAGGCCCAAGAAGATGGAATCCTGTGGTGGATTCCAGGGTGGCCTCAAACTTGGGATGCTTCTGCCTCAGCGTCCAGAGGACTGGCATTAAACACCTCTTTATGGGTCTGGGAAGAGGACTCAGCAGCTAAGAGCACTTGCAGCTCTTGCAGAGGACCCCAGTTTGGGTGGCTCATAACCATCTGCAATTCCAGATCCAGAAGATTCAGTGTTCTCTCTAGGCCTCTGTGGGTACTCACACACATGCACATTTCCACACAAGACACATAATTTTTAATTATTTTAAAACCTTTCTTTCTTTTTTCTTTTTTTTTTTTTTTGGTTTTTCGAGACAGGGTTTCTCTGTGTAGTTTTGCGCCTTTCCTGGAACTCACTTGGTAGTCCAGGCTGGCCTTGAACTCACAGAGATCCGCCTGGCTCTGCCTCCCGAGTGCTGGGATTAAAGGCGTGCGCCACCACCACCCGGCCTATTTTAAAACCTTTCTTTACGGGGTTGAGGAGACAGCTTAGTGGGTTAGGTCTTTGGGGTGGGAAGTGTGAGGACCCAAGTTCAGATCTTTAGAACACATACAAAGCCAGTGTGGTGGAGCGCATTTGTAATTCCAGGGCTCCTGTAGTGGGATGGGAGGGGAGCAGGACAATTCCCAGAGGGTTTTACACCAGCCAGCCTGGCACACACAGCTACAGGCAAGAGACCGTGCTTCAAAAGGGAGAAGGTGAGTACTGACACCCAGGGTTGTTCCCTGACCTCCACACTCGTGCCACAGTACATGCACACCCACACTGCTTTGTGATACACACCAAAAACATTTCCAGGCAAGACCTTTTGGTAGGTTGCTGTCCACAATTAACGAAGTCTCAAAAGAACCAAAGCCTTGGCCTCTGATGGACTGGTTAGCCTCTTCAGCTGGGCTTCAGAGAGCCTTGTGGGAAAGGAGTTGGAGGAGAAGAAGTGGGTTAGGGATGGAATCTAAGGTGGGGAGGGAGGGTTCTCAGCAGCCCAGCTGAGGGTCCTGCAATGTTAACACCCTCCAAGACCTTCCTCCCTCCTGTTTCTCAGATCTCAGCCTCTCCCTCCAAAGCCTTGCTTGCTTGTAGACACGGAAAGGCTAATTGGTCTGAAGCCAACTCCAGGCTGCCTCCTACTTTCTGGAGATTCCCTCTGAAGTTCAGTGACCCTGAACTCTAATTCTCAGCACCTTAGGAAGCACCATGTTCTATCAGCCCTTTAGAGTTTTCCAAAGTGGCTTCATTTTGATCTCCCACATGCTCCTATTGTTCCTAATTAAGAGGGCAGCTGTACTGGAGCGTTTGATTTATTTTAACCACTGACTTCTCCCCTTCCTTCCCCTCCTGTAAACATCAGTCCTCACAGACAGCATGCTGCGAGCCACGTCTGTATCACCAGGAGATCTGATGGACTGAGAAAACCCTCCCCTCTGGTACCGATCACTGTCTTCTACGCAGAAGACACTGGCGGGCACCATGGGACAACAGACAGTTCCTTTTATTTTTTATTTATTTATTTATTTTTAAAGATTTATTTATTTATTATGTACAGTGTTCTGTCTGCATGTATGACTGCAGGCCAGAAGAGGGCACCAGATCCCATTATAGATGGTTGTGAGCCACCATGTGGTTGCTGGGAATTGAACTCAGGACCTTTGGAAGAGCAGCCAGTGCTCTTAACCTCTGAGCTATCTCTCCAGCCCCCAGACAGTTCCTTTTAGATGTGCTTCCTACAACATGGAGTCTAAACATGAAAGTGGGGCTGCTGAGGGGGCCCAGTGGCACTTGCCACCAAACCCAAGGAGCTGAATTCAGTCCCCGAAGCCCACAGAGTAAAAGGAGAGAGACTTCTGCAAGTTGTCCACTCATTTTCACACGCCCGTGTGTGTGTGTGTGTGTGTGTGTGTGTGTGTGTGTGTGTGTGTGTATGAGTGTGTACACACACACACACACTCAATCAATGTAAAAATAACATTAATGTAATAGCCAGGCTTGATGGCACAAGCCTATAACTTCATCTTGAGAGGCTGAGGCTTAGGAGTTGGGTTACAGAGTGAATTTGAGACTAGCTTGGGCTGCACAGTAACACCCAGTCTCCAAGAAACAAAAGCATATAAAGTACATGGAACCCTGAAATTGCCATCAAGGAGGAAACACAGGCTGAAGTGGGAAGCAGAAGGATGTGAGGGTGTAAGAAGAGACTCCAGTGTCAGTATGGCTCTCCAAGGAGCAGCCGCCAAGATGGAACTGGACGGTGATGGGCTTATGGGAAGGAAATCCCCAAGAAGGATGAAGGGAAGGAGGCACTGAGGGGAAACAGTCCTCAGATCTCAATGCAGGTCTAACAGCAGTGAGGGAAGGAGGGGAACTGGGCGGGAAGAGCCTCATACTGGGCAGGGAAATAGTGTTTGCCTCGTTTGTACAGGGCCTCAATTCCATGCTCAGCACTCACTGTCAAACAGATAGACAACAGACAGACGAGGTCCCTATTGATGTCACAGGCTTTTGTGAACATATCACCCTAAAGTCAACACCCTCAACATGTGGCTTCAGTTACCCAAGCAAGTGAATGACAGACACAACAGTTCTTTCTCATTTTATTTACCCTTGAATGTGTGTTTGTCTCTGTGTATCTATGTACACATGGAGGCAGCCACCCTCAGAGTCCAGAAGAAGGCATTGGGTGCTCTGGAGCTGGAGTTCCAGGTGGTTGTGAGCTGCCTGACAAGGTTGCTGAGAACTGAACTTGGGTTTTCTGAAGAGCTGTGAGCCATCTCTTCAGCCCTAACAACAGTGTTTTTATTCCATTTTAGTTAGGTTTACTATTGCTATGATGAAACATCACGACCAAAGCAATTTGGAGAGTGTCATAGTGAGGGTTTCTATTGCTGTGAAGAGACACCATGACCATGGCAACTCTTATAAGGAAAACATTTAACTGGGGCTGGCTTACAGTTCAGAGCTTCAGTCCATTATCATCATGGCAGAAAGCATAGCAGCATGCAGGTAGATATGGTGCTGGAGAAGTAGCTGAAAGTTCTACATCTGGATCTACAGGCAACAAGAGGACAGAGAGAGAGAGACAGAGAGAGAGAGACAGAGACAGAGACAGAGACAGAGACACAGAGAGACACAGACACACACACACACACACACACACACACACACACACACAGACTGGGCCTGGTTTAGGTATTTGAAACTTCAAAGCCTGCTCCCCAGTGACACACTTCCTCCAACAAGGCCACACCTCCTCATAGTGCCGCTCCTTGGTGACCAAGCATTCAAGTCTATAAACCTTTGGGGGCCATTTCTATTCAAACCACCACAGGAAAGAAAGGTTTATTTCACTCATAAGTGCATATAACAGTTCATCATCAAAAGCAGTGAGGGAGCCGGGCAGTGGTGGTGCACACCTTTAATTTCAGCACTCGGGAGGCAGAGACAGGCGGATCTCTGTGAGTTAGAGGCCAGCCTGGTCTACAGAGTGAGATCCAGGATAGCCAGGGCTACACAGAGAAAACCTGTTTCAAAAAACCAAAACCAACAATAACAACAAGAAAGCAGTGAGGACATGAACCTGGAGTCATGTGCTGATGCAGAGGCCATGGAGGGGAGCTGCTTACTGGCTTGTTCACCATGGCTTGCTCAGCCTACTTTATTATAGAATCCAGGACACCAGCCCAGGGGTGGCCCCACTTAAGAGTGGGCTGGGCCCTCCTCATCAATCACCAATAAAAAAAAAATGCCTTCTTTCTTTCTTTCTTTCTTTCTTTCTTTCTTTCTTTCTTTCTTTCTTTCTTTCTTTCTTTCTTTCTTTCTTTCTTTCCTCTCTCTCTCTCTCTCTCTCTCTCTCTCTCTCTCTCTCTTCTTCTAGACAGGGTTTCTCTGTAGACCAGGCTGTCCTCAAACTCGGAGATCCGCCTGCCTCTGCCTCCCGAGTGCTGGGATTAAAGGCGTGCGCCACCACCACTTGGCTACTTTCTACCTTATTCTTTTAGGACAGTGTCTCTCACTGAATTGGAAGCTCAACCTTAGAGTAAGGCTAGTTGGCCAGCCAGTGAGCCAGGGGATCTGGTGGTCTCTGTCACCAGGGTATGCTCCATGTCAGTTTTTTTTACATGGGTGCTGGGATTTGAACACAGGACTTTAGCTTGCGCCTTTACCACTGAACCGTCTCCCTGGTCCCATTGATCGTCATTCTTCTACACTCACATCCTATGTTTGCAAATGTGTTTTGAAACTCCACATTTCATTATCACCACTTCAACGTTATACAGTGATCTAAAAACATAAAGAATGTAAAGAATAACAAAAATACAAGGGGAGGAAAACATAGTAAATCTCATTCTACTTAATAAGTAAAATATAATCAATAAAACAAGTCAAGCCTCTTTGAATGTCGTGTGTTCCCCTTCCTCCCCCGACTCCCACCCCCAGGAAGAATTGCTCTAAGAACTGGGCTTTGTCCTTCCCTACCTCATCTCGCTATGTAGTGAGACAAGCCTGGTCTTGAAGTCACAGCCTCTCTCCATCTCCCAAGGACTGAGGTGCAGGTGTACATCCTCTGTAATCTCAGACATGGGAAGCTGAGGCAGGAAGATTGTCATGAGTTTGAGGACAGCCTGGGTCACATAGTGAGTATGAGATCTTGTCTCAAAAATCAAAACACAAAAACAAACTGATAACAAACAAACAAAAACAAATACAAACAAACCAGAGTTACACAGAGAAACTCCGTCTGAAAAAACCAAAACCAACCAACCAAACAAACAAAAATCAAAGTGATTCTAATTAGGTAACAAGGAAGAAGCTCTTACTGAGCCTATCCAGTCTGTCTGTCTTCTGTCCCTCTCTCCCTCTGGAACACTGCCCATCAGGGGCTGATCAGGCAGAACACACAGCAGCCTCTCTTGCACAGTTGGGACACATCAAAGGCTGATTGTTTTTAGGTACCTGAACTACCAACCGTTTTTCTAACTGCTCATTAGCACTTTAAAAAATGTCAACAATGGAACACAGATTTCTTTTTGGCTTGTAGAAATGTATTAAAATTGATATTATTATTATTATTATTATTACTATTAGTATTAGTTGTAGTACTTTTCTGAGACATAGCCCTGGCTGTCCTGGAACTTGATATGTAGACCAGGGCAGCCTTGAAATCACAGAGATCTGCTTGTCTGTCTCTTGAATGCTGAGATTAAAGGCGTGTGCTACCATGCCATGTTGACATTTAAACTTAAAAAAATTTATATATTTAATTTATGTATGTCTCTGTTTTCATATGTGTATGCTCGTGCATGTGCCAATGTGTGCTGCAGGACAGGTGTCTTTTAGGACTCTTTACCATTCCTTTGAGAAAAGAACTCTCCCTTAGCTGAGGCTTGTGCTTTCTCAGCCCAGCTGTGAACCCACATATCCCAGATGGAGCTATAATGTACATCCAACATCCAACTTGTTACATGGGTGCTGGGATTTCAGCTCTGCTTCTCATGAGTGCCCAGAAAGTGCCCTTAACCACCGAGTCATTTTTCTAGGCTTTATATATAACATTCTGTCCCACATGGTATCCTCCCAGGCTTGCAACAGGTAAGCCACACAAACCCTTAAGTTTCTAGGATAAGGTATTGGTATGGATCCAATCATGTATTATTTATTTAGGTTTTTTGAGACAGGGTTTCTCTGTTTAGCCCTGGATGTCCTGGAACTCACTTTGCAGACCAGGCTGACTTCAAACTCACAGAATTCTGCCTCCCAAGTGCTAGGATTAATTTCTTTCTTTCTTTTTAAAATTTATTTAACTTTATTTTTTATGTGCATTGGTGTGAAGGTGTCAGATCCCCTAGAACTGGAGTTACAGACAGTTGTGAGCTGCCATGTTGGTGCTGGGAATTGAACCCAGGTCCTCTGGAAGAGCAGCCAATGCTCTTAATCACTGAGCCATCTCTCCAGCCCTCCCAATTATGTATTTTTTAAAAATATATTTATTTTTACTTTATGTGTATGGGTGTTTTGCTCACATGTATATGTGCACCATATATGTGCCTGGTGCCCATGGAGGACAGACGAGTGCATTGGACCCCCTGGAACTGGAGTTACAGATGGTTGTGAACCTCTACCTGGGTGCTGAAAATGAAACCCAGGTCCTTTGGAAGAACAGCCAGTGCAACTGCTGAACCATTTCTTCAGCCCCTAATCATGTAATTTTATGACAAGGTTGCTATAGTGCAGTTCAGATAGGCCTTGAATTTACTACCTAATGCTTCTACATCCCAGGTAGCTGTGACTATAGGTTCATGGCACCATGCCCAGCTTCAATTTAAAAAGTTTTGAGCTGGGCGGTGGTGGCACATGCCTTTAATCCCAGCACTCAGGAGGCAGAGCCAGGTGGATCTCTGTGAGTTCGAGGCCAGCTTGGTCTATAGAGCGAGATCAAGGACAGGCACCAAAACTACACGGAGTTTTTTTTGAGATAGGATCTTGCTATGTAGCCTAGGCTGGTTTTCCACTTGAGACCCTCTTGCCTCAGCCTTATATATGGTGAGATTATAGGCACGTACCACAAGGATACTCTTGAATCTTGAATCCTTAACCCTGACATTACAGAATCATATGAGATATGACATATGTGCATAAGTCATCAATCCAAGTCTCTAAGCATTTTCTGGGGGATGGTAAAAGCTCATTTTTTTTTTCACGGATGTATACTGGATTGCTGTTTTACTTTGTTTTTGAGACTAGGTCTCTCTATGTAGCCCTTGTAGATGAGGCTGGCCTCAGAGATTTGTCTGCCTCTCCTCCAGAGGGCTGGGATTAAAGGTGTGCACCAGCATGCTCGGCTAAGATAGCTTTTGCTGTCATGACACAATGTCCCTGCTTTAACCCTTGCCTCCAAGCACAGCTGGCAGTCATATCTGACTGGTCTCCCTGTCTTCCCTCCGGTCAGTCACTCCCACCCTCCAGTGGCAGGCTGTAGTCTGCTTTCCCTGAGGACTTTGAGTAAAGGACACAGCCCTCACCTCACCATCTCCTACCACGCAGTACAGCCCACAGACAGCTGGTCCATAAATGGCTACTGCACTTTCTGCGGGATGCCCTAGGCTTGTCCACGTTGTGCAACTGTCACCTGGTGAGAAATTTCCTCTAAAAATAGGCAGTTTCTGTTTCAGGTACTTTTTTTGTGATATACCCCCTCACTGCCCCACCCAAGCCTCTTAGACACCGAGGACCAGAGAGGCATTCAAACCCTCGCCACAATACCTGCATCCCTCATAAGAACCAACGGAGTCGGGGTCATTCTTTCCCCTCAACGCCCCTGACCGCTGTCCACAGGGAACTCTTGCTGAGAATCTGCTGTCTTCCCCGCGGCTCTGTCTCTGTTTCCTTCAGTGATCAAGCCCCCCATGGCTCAGCAGTGCTTCCACAGTGAATATTTTGACAGTCTGCTGCATGCTTGCAAACCCTGCCACCTCCGGTGTTCCAACCCTCCTGTGCCCTGTCAGCCTTACTGCAACCCAAGTAAGTGAGACTCTTCCACAGCTGCTTCTTGGTGGGAAGCACTCTTGAGAGTGCCTGTCTATCTACCAGAGAATAAACGTTATGGAGAAGGTGGGGAGTTTTGTTTTCCTGAATCAAACCCAGAAATCAAGCAATGATTTAAATGCCTCCTGGAGCAAAGGAATTATTCAGAAACAAACTCAATTTTATTCAGCACCAATGGTGATGAAGATTTCATCAGTTCTTAATTAAGTGGTATTTAGAATTTAAAAGTCAATGTTGGTGAAGCCAGGGATTAGTATATTCAGTGATTCTCAACCTTCCTAGTGCTGCGACCCTTTAACACAGTTCCTCATGTTGTGCTGACCCCCAACCATAAGATTATTTTGTTGCTACTTAATAACTGTAATTTTGCTACTGTTATGAATCGTAATGTTAATATCTGATATGTGACCCTTGTGAAAGGGTTATTCAACAACCCTAAGGGGTCTCGAACCACAGGTTGTGAGAACTGTGCAAATTTGAGGTTAGCCTGGACTACATAGTGAATTCTGGGGTAGCCTGGGCTAGAGTGAGAGCCTGTCTCAAAAACAACAAAAGGAGCCAAGCTGTAGATGGGTTGGTAGAATGCCTGGCTTGTGCGCACACAGCCCTGGGTTCCGTCCCCAGCACTATATATCGTCATGCTGCGGCAGAGCCCAGCACTTACTCAGGAGGTGGACTCATCCATAGCCATTCTTGGTCGAGATCACCTGATCTACGAAGACTTTTTCTCAATAAACATCCCCACAAAGTAAAGTGTCATGAATATGCAACAGGGGAGTCGAGTGTTAGAAAGTTCACACTGTATGTGCATACTGAGCTCTGGCCTCCTAGCTCTGTGATGTTCTTTTACTAAAGGTGTGACCGGCTCAATGAAAGGGACACACATTGTTCTCTGGACCTTCTTGGGCTTGACCTTGATTGTCTCTTTGGCACTTTTCACACTCATGTTCTTGCTGAGGAAGATGAACTCTGAAGCACTGAAGGGCAAACTTCAAAACTCAGGTCAGTTGGATGGTGACTCTTTGAAATCTATTTCTGTAGGGGTGGCTCTTCCAAGTTTCATTTCCTTTTCCTTTTTTAACTTTGACTTTTTTTGTTACAGCACTTTCAAATGTGTCAGTGGATACTTGAAATTTTGAGCTGGGTGTGGTAGCACTTGCCTGTCATCTTAGCACCTGGGTAGAGCAACCAGGAGGATCAAAGGCGTCAAGGTCACCCTCAGCTACATGTAGAGTTTGAGGTCAGCTTGGGCTACAGGAGACCATGTCTCAAAACAAAACATAAAAAAACCCGCCAATGCCCCCCCCAAACAAACAAACAAACCAACAACAGAGAAATCCTGGCATTGACAGCTACTTTACAGGTCTCCTTCCAATGCCCATTCCTTGAGTTCTTCTCTTGGTAATTGGTCTTGAGGCTTCCTTGGTAAGTGTCTTTGACTGAAGTTAGCACACTGATGAGATACTCTGTTATCCCACATGAATAACCAGGCCTGGTACTCTCAGGCTGAGTGTTTTGGCAAGTTCCCTGGTCATGTTTTTAATACAGTTATAAGCACTACTTGCATGTGAACATTTTACTACCCAAAATGCTAGAAATGAATAACCAGTTGCTCCTGGATTCACTAACCATCTCAAGAATAATTATTAGGCAACAGAGTGCCAGTCTCAGAGAAGTAAATGCTCCACCTGAGAATCTTAGGCTAAAAAGATTTTATAGCACTCTTCCCTGTGATCTGATTCTTAGACAAACAGCAGCCATTGACCTATATCTCTCTTTTCTTAATTAACTTTTTTTTCTGTTAGTGTGTGTGGTGCATAAATGTTGAGTGTGCTGTTGCTCATGAGGTCAGAGCAGAACATCTTCTACGGCTCTTCACCTTATTGCCATGAGATAGGGTCTCTCAGTGGACCAGAAGCATGCTGTTGCGGCTATGATATCTAGCTCCCATCTCTGCCATTGGGAGGTTACATGATGAGGTTACAGGCATGTGCTTGTTATGAACGTGCCAGAGATTTAAACTTAGGTCCTCATGCTTGCAAGTTCTTATAGCACTAAGCCACCTTCCGAGCCCTCGTCCTGATTCTTTGTGCATTTGGTTTGCACGCACAAACTGCAAAGATCTTCCTCATTTCTTTCTAGTGCATCAGAGTGGGGGGTAATTCACTCGCTCTTCTGTCCTCCATGTGGTCCGTAGACAATTATGTGTATATGTTCCTGTCTGAGAGTGGGTTCGTGCATGTGAGTATAGTGCCTCTGTGTGTCAGAACAGGGCATTAGATCCCCCTGTAGTCAGTTACAGGTGGTTGCTAGGAACTGAACTCTGGAGGAGCAGTACTGCACCCAATCACTGAATCAGCTCTTCAGCCCTAGAATTAATTAATTTTTTTTTTTTTTTTAAAGACAGGGTTTTTCTGTGTAGCCTTGGCTGTCCTGGAACTTGATTTGTAGACCAGGCTGGCCTTAAGCTTAGAAATCTGCCTGCCTCTGGGATTAAAGGCATGTGCCACCACCACCCATCGAAAATTTGTAACGTACAAATTGTACATATGTAAAGTACATGGTATAATGTTCTGATTACAGACATATAGGGAAACAGTGACTATAGTCAAACAAATAACACATGCACATCTTTACATAGTTGACCATTTTTGGTGATAGGGTCTCACGTATCTTGGACTATGTAGCTCAGAGTGACTTGAGCCTCTCTGATCCTCATGCCGCCATCTCTCCAGGCCCAGCATTATAGGTGTGCACTATCAGGCTTGGTTTGTGAAGTTCTGGGGATTGAATCCAGAGCTTCTTGAGTGTGCTAGCTGAGTGAGCCAATGGAACCCCATCCCGGCCCTTCAGCGTTCTTCCTGGTGGTGAGGCTGGCTGGAATCTACTCTGCTATTTGCAGCACTACGGTATCATCCAGTCATCTAGTCACAGGCAGGCTCTACAGTCTTCTTATGTAACTGCAGCTCTGGACTTCCGACCATCTGCTTCTCATTTCCCCCACCGCCTTGCTTCTGGTGACCACCATTCTGCTGTTTTGCTGTAAGCAGCTTCTTTAGGCCCATGTGGAAGTGAGGTCAGGCAGGCTGCTTCTTTCTGTGTTTAGTGTATTTTTAGATCGACTCTGAATGAAATGTTTCATTATTTATTTATTTTTATGTATATGGGTGTTTTCCTTCATATTTTTGAGTACCACATGTGCACACTGCCCCCAGAGACTGGAGTTACAGACAGTTGTGAGTCATCAAGTGAGTGCTGGGAATCAAACCCATGTCTTCTGCAAGAGTAGCCAGTGCTCTTAGCGGCTAAGCTATTTCTCCAGCCCCCTGAAAGAGATGTTTTAGATGATAAGGCTACACTGTGGAGTGTTGGGAAGCAGAAGCTGAATCTTTTGTGTGTGAGTACAGGTGCATGCCATAGCATGTGTGGAGGTCAGAGGACAACTTCCAGGAGTCACTTTGCATTTTCCACTTTGAGGCAGGGGCCTTTTATTTCTCATGCTTAGATTCAGTCTCCAAGACACCTGGTCTTCAAGCTTCTGGGGTAATTCTCCTGTCTCTGCCTCTAACCTCACTATAGATCTGGGATTACAGGTGCCTTCTGCCACACCCCATTTTTTGAGACCCGCCTGCTTCTGCCTCCCAAGCTCTGGGATCAAAGGTGTGCACCACCACCACCACCACCACCACCACCTGGCCAGTCACACTCCATTTTTATAGTGGGTTCTGAGGATCTGAACTCAAGTGGTCAGTTTATGTAACAAGTTCTTTTCTTCTCTCTCTTTTTTCCTTTCTCTCTCTCTCTTCTTTCTTTTTCTTTCTTTCTTTTTCTTTTTTTTTTCCGAGACAGGGTTTCTTTGTGTATCTTTGTGCCTTTCCTGGAGCTCACTCTGTAGTCCAGGCTGGCCTCGAACTCACAGAGATCCGCCTGCCTCTGCCTCCCGAGTGCTGGGATTAAAGGTGGTGTGCCACCACCACTTGGCTCTTCTTTCTTTCTTTTTTTTTTTTTTTTTTTTTTTTTGGTTTTTCGAGACAGGGTTTCTCGTGTAGCTTTGCGCCTTTCCTGGAACTCACTTGGTAGCCCAGGCTGGCCTCGAACTCACAGAGATCCGCCTGGCTCTGCCTCCCGAGTGCTGGGATTAAAGGCGTGCGCCGCCGCCGCTGCCGCCGCCGCCGCCGCCACCGCCGCCATCGCCGCCGCCACCACCACCACCACCACCCGGCTTCTTCTTTCTTTTTCAAGGCAAGGTTTCTCTGTGTAGCCCTGGCTGTCCTGTCAGGTCTGTAGACCAGGCTGGTTTGAACTCAGAGATCTGCCTGCCTCTGCCTCCCAGGTGCTGGGATTAAAGTTGAGCACCACCAGCACCAGGCAGAACAAGTGCTTTTTAAAATTTGTTCTTCACAGATGTGTACTGGAGACAAACTGGGGTCTTCTATGTGAGATCAAAGGATATTCATTTGGTCCTCACCTGTAATATCAGTGTTCTGGAGGGTGAAGCAGGCAGAAGGGTCACCAACATTCTGAGGCCGTGAGCTGGAGAGATGGCTCATAGTTTGGTTTTTAGCATCCACATGGCAGCTCACAACCTTTTATAATGTCAGTTCCAGGGGATCCAACACTTATTCTGTACCAGGCATATACATGGTACACCTACATACATGCAGCAAACACACACATTATAGAATAAAATGAGTAGGAGGCCAACCTGGGCTACAGTGAGTTCTAGACTAACTTGGGCTACAGAATGAGACCTTGCCCCACACACAGAAAAATTAATGTACTGAAACATGCACCATAAGATGTCATGTCAGGAAAACTAGGACACAGGACATATCTTGAAGGTTGGTGAGATGCTCAGTGGTCAGAGGACAACTTCCAGGAGTCACTTTGCATTTTCCACTTTGAGGCAGGGGCCTTTTATTTCTCATGCTTAGATTCAGTCTCCAAGACACCTGGTCTTCAAGCTTCTGGGGTAATTCTCCTGTCTCTGCCTCTAACCTCACTATAGATCTGGGATTACAGGTGCCTGCTGCCACACCCCATTTTTTGAGACCCGCCTGCTTCTCCCTCCCAAGCTCTGGGATCAAAGGTGTGCACCACCACCACCACCACCACCACCACCACCACCACCACCACCTGGCCAGTCACACTCCATTTTTATAGTGGGTTCTGAGGATCTGAACTCAAGTGGTCAGATCCTTGCTGCCAAGCCTGTTTAGGCTGACTTTGACCCTACTCCCATAAGCTGTCCTGATGTTCACAGGTGCACTGATGTGACTTTCCCACCACAATAAATTAAAATAAAAAAAATCCCTTCTATATTCTTGCCCCCTCTGGTATTGGAGATGGACTCAGGAAATCCCTTCTATATTCTCACCCCTCTGGTACTGGAGATTGACTCAGGAAATCCCTTCTATATTCTCGCCCCCTCTGGTACTGGAGATTGACTCAGGAAATCCCTTCTATATTCTCGCCCCCTCTGGTACTGGAGATTGACTCAGGGAATCCCTTCTATATTCTCGCCCCCTCTGGTACTGGAGATGGACTCAGGAAATCCCTTCTATATTCTCGCCCCCTCTGGTACTGGAGATGGACTCAGGAAATCCCTTCTATATTCTCGCCCCTCTGGTACTGGAGATGGACTCAGGAAATCCCTTCTATATTCTCGCCCCTCTGGTACTGGAGATGGACTCAGGAAATCCCTTTTATATTCTCGCCCCTCTGGTACTGGAGATGGACTCAGGGCCTTTCGAACATGCTGGCTCCAAACTCTCCCCACCTCAGCCTCCTGACGGAGCGGCTGGGATTACAGGTGTGTGCCACCGTGTTCAGCTTTTGCTTCTGTATTCTGAAATGTCACTCATAGGCTGACTCTGATCTGCTGGGACATATGCTAATTTCCTGTGTAAGATGAGGTCAATCCTCAGAACTTGTAGGAGCCAAGTGGGTAATAAGTATATGGACTGATCCGGTTTGCGGCTTTGCCAATAAGGGTACCCACACCTGCTTGGAGGTGGCAGCTGCTGTCTCGCACTATGGCCCACTGTCCCCATGTCCCTCCTGCTGCCACATTCTTAAGTCTTTACAGAGTCTAGTTGCATACATTCTCATGTGAAACCTGAGTTTTAAACGTGGTCAACATAAGACAAGATTTAAAAACTCTATATACTCAAAAAGCAACCTGCCTCAGGGCCAAGCCTGGGCTGGTGACCCTCGGCATAGGATGCACTCTGATTTCTGCCATGCATGCTATGATGCTATGACAGTACCACTGGGACCTCCAGGTAAATGCCTGTTTTTCTATCATCAGGATCCATTCTGCTGGACAAGGCCAGTACTGACCTGAGGAAGAGCAGGGCTGATGATGTAAGGATTCTTCCCGGAAGCCTGGAGTATACAGTGGAAGAATGTACCTGCGAGGACTGTGTCAAGAGCAACCCTAAGGTTGATTCTGACCATTTCTTCCCACTTCCAGCCATGGAGGAGGGTGCAACCATTCTTGTTACCACAAAAACGAGTGACTATGGCAAGAGTGTGCCAACTGCTTTGGAAAGTGTCCCAGGGATGGAGAAACCAATTCTTTCTAGAGAATGAACCTCTGTCTGGTATAAAAAGCCACTTTGAGAACCTTCACCAGAGGGAGAGCTGATGCTTTTGATGTCTTTAGGATGACTGTTTATCAGCTGGGAATATAGCTTTTGTCCTTTAATTCTGAACTCTTTACATTATATTCATTCCCATCTTATCACTGGGAGCTTAACTGTGGAAGATTCCTTGGTTTTATTTGAATTTTTGATTCTCTCTTAAAAAAAAAAAAAAAAAAAAAGGAAGCTCTATGAGCCCTAGAGTATCATGTTTCTATGGAGGCACACACAGTCATGGTGTATTTCAGGACAAATAGAATTCTTCTGATGGCCAAAGGAAGCAAGGTTATCCCGTGTTTTTCTGTAAATAGGAGAAGCCAGGCCAATTTGGTGTGCAATGCACACACACAGGCTCTCTAGGTTCCCAGCTTATGGCAGCAGCAGACATTAGTATGCTTATACAAATGCATGTGTCATTGCTAACTGTGACAAACAGGAACCTGGTACTGTTTTCAGCTCAAGTGCAGGTGTGTGTGTGTGTGTGTGTGTGTGTGTGTGTGTGTGTGTGTGTGAGACGACTTATGTAGGCTTAATGGTGCCAGAGACTGATCCAAGTCACTTCACACAAAGACAAGGGAGGTAGACAATTACTACCTCCATCTTACAGGTGCTGTCAGGACTGAGGATGTGGCTTAGTGGTAGAATACTAGCCTACCATGCTCAAGGTCCTAGGTTCAACCTCCAGCTTACACCACACACCCACACCCAGAGAGAGAGAGAGAGAGAGAGAGAGAGAGAGAGAGAGAGAGAGAGAGAGAGAGAGTCAGTCACAGCAGGGTAGCAGTCAGTAAGTTATTGTCTTATTTTGTCTGTGGAACTATAACAAGATATTTGAGGCTTGGTAATATATAAAGTACCAAAATGTATCTCTTTCCTTATAAGCTACCCTTGAACTCTTGATTCTCCTGCCTTAGCCACTGAGATTATATTTATGCATGACCTATACTACCACACCACGTGCTTCTGTTGTGGAGCCTGGAGAGCTCAACATCAAGAGGTGAGATGTTTTCTGGCTGAGCCTTCACAGGTGGAAGAAGTTAGCTAAACCCATGTGAAATTTTACCAGGACTCAGCCTACTGGAGGAGGGAGGCTCCAAGGCTTAGTCTCCTCTTTTTTTCTTTGTATCACTGAGGATGAAACCCAGGGCCTCACACATGTGTTTTCCCACTGAGCTATAGCTCTTTATTATTATTATATTTATTATTTTTATATTTCTAACAGAGAGTGTCTCTAAGTTACGTAGGCTGGATGACTCCTCAGCTTCATACCCAGCAGGTGGAAAAGTCTTTCAAGTCCAGCTTTTTTTTTTTTTTAAAGAGATTTATTTATTATGTATACAGTGTTCTGTCTGCACATATCCCTACAGGCCAGAAGAGGGCACCAGATCTCATTACAGATGTTTGTGAGCCACCATATGGTTGCTGGGAATTGAACTCAGGACCTTTGGAAGAGCAAGCAGTGCTCTTAACCTCTGAGCCATCTCTCCAGCCCTCAAGTCCAGCTTTTAAACAGGGCAAACCCCGACCTTTCTAGTTGCTGTGAATCTAACACTTGTTCACAGTACTCCCCTTTTCTCTCTGTCACTTACAGAGTCGCTGGGACAGCTACCATACCTCCCTAACCAGCAGCCATTCTCTCCAGCCCTATTACAACACATTCTCATTCGAGAAAGTGGTTTCTTTCTTTGAGACAAGTGTCCCCTAAGTACCTCAGGCTATAACTCAAGATTCTTCTGTCTCCACCTTGAGAGTGCTGAGATTAAAGGCATGCACCACCAGACCAGGATTGCAAGTGAAGTTTTTTTCTTTTTTTTTTAAAAATTTATTTATTTTTCTTTCATGTGCATTGGTGTTTTTTCCTGCATGTATGCCTGTATGAAAGTGTCGTCCCCTGGAACTGGAGTTACAGGCAGTTGTGAGCTGCCATATGGGTGCTGGGACTTGAACTTGGGTCCTAGGAAGAGCCGCTAGTGCTCTTAACCACTGAGCCATCTCCCCGGCCCATGAAGTTTCCTTAAAGTCCAATTCTGACTGCATCACCCTGCTTAAATTCTTTCAATGGCCTTCCATTCCCCCATCCACCAAGAGACAGGCAGGAAAGTACAAACTCTCCTGCCTACAGAAGGAGGTTTCCCCAGCTTCCTACGTCCTCCTTCTCAACACCCACCTCTCACTCACCCTGGGCCACAACCAACAACACTTCCTGGTACGGACTTTGACCTGATCCTTCTGGAATACCTATCCTGGGCTTGGCCTAAAAGAGAGCCCTTCAGGGATTCCTTATCTGCTAAATTGGCCCATCACACACATACAGGGACACAGTCTCTCTGATGCCAGAGATTGAACCTAGGGTGCTGCCCCTATGTATGCACAGTCCTGTTTTCACTTTTCATTTGGAGCGTCTCGGTAAGTTGCCCAGAACGGCTCTGAATTCACCTTTTGGTTTTGTTTGCACAGAGAGTTGAAGCTCACTGGCACGTGCTCTACCACTGGCTACGCTCCCAGCTCTTGAACTCTGTAGCTCCGGCTCCTGACTCAGCCTCTTGAATGCTGGGATTTAAAGCCTGTGCACCAGGCTCTGCAGGCCCACTACTCTTTCCCCGCTCCGCCCACCCCCACCACCTCTTGGAGACAGTCTCAAGTAGCTCAATCTAGTCTCGAACTCACTATGTAGTTTACGGATGACCTTGAACCCTTGATCTTCCTGCCCTCCTGCCTTCTCCCGGGGGCTGGTTTGACAGACATGCACCACTACTCCAGGAACCCAGTACGCTTATCCCGCATCCCTGTCCGGACCTTAATTTAGACTGAAGTCTTACTCCTGGCTCGTGAATGAGAAGGCCTTTATCCTGTGAAGTCCCGGGTCTCCTCCCCGCCACTCTAGGGCCTCGACTCGCGAGGGTATTTTGGTTCCGGGTCTGGGGGCGGGCCTTCGGAGAGCCGTGCTTCCGGGGCGGGGCCGGCGGGCGGGGCGCGCGCTCTCCCGGCCCGTGTGGAGCTCGGCGGCTGCAGACGCGGCGGCGGCGGCACGGCAGGCGGCGGCCTCGGGAGCGGCAACATGAGCGGTGAGTGGCGGCCCCGCCGCTGTCACCGCCCGGTGGCGCCGCTGCAGCCGCACGCTCCGGGCCCTGTGTCCCCACACCCTGCGACTCCCGCAGGGTCGTTCGCTGGCTCCGGAGCCCTGGCCCTGGGTCTGCTGCATGCTCTCACTTTCCCCGGGCTGGCGCTCCTGTCCCTTCGCCCCTTCTTTGACAGCCAACTCCCAGAGCAGAGCTTGCTCCCCAGTCCCTCCCAGGCTCTCCCAGCCCGCCGATCCCCCTGGCAGGTTTCCACACCCCGGACTCTCAGACTCTCTTCTTCCGTGGCCCTCCTGGGACCTAGTTCCAGTTACCGGCCCCTGGTTTTCAATCATTCTCCGGTTCAGGTCTCTTATCCCTAGTGACTCCTCTTTCTCCAAAGGCAGTGAGCATCTCTAGACCCTGGGTTTGCTGGCCCCGAACCCCTGTCCACAGCAGATCGGAGCGGCAGCTCCCGGTCCCCTGAGGGCGTGTTGTGGACGCTTTGTCTTCGGTCCCTCTTATTCCCTGCACCTGTGTCCCCAGAGCCGGTCCATTAGTCTCGCAGCTTCCCTCTCCCGGCGGCGGTGTCTTTTGCATTTGGGCTGTTGGTTCATTCTCGAGCTCTCTCCATTTCTTCCCCTAGCTCATCGTTTGAGGTCTCTGGTTGTCCTGAAACCCTTCCCTTCTTGCCCAATGCCGAACCTGTATGGGGCTGATGCCTTGCCCAAGCCAGTACCACTGGCCGGGAGGTGGAGCGGCGGGGAGGTGGAGCGGGTGGGGAGGCTGGAAGTGAGAAGAAGATGGGTGTGGACTGCGTGTGCTCAGTGATACTGAAGTTTAGTCCCTTGAGTCTGTGCCTCCATTCTTGTCTCCTTCTGAGGAGTCCTGATGCAGTTTTGGTGCTAAGTCATTCCTGGGTGTTGTATGTAGACATGGGAGTGACTCAGGAAAGCCTCGTGTTGGCTGTTGACTCTCTTGCTGGACACAGGGATCTGCATTCCCTTAGGAGGACCCGCCTTCCCACATAGTTTCTGTTTTTTTTTTTTTTTTTTTTTTTTTCCTCACTTGTACAGTTGAATTTTAGAGTCCCTGAACCCAGTCCCTAGCCTTTCGTTCAGGTGTTTTTGGGATGGAGAGAGTGCTAGGACAAAGGAGAGTCTTTATTTTTAGCTTTGAAGTTATTTCTGTGCATTTTAAAAAGGATGTTAGATACTTTTTGTTATTCAAGAGCAAGGTTTATGATAAGAACTGATGGTCTTATTGAAGGGGATGGTGGAGGGGTTTTCCTGGGGGAGGTACTTGCATCTGCCAAAGCAAATCGTTGGATCTAATTGAGGTTTCAGATCCTTGAACGCTAATGATACACAGCAAAGATTTGAGCTGGCTTCCACCAAGAGGTATTGGAGCCCAGCATACTGGGTTCACATCCTGGTTCTACCACATAAAGCTGTATAATTTTAATTAATTAATTCAGTATGTTTATGCCCGTGTGTGGGTGTGTAGGTGTGTTTGCCTGTGCACGTGTGTAGGAGGGCCAGAAATCAACTTTGGGTGTCTTTCTCTATTGCTTTCTCCCTTGTTTGTTGACTGGTCCCAGAGCTCACCATTCCAGCTAGACTGGCCCTAGAATCTTGGAACTCCTGTTTGCCCCTGTCCACCAGTGCTGGGCTTACAAGAATGCATACATGCCAGGCTTTAACCATGGGTGCTGGGAATCCAGACTAAGGTCCTCATGCTTAAGCAGCAAACAGTTTACTGACTGAGCCATCCTTCCAGCCTTTAAAGCGGTGTAAGGTCGAATAACTAACTTGGAATTCTCAGCAAAGTGAGGATGCACCATAGCATCTACCTCCTAGACCAGTAATGATTGAAGGTTGTTCAGCTACACTAACGGGCTCATTGTTAGTGTTTCCATAAAGGTGGAGTTGGGGCTGGGGACAGGCCTGCTTCTTGGCCCATCTGGGACAAGGGTGGAACAAGGCACCCTGAAATTCTTTGGGATGCTGAGGAGTAAACCCAGAGCCTCATATATGCTGAACCTGGGTGCTCTCACTGAAGACACCCTTAGTCCTCACCTTTCCCTTTTAATGTGACCAAAGGGCCTGCCACAGCCTCAGATTTCTGGAGTGGAAACTCTTTTGATTTCATTGGAGGAGGAATTGAAATTGAGAAACCAAAGGGAATTGAACAGGATTCTTTCAAGGAGACACTTAGTATCAAAACTCTGCCTCAAGCACTTGCAGCGGATGACCTGAGTTTGACCCTGGGCTCCAGGTGGTGGAAGGAGAGACCTGACTCCTGCAGGCTGTCCTCTGACCTCCACAGAAACTCTGTGGCATGTTGGTGCACACACAAAATAAATAAATAAAAATGTAACAAAAATTCAAGGAAAGTTTCAGGAAGTTTTTTAAAAAAGTCATTAAGTCAAAAGCCAAATAAATCACATGCAAAAGGAGACTGGGGCAGGAGCCTCCTCACCTCCTCACATCCGGTTGTCCTACTGTGTGTTTCCTGTAGATCCTTTGTTTTTGTTGTTTGTAACTAAGTGCAATGTCCAGGTTCCATAGCCGTGCCATAGCCTGGATTTGGAGTTTATTGCTTTTGGAAATATTGCCGTTGATTCAGAAGTGGTCCGCCGAGGGTGATCAGAGAGTTGGGGGGTGGGGGGTGGGGAGTGGGATCAAACTCAGGCCCTAATCACATGCTCCATACCACGTCCAAGCTCAGGGTATTTTTAATTGTTTCTTGAAGACTATGGTTGAAAGTGGCCCCATCCCCCTGCCATGGGATTAATAATTGATGCATGATGAACTTTGAGTGCAGGAGAAATTTCCTTTCTTCTGTTCTAAGTAGGATTTTCATGCTAGGTGTGTGGTGGTGGCTCATGTCTGTAATTGCAGCCTTCCCAGCACTCAAGGGATAAAAGCAGGAGGATTGCTACAAGTTTGAGGCCTGTCAGGTCTATAGATCAAGGATCAAGTTCTCAGTTAGCCTGTGTTACATGCTGTAAAGAAAAAAAAAGAATATTAAGACATTTAAATGTGGAATTGTATAATGAACTCTGTTATCACACTGCTTTGATGGTTGCAGCTGGCGGCTAGTTCATCTGTATCCCTGACTACTTTCTATCCTCTCCCAAGTACCACTCCATTTCATCTGCAAATACTTTGTGTGTGTTCTATCACGTTTAAAAGGAATCCATTTTGTGATCATATAAGAAACCAGTGATACCTCAATAGCACCAACTGTTTAATGTTCAAATTTAAGTTTTTGCCTTATAATTGTTGTATCATGTTGTAATTTTAAACTCAGATCTAAGGGTGGCTTGTCTTTTAAATTATTTAGATCTCTTTGGAAGAGATTTTAGGTGGTTTTTTTTTGTTGTTGTTGTTCTTTTGGTTTTTTGAGACAGTGTTTCTCTTTGTAGTCCTGGCTGTCCTAGGCTTTGTAGATCAGGATGGCCTCGAACTCAGAGATCCACCTGCTTCTGCCTCCTGAGTGCTGGGATTAAAGGTGTGTGCAAATACTGCCAGCTTGGTGCAAAAGAGATTTTAAAAGTTTATTTTAGTGCTGTCACAGATTGTACAAACCTCACTGTGATCAATATTAGCAAATTTTCATTGCCCCAGGAAGACATTCTGGGCCCATTAGCAATTGCTTTTCATTCCCCACTCCCCTCAGTCTCAGACAACTGATCTATTTTCTGTCTCTGGATTTTTTTTCTTCTTATTTTTTTTTTCCGACAGTGTCTTATGTAGTCCAGGCAGGTGTTGAACTTATTATGTAGCCCAGGATAGCCTTTACCTCTGATCCCCCTTGCCTCTGCTTCTCGAGTGTGGGGGTACACACCAGGGGCTCTGGATTTTCCCACTGTTTGTATTTCATATAAATGAAACCATAGAACTTTTGTTTTTGTTAACTGAGTATAATGTTCTCAAGGTCCAGCCATGGAGCAGCCTAATCTGTATCCTATTCCCTCTTGTGGCCAAGTGATGCTGTGTGGTGTGGGCATTGTTCACCCGCTCTCTACTCCCCAGGGTGTGTGGCCAAGTGATGCTGTGTGGTGTGGGCATTGCTCACCCGCTCTCTACTCCCCAGGGGGTGTGGCCAAGTGATGCTGTGTGGTGTGGGCATTGCTCACCTGCTCTCTACTCCCCAGGGGCTGGACTTTGGGTTGTTTGCACTTGGCTCTATGAAGGATGCTGCTATGGAAGCTCACAGACAATTTTGTGTGTGGGCCCAGTGTCCATAACTTTGGTTAATGTAGGGAAGAGTGGCCCTGCTGGGTTGTATGGAACCACCTGAGGAACCTAATCTGTTTTTCTGCTCACATGCACCAAGAAGGGTTCTGGTTTCTCGAGTCACCTCCCATTAAGTCTTTGATAGCCTTCTTTCTAGTGGGTGTGAAGTGACAATTCTTTGTGGTTTTGATTTGCATTTTCTTAATGACTAATCATTCTGAGCATGGCCTCTTGTGCCCATAGGCCAGTTATATATCTTCTCTGGAGAAATGTTTGTTTATATCATCACATCCATGAACGTTTTTTTTCATTTTAATATTTTGTGTGTATGGGTATTTTGCCTGCATGTATATATGTGCACTACATGTATGCCTGGTGACCCAGAGATCAGAAGTGGGTGTCTGATTTCTTTCTTTTCTTTTTTTTCTGAGACAAGGTTTCTCTGTGTAGCTTTGGAGCCTGTCCTGGAACTCACTCTGTAGACCAGGCTGGCCTTGAACTCACAGATATCCACCTATCTCTGCCTCCTGAGTGCTGGAATTAAAGGCATGTGCCCACCACTGCCCGGCTCATTTGGCCATTTTTCAATTGAGCTGTTTGTCTCTTTTTAATGTTGAACTGCCAGAATCCTATGTTATTCCCAGATATAGTTCCCTTATCAGTATGTTTACAAAACTTCCCTTCCATTTGTCTTCCTATTTTTTTTTTTTATTGAGATAGGATCTTATGTTGCTCAGGCTGGCTTTGAACTTGCAGTGTAGCTGAAGCAAGCCCAGAACTCCTGATTCTCCTGTCTCCACCTCTTTTTTTTTTTTTTTTTTTTTTTTTAAGATTTATTTATTTATTATGTATACAGCAAGTGTTCAGCCTGCAGGCCAGAAGAGGGCACCAGATCTCATTACAGATGGTTGTGAGCCACCATGTGGTTGCTGGGAATTGAACTCAGGACCTCTGGAAGAACAGCCAAGTGCTCTTAACCTCTGAGCCATCTCTCCAGCCCCCGTGTCTCCACCTCTTAAGTGATATATGATTATAGGTGTGAGCCTCCACGCTGAGCATGGTTTATTTATTTATTTACTTTTCATGCCATCCTTTGAGGCACAGTGTCTTTGTGTGTATGGAGGTCAGAGGTTAGCTCCGTCTTTCTCAATCACTTTCTCCCCCCTTTTTTTTTTCTTTTTTGAGACAGGGTTTCTCTGTGTAGCCCTGGCTGTCCTGGACTTATTCTGTAGACAGAGTTGGCCTTGAATTCGGAGCCTGCCTCTGCCTCCTAAGTGCTACCACCACCCAGTTCTCCACTGATTTTTGAGACTAGATCTCTTACTGAAACTTCTGCTCTCCAATTAAGCTAGGCTGGCCATCAAGCCCTTCAACACTGGGTTACAAGCACCACCATGCCTTTCTTTTTTGTTATTTATTTATTTATTTATTTATTTATTTATTTGAGACAGAGTCTCAGCTATGTAGCCCTGGCTGGCCTGGAATTCACCACAGAGATCTGCATCACCAGCGCTGGAACTAAAGGCATGTACCACCATGTGTGGTTGGCTTTGTTTATTTATTTTAAAAAATGTGGGTCCTTGGGATCAAATTCAGCTTCTCATGCTTGCACAGGAACCACCTTTCTGACTGAGTCACTCCCCCCAGACTTCACAGTGACTTAAAAAAAGCGCGTGTATGCGTGTGCACGTGTGTGTGTGTGTGTGTGTGTGTGTGTGTGTGTGTGACGGTGCACATGTGGAGATCAGAGAACATGTGGAGTTGATTTTCTCTGTTCACCTCTCCGTGTGTTCTGGACCACCCTCGGTTCTCCAGACGTGCACAGCAGGTCCCTTTACTCCCTGATCCACTTGGCCTGTCCACAGTGTCATTTTTGAAGGCAGTGTCTGAGCCAGGCTGAGCTCAAAGTCCAGATATTCCTACCTTGAGATCCTTTGCCTCAGCCTCACCAGGGATACCTGCTCAGAGTTCCCACCCCCAAGCTGTCTGCAGTTGTCTTTGAAGGAAGCATGCTCTTTTGTCCTGTGGATTCCTTGCAAGGATTTTGCTGGTTGCTTCCTTTTGGTATGGCTTAACCTGTTTTTCAGTTTCTTGTATATCCTATAAGTTAGCCATGAGGCTCTGCTCTATTCTTGAATTTAAAATGTTTGAGTGGAACAGAGATAAGATGGGTTTAAGGCTGAGAACATTACGTGCAAATACCCAGGGAAGTGTAATGGACCTGGATAATGCAACAATTAGATAAACACTATCACCAGGCCAGAAGCAATGAAGATGCCCATTGGTGGGAATGTGTTAACACCATGTGTTATGGCCTCATGATAGGAAAAAAACCTCAGAGATGTTAAGAAAAGTATAGACTTATACACAAGTCACTGTGTACATTAATTGAAACATTACTGTTCTGCTAGAACAGGATGGAGCTGAAGATACTGTGACTCAGTTGGTCGAATGCCTGCCTAGCACGCATGAGGGCCTGAGTTTCATCTCAGTCCCGCATAAACTGGACATGGTGCTGCACACCTGTAATCTCAGCACTCAGGAGGTAGAGGCAGCAGGATCAGGAGTTCAAGGGCATCCTTGGCCACATAAAGAGTTTGAAGACAACCTAGGTTACATGAGACTTTGTCTCAAGAAGAAAAAACAAAATATTCAGGGTATAGAATCATCTGTAAAATACATGCCTTGATGCAAATTAACATATACATCCAACACAGCCGTTGTGGATTTACATTTGCCTGTAGACTTAAACAAAATGCCAGAGGAAAGACCTGGTGTGGGCCTCTTTAGGGAGAGAGTGGTCAGATGTTTTCCTGGAGAACTCAGTAGTAGGAACCATCCACTGTTAGCCTCTAGAAGAACTACACGTGGAAGCCCTGGTGCTGTCGTCCATCAATAACTATCCTCTCAGGAGTCCCCGAGTGGAAGCCCTGGTGCTGTCGTCCATCAATAACTATCCTCTCAGGAATTACCACGTGGAAGCTTTAGTACCTTCTTCCATCAGTAACTATCCTCTCAGGGATCCTCACGTTAGAAAAATGCTGGGATCCCTGGATCCCTGTTTGAAGGGTAGGGAAAGCCAGGGCCTGAGAAGCCACTGAGCCTGACTGCTGCTCCCTTCTTCAAATTCGTGTGTATCTTGGCAGTGTCCCCCCCCCCCTCCCCGCCCCCACAGGGTCTCTCTGTGTAGTTTTGGTGCCTGTCCTGGATCTCGCTCTGTAGACCAGGCTGGCCTCGAACTCACAGAGATCTGTCTGGCTCTGCCTCCTGAGTGCTGGGATTAAAGGTGTGTGCCACTACTGCCTGGCAGTGTCTTCTTTTTCTGGAAGGTTGAAGGGCACAGTTTCTCTCCATAGCTGTTGACTGGGCCCTATCCAGAAGTGACTTGTTCTTGGAATAAAGAATCAGCTGAAACACTGACTGGAAAAAGAATGTGGCTTTTATTCAAAGGCTATTAATATCTTTCCTCTTCATGATGTCACAGGGCTGGTGTATTATGGTAGAATGTTAGTGTTCCAGTGTCAGAAGTGCTTTAACACCTTTGCAGTTAGTGGCCCAGACTAATGCCTCTGACCACTCCTGCTGCTGTGTGGCTAGGTTCTGAGTGCCTAATGAGAGCCAAGTTCTTAGCACTCTTGAAATTTGATACCAAAGCTGGGTGTGGTGGTGCACATTTTTAATCTCAACAGTTGGGAGTCAGGCAGAAGGAGCTCTGGGAGCTGAGGCCAGCCTGATCTACGTAGCAAGTTTTAGGCCAGCTAGGGCTACATAATGAGACTGTTTCAAAGTGGGAAAAATGCCATAGAGAGGGTGGTTAGGTGAAAAACGTGTAAAGGATCCTGAAATGAAGATATTGAAAGAAGACTGAAGGACCGTTGTGGTGATGTATTGTGTACCCTAATAAAATTTGCCTGAAGATCAGAGAGACAAAGGAACAAGCCACTGCCACATCTTACCTCTAGGACTCCTCAGCCTGAAAAAGCTTTCAGTTCCTGTCTCCTCATGCCTTACACACATTTCTCTGCCCAGCTATCACTTCCTTCCTAGTGCTGGTGTGTATGCTTCCCAAATACTGGGATTAAAAGTGTGAGATCTCAAGTGCACACAGTTTGAACTATGGATTGTACCTGAGACCTAGCCCGCTCTCCCTTCCTCTGGCCCCCTTCTTTCCTTTCTCCTTCTTTTGTGTTGTATTGGTGGTGTGCAGGGTAGGGTGGCCTTCCTTTCTTTGCCTTATGTCTCTGAGGTGATTTCCCAGAGGTGGCACTGGCTGTCTAGTGCGAAATGCTGTGAGCTGAGGGTCCAGGGGCAGTGTGGGCAGGACACTCAGCATGCACTCTTGGGATGGCAGTGCAGCCTGTCCCTTTTCACTTAGGAAAGGGCTGTGTGGCCTTGGCGTCTGTTGAAGTAGGGTCTGCTTAGGGACATGGGCCTTGCTGGATTGCTGAGCGACTCATTGGCCAGGTCTCTCTTCATGGAATGTGGAAGAAGTTGTTTAAGCTAAAACGTGGGATTATATAGAGTTGCGTAATGGAAAGATTTGGGGACCTTAATCTGGCTTCAGGCTCAGTTGGATCCCTAAGGTGTTTAGGGAGTCTGCAGGATTGTGCTGTGTACAGCTCTCCTTACAGAGGCATCCTGGGAAAATGACACACCAGTCAAGAGCACTCCAGGGAAAGTCCAGGCCTGGCTGACCAGGGCCATCCTGGAACTCCCTGTGAATCTGATGGGCCAGATCTGTATCATGCACTTAGCCTAGAGGAAGACCTCCCAGGGTGTGTGTGTGTGTGTGTGTGTGTGTGTGTGTGTGTGTGTGTGAGTGTGTGTGTGAGTGTGAGAGAGATATCTGAACAGAGACTGTAATGGGGCAGGATTTGCCTAGGTTTTGATCCGGAGCAGCTGAAAGGGCTGCAGGATGTCCTTTACTCAGGTAGGAGAGGCTGTGAGGGAGGGGTTTGGGGTGAGAGGTAGCCTGTGGAGGTGAGGATCCCTTCCCTGCCTCTGACTTCCATTTTGCCACTCAGGAACCCTCATGCTTGCCCATCCCCATCCCATTTATCTGTCTTTTCTCTTTAAAAGTTTTATTTTACATTTTAAGATTTATTTTATGTGTATGGATGTTTTTTGTGCATATATATCTGTGTACCACATGTGTGCCTGGTACCTGCAGAGGCCAGAAGAGGGTGTCAGATCACCTAGAACTGGAGTTACAGACAGTTGTGAGCTGTCATGTGGCTGCTGGGAATCAAACCTGGTCCTCTGGAAGAGCAGCCAGTGCTCTTAACCACTGAGCCATCTCTCCATTCCATTTATCTTTCCTTTTTGAAACAGTCTCAAGTGGCTCAGGCTGGTCTTGAATTTGTTCTGAAGCTGAAAATGACCCTTGAATTCCTGATCTTCCTGCCTCTAATTCCCAGTGCTGTGATTATAGGTGTGTACCTGCAGTGTGCTATATACATGCATGATCTGAATGATTCTGGGGATCAAACTCAGAGTTTCATGTGTGGGAGGCAAGCCCTGTACCAACTGAGACGCACCCTCAAGCCTTCCATCCCATTTTTCTTTGCCTGTGTCTGTATAGCTGAGATTCCGCTCTTTCCTCTCCCCATTTTTTTTTTTTTTTTTTTAAAGCAAAAGCCTAGCTGGGTGGTGGTGGCGCACACCTTTAATCCCAGCACTGGGGAGGCAGGGGCAGATGGATCTCTGAGTTTGATGCCAGCCTGGTCTACAGATTGAGTTCCAGGACAGCCAGGGCTACACAGAGAAACCCTGTCATGAAAAAAACAAAACAAACAAACAAACAAAGGTGTAAACAGAGCAAATGTGGTAGTTTAAATAAGAATGGCCCCCATAGGCTCATATGTTTGCTTAGTCACCAGGGAGCTGGAAAGGATTAGAAGGGTTAGACCTTGTTGGAGGAAGTGTGTCACTGGGAATGGCCTTTGAGGTTTCAGAACCCCATTTCAGTGTCTCTCTGCCTGGGATCAGGCTGTAGCTCCCAGCTATTTCTCCAGCTCCATGCCTGCCTGCCGCTAATCCCCTGTCATAATGATAATGGATTAACTCTCTGAACTGTAAGCAAGCCCCCACCCAGCTAAATGCTCCCTTTATAAGAGTTGCCTTGGTCATGTTGTCTCTTCACAGTAACAGAACAGTGACTAAGACAGAATTGGGACCAGGGAGCGGGGTACCTCTGTGACAGTCCTGACCATGCTGTTTGTTGGTAGAATGTGGACTTTGGACTAGAAAAACAGCTGAATCCTTTATAAATGGGCCTTACTACGCCATCCTAGTAAGAGCACAGAATACAGTGCTGATGGTGACTTGAACAAGGGGGTCCACAAGAAGTTTCAGAGGGGAAGAATATTAATTAGTAAGTGGCCTAGAGACTGTTTTTGTGATATTTTGGCAAAGAATATGTTTACTTTTTCCCCTTGCTCTAAAAATCTGTCTGAGGCTAAATTGAAGTGTTTTGGATTAATGGTGTTGGCAGAGGAGATTTCAAGACAGCCTAGTATTAGTTGTTATTAGTAATCAATCTTATGCAGATCTATAATGAAAAGGAGCAAGCTAGACAAAGAATTACATTTTTTGTACAGTTTGAGGAGAAAAGGAGCCACCAGGAAGTGTAAGAGGGCTAAGTGCTGTGTTCAAGGAGATAAAAAGTTTAAAGAAAAGCCTGATGCTAAATGAAATAAAGGGAATGGTGACCTTGGGGCAAGACCGCACCAACATAACTTTAGATTCCAGTCTTTCAGTGTGGCACCTTTGACTGTTGGGCTGGATGACTTTTGGTGAAGGGGATTGCCCTCAGTATTTCAAGCTCTATAGCAGCATTCCTGGCCTCTGCCTACTGCAGGTTAGTTGTGTGTGTGTGTGTGTGTGTGTGTGTGTGTGTGTGTGTGTGTGTGTGTGTATGAGGTGATGGTCGTCTTTTTTTTGTTTTTTCGAGACAAAGTTACTCTGTGTAGTTCTGGTGCCTGTCCTGGATCTTGTTCTGTAGACCAGGCTGGCCTTGAACTCAGAGATCCACCTGGCTCTGCCCCCTAGTGCTGAGATTAAAGGCGTGCACCACCGCCGTCCAGCATGACAGGGTCTTTCTGTGTAGCTCTGACTGACCTCAAATTCATGGCAATCCTCCTGTGATAGTTTATGAGGTGCTGTGACTTTTTTTTTCATTTTTATTTATTTATTTTTCTATTATCAGCTTGATACAGTATAAATTCTTATCCTAATATTAAAATGTTTCATTGAGGCTTGTCCAGTAATTGAGTAAAACTAAAACTTATTATAAGCTACAGTCATCCTAGGGTTCCCCCTGTTATATAGCCTCCCTGGTTCTGTGGGTTGCAGTCTGATTGTTCTTTGCTTTACATCTAGTGTTTACTTATGAGTGAGTACATACCATGTTTGTCCTTCTGGGTTTGGGTTACCTCACTCAGGATGACATTTTCTAGTTCCATTTGCCTGCAAATTTCATGATGTCATTGTTTTTCTCTGCTGAGTAGTACTCCATTGTGTATATGCACCACATTTTCTTAATCCATCTTCAGTTGACAGGCATCTAGGTTGTTTCCAGGTTCTGGCTATTACAAATAGTGCTGCTATGAATATAGTTGAGCATGTGTCCTTGTGGTATGATTGAGCATTCCTTGGGTATGTGCCCAAGAGTGGTATGGCTGGGTCTTGAGGTAGATCAATTCCCAATTTTCTGAGAAAGCACCATACTGATTCCCACAGTGGCTGTACAAGTTTGCATTCCCACCAACAGTGGAGGAGTGTTCCCTTTGCTCTGCATCCTCTCCAACATTGATTGTCATTAGTGTTTTTGATCATAGCCATTCTGACAGGTGTAATGTGGTATCTCAGAGTCATTTTGATTTGCATTTCTCTGATGACTAAGGATGTTGAGCATTTCTTTAAATGTCTTTCAGCCATTTGTGATTCTTCTTTTGAGAATTCTCTGTTTAGCTCTTTAGCCCATTTTTTAATTGGATTGTTCAGTATTTTGATGTCTAGTTTCTTGAGTTCTTTATATACTTTGGAGATCAGTCCTCTGTCAGAAGTAGGATTGGTGAAGGTCTTTTTCCATTCTGTGGGCTTTTTGTCTTATTGACCATGTCTTTTGTCCTACAAAAGCTTCTCAGTTTCAAGAGGTCCCATTTATTAATTGTTGTTCTCAGTGTCTGTGCTCCTGGTGTTATATTTAGAAAGTGGTCTCCTGTGCCAGTGCGTTCAAGTGTACTTCCTACTTTCTCCTCTATTACGTTTAGTGTAACTGGATTTATGTTGAGGTCTTTGATCCACTTGGACTTGAGTTTTGTGCATGGTGGCAGATATGGATCTATTTGCAATCTTCTACGTGTTGAAATCCAGTTATGCCAGCACAATTGTTGAAGATACTTTCTTTTTTCCATTGTATAGTTTTGGCTTCTTTGTCAAAAATCAGGTGTTCATATGTGTGTGGATTAATGTCAGGGTCTTCAATTCAATTCCATTGGTCTGTATGTCGGTTTTTATGCCAGTACCAAGCTGTTTTTATTACTGTGCTGTGACTTTTTTTAAATTTATTTATTATGTATACAGAAGAGGGCACCAGATTTCATTACAGATGGTTTGTGAGCCACCATGTGGTTGCTAGGAATTGAACTCAGGACCTCTGGAAGAGCAGTCGGTGCTCTTAACCTCTGAGCCATCTCTCCAGCCCCCTGTGCTGTGACTTTTAATGTTCATCACCAAGCCCAGCTTCTCCAATCCATGATAACAAAAATAAGAAATAAGAGCAAGTGTTGCCGCATGCCCCTTTAATTCCAGCACTTAGGAAGTAGAGGCAGGCTGAGCTTTATGAGTTTGAGGCCAGCCTGGTCTACACAGTAAATTCCAGGCTTGCCCTGGCTAGTCTCAAAAAAACCAACCAAACAAAAGCAAACCTAAAACAACAACAACAACAACAACAACAACAACAACAACAACCCCAACTTGAAAGTCTCCAGGGTCCTGAGGATGTATTCCATTGTGGAGTGCTGGCTATGGAGGAGGCAGCCCTGGGACTGGTTCTCAGCACCTTAGGCTTGCTGTCCCAGCATGCCATAGGTAGAAATGAGGACCAGGTGGTCAAGATTATCCTCTGCCCCTCCAGCTCTGGCCTACTTGGGCTAGTGAGACCCCATCTCCAGGAAAAAAAAAAGTCATCTTCGTCCCCTTCTGGTTGCCCCCTGGGAGTCGAAATCACATAATTGAGAGTGTTATTTACACCTACTCCTTGAATCCTCATACTTGAACAGTGTGTGCTTTTCCACAAGAACCCTGACTTCCAGCATTGACAGGTGCTCCCCCAGGTAACTAGAAATGTGTAAGAGGGCACAGGGTGGAGCTCAGTGCTCCTTTCTTTGGGGCGATCCTCCAGTTGTTGTTCCTTTGGATTGAATTTTTTTTTTTGTTGTTGTTGCTAGTATTTATCTGTGGCAGTCCTTCCCATAAAATATTTTATCAATGTGACACAGAGCTAGCCTTCATTTTAAATTGAGCAGCCATTTATAATGTGTGACCATCACCTCTGTCCTGTTATAAAATGTTCTCATCACTCGAACAGTACCCCCTCCAGTCCCTAACCTCCCCACTCTGACACCTGGCAACTGTCTCTCTGCCTCTGGGTTTTTCTGTCTGTTCCTTTGAGGAGGAACAGTTTGAGGAGGATAGCTCAAGCTCTCACTTTCTCATCCTGCCACCAAGATGACAGTGTGACCTGTTAATGTTTGAACCAACTTGAGTGGAGACGCTGGCAGAAGTTTTTGGTAAAAATTTATATGGGACCTCTAGAAATCTATACACTAAATTAAACATTTAGCTCTTAAGGACAGGAACAAGGAAAGGCCACAGGGTAACATCTGAACTGGGTTGTGGCATTTCACATGAACATGTGACCTCTTGTATGGAGCACTGGGGGACATTCTCTGGGGTGCTGGGGATGGAACCCAAGGCCTTTCCTGCACCAGATGTGTTCTGTCACTGAGCTAAGTCCCTTCATTTTGAGACCTTAATTTTGATGGTGACCTAAGAAGAAATAAGGAAGCTTTGTTCCAGCTCATTAGCAGGTGCTGTTAGCTGACACTGTCCTGGAGACAGCAAGAAGACTAGGGTTCACCTCTGCAGTGTAACTGAGACATGGCTCAGGGTTTGCAGTGGGCTTGTATTGCAGGTGTTCTGCAGACAAGTGTGGTGCTAGTGTAAATGTCTTCTCTTCTAGCCTCAGTTCTGTCTCTCAAGTGGAGCCCTTTCCCCCTCTTGGTCAAGGTCATTTATTGACCTAGCCCACAGCTGGGGCTCAGGAGATGCTGTTGACTTGATGCTCTTGTGGGGTTTTAATGCTGAAAGCTGGAGGGCTTCTAGGCTCTGATGCATGTGTCCACACTGTATTCTCTGGGTTGTCACTGGAGAAGGTGAGAAAGCACCTTGTGTTTCTGCCTGACTGTTTGCGCAGGATCCTCTGTCTGCAGACTGCAGGGCTAGAGGCACATAATCTCATGCAACAAACAGTCCAGAGAAGGGAAGTGACTGCCCTGTCACATGGCCAGCAAGTGGCCTGGCCAGGATGAGGACTTATGTCTTGTGACTTCCTGATGAGTGTTCCTCCCTTCTTAGCCAGGGGCCTCTCTCTCTACTTCCTGCTGCTGATATGTGGAGCCAGCCACCTGTGCATCCTGCATCTTGGAGACTCTTTTCCCATGTCTGGGCAGGGATAAGATGACCACAGGTGCCCTGCTGAGGCTGATAGTCTCACTGGGATTCATGACTGTGGAGATCACAGCCAGGCATTGAGCCTCTAGGCTGAGAGCCTCTTGGGTGCGTTTTCACCGGGTACATTAAGGACTTGAGTTCAGATACCTAGTAGCAATGTAAAAAAGCCAGATGTGGTGGAGAATACTCATAATCTAAGCCCTGGAGAGGCAGAGACAGGTGGATCGCTGTTGCTCACTGAATGGCCAGCCTAACCCAACTGAGACCTGTGTGAGAGACTCTGCTCTAAATAAAAACACAAACAAATGAAAAAGCCTGAGTAGGTGGCTCCTGAGGAATGAAACCTGAGGTTGAACTCTTGTGTCCAAATGCATATGCATACACATGTACCTGCACATGCATAAACATACACACCCTCCCCAGTACACACAACTGCCTCCACTCCCTACAAATTATTAGTAGTGGCTGGGCACGTAGCAGACTAGTAGAGTACCTGTCCAGTTAGATGGTAAAGATACTTTTCTTTTTTCCCTGATTTGTTTTTATCGTATTTTAGTCACATAAGTTTCTGTTATGAGAAAAAAAATGGTAGAAGCATGTCCAGGGTAACGCTGTCATTTCTAGTTGTCACTGTCCAGTGTGAGGAGTTGTTGAGTCTAGGACTTGGAAAAAGGAAGAAAGCTGTACTTTCCATTTTGGTGTTAGGAGGGAGGAGCAGAAACTAAGCCTTCTGCTAAGTGAAGAGAGGGCTGTGGAGAGGCACAGGTGTGAAGGATGTGCTGGGGGCCTGGTGAGAATTCGGTGTAGGCCTGACCTTGCCAAAGCCTCTTCCAGAAAAAGTAATTGTTTTCTTGAGTGTCTTCATTTTATCTCCAGGCTTGGAGGAAGGCAGGTATGATGTGGTGATTCTGACAAGGCTTCCGAGGGGCAATGTCTTTTATCAAAATCACGCTCACACCAGTTAGTGCCCAGGTTAAAGCAAAATCTTAGTGTGGTAGTCTGATTTGAAGCACCCTCTGTGACCAGCTACTCTGCTGGCCTGTCTGATGGTCCTTTTGCCTGCCCCTGTCCCAGCAGGCTTCTAGTCCTGTCTGATGGTCCTTCTGCCCACCCCCACCCCAGCAGACTTCTGGTCCTGTCTGATGGTACTTCTGCCCACCCCCACCCCAGCAGACTTCTGGTCCTGTCTGATGGTCCTTCTGCCTGCCCCCACACCAGCAGGCTTCTAGTCCTGTCTGATGGTCCTTCTGCCCACCCCCACACCAGCAGACTTCTGGTCCTATCTGATGGTCCTTCTGCCTGCCCCTGCCCCTCTAGTCTTGGAACACAGAAGCTGAGCTTGTCTTGCCTCAGCCTCTCCCCTAGCTGTTTGCTTTTCCTGGAATGCACCCTTCCATGGCTGCTCCTCTTCTTTTATAAAGGGCTCAGCTCACATGTCACCTGTGCAGAGAGCCCCCCCTCCACTGCAGGCTGTAGTGGCATTTTCTGTCTTCCCTCTCTGCTTCATTGTTGTAGTTTTCTTCTTGTCTCTATTGCCCTGTTTATTATTTGTGTGCTCATGTGCTGTCCTCCTCTTCCTAATCCATTCAGTTCCACAAGAAGATGACTATACCATTTCACTCCCATGTCTCCAACACTCCTTCCTGGTGTGGCCCAGGATAGGGGCCACTGAGCAATTCTGTTCCTGTTGTTCAAAGCCACTGCTCTGTGGCTGGGGCATTGTTTTCCACAGGTCAACTGTTGATTGATGCCACCCGGCCTCTTATGGGCGTCTATGCTATCTGTTAGTGGTCTGCCTGGTGCTGAAGGCCTCTTGCCCCAGACCTTCTTAGTAGAAATTATATGTGTGTCTTGTTCTAGTGGGAATCATTGGGGAATTCATTTGACTGCAAAGAGACAGCTCAGGCACCAGTGGTGGTTTGAGCAAATGTGTCTTTATTTGTGGTATCAGCTTAGCAACTCACTGCTAGGCACACAAAGGTACCAGGAGGTTCCTTTGTGGTTCTCCTAGCTTTTCATTTGGTCATGTGGTTTAATGCGGCAAAGGACTGCTCTGGCTCTGTGCAGGCACTCATGACTCAGGCATGGGGATGGAGGAAGGAGCGATCTCTTCATACCGTTTCACAAGGGACAGTTTGTTGGAGCCTCCAAGCACACGCCTGCTTGCTTTGCCTTGACCAAGCTGTTAACTGTAGCACAAACCCTAATTGGTCTTAATAAACCCTGAAGTCAGATATCGGAGTAAATGCTGAAAGATCAGAAAGACAAAGGAACAAGCCACAGCCACCTCTCACCTCACCAACTCCTCAGCAAAAATGACTGAGCTCCTGTCTCCTCTTGCCTTGTATTCCTCTCTCTGCCCAGCCATATCAGTTCCTGCCTCCACCTCCCTAGTGCTGAGATTAAAGGCGTGTGACTCCCAAGTACTGGGAGCAAAGGAATGAGATCCCAAGTCCTGGGATTAAAGGTGTGTGCCACCACTGCCTGGCCTCTATGGCTAACTAGTAGCTGGCTTTGCCCTCTGGTCTTCAGGCAAGCTTTATTTGTTAGAGCATACACAAAATGTCACATTTCCCCTTTTTTGTCTAAAATAAAAAAGGTTATAACTAATATAAGAAAAACTATAGACAATAAGTACAATAACTATATACAATATATAAATTCAAGAATTACATTAACCATGTCCAATCCATTAACATTTGACAAATTCAGAGAAAATACTCCATTATTTATTCTATTTTGGTGAGTCCAAAGTGTTACACCTTCTAATTCACTTTCTATCCTAACTTGTATTACCAACTCAAACTATCTTTTGATGTCTCTCAAACTTGAATGTTGCATGAATCTTAAAAGTTCTTATTAATAAAATCAAACCTGAAGCCGGGCGGTGGTGGCGCACGCCTTTAATCCCAGCACTCAGGAGGCAGAGCCAGGCGGATCTCTGTGAGTTCGAGGCCAGCCTGGGCTACCAAGTGAGTTCCAGGAAAGGTGCAAAGCTACACAGAGAAACCCTGTCTCGAAAGAAAAAAAAAAAAAAATCAAACCTGAAGCCAGATATTGGGGTGAATGCTGGAAGATCAGAGAAGCAGAACAAGCCACAGCTTCCTCACCTCGCCAGTTCCTCAGCTGATCCTGTTTCCTCAGACTGGAAGCTTCTTAGTCCTCATCCAGAATGAATCTCAGCTGAACTGCTGCTCAAAAGCCTAAAAGCTTAACCAGACTAGTTCCTGGTTTTCACGCCTTTTATACCTTTCTGCTTCTTGCTATCACTTCTTGGGATTAAAGGCTCTTGTTACCACGCCTGGCTGTTTCCAGCGTGGCCTTTAACTCACAGAGATCCAGACGGAGCTCTGCCTCTGGAATGCTAGGATTAAAGGCATGTGCTACCACTGCCTAACCTGTATGTTTAATATGGCTGTTCTGTTCTCTGACCCCAGATAAGTTTATTAGGGTACACAATATTTTGGGGGAACACAATATCACCACATTTGTACACTTTACACCTCTTTAGTGAGTTTCTTTTCTGAATTTGTTAACAAGAAAAACTATAACTATTTAGTCTCCAACTCTATCAGAGACCCTAGAAGGAAATAATATTTACTGAGTAAGCAGGAAGTGCAAGCAAGCGACTTCCAAAAATTGTAAGACATGACAGAAACAATGGCTGCTTGGACAATCAACCAAGGTTTCTCTGCAACATTGGGGCATCCATCTTTGGCCTACAGGCCCAACATACCTGACAGATTTAACTGTGAATCAGGATTTTTTGAAGGGCTGTCCTACCTTGTCTTGGCAAAGTTTGGCAGTCCTTTATTTTGTGTCCTTCTTGTCCATTTTGGACACAATACTGTCAACAGTTGAGACTAACTTTTGCCACAAAGAAAGTAAACTCCATAAGGAGTTTCTTCAGTGTCCATCATCTGCTCTGAAGTAGATTGGTGCTGCCAGGATCAGACATGTCTCACTGTCATTAAAAAAAAAAAAAGAACCTATGTTATTAAAACATCTTTACTGCCATATTCTGTAGATCTCTGAAGTATTTGAAGATGACCTGTCTTTCTAAAATATATCTGTTTGACCTTGAAAACATACCTAATATGACTACAAGTTTGATTGTAATGACTAACTACTAACTTACATTTCCTTATATCCTAATTAGTTTGTAATAATAATTTTCAAGGACTAGAAATTTGCATTACATTGTTAAATGAGTTATATAGGTACAATGCCTTGAACAAGATTAAAAATGTATGTAGAGTATGTTCTAACAAAATTAATCACAAATTTGTATCAATATACAAAATTTGTATACAATATACAAAAATCCAATCCAATGTAAAATATTTAAAACTAGTAATTGCTTTTTAAAAGATTCAGTAATCTACCTTTTTATCTTATTATGTCTGTATCCTCCCTTTTTTTTTTTTTTTTTTTTTTGATTTTTTGAGACAGGGTTTCTCTGTGTAGCTTTGCGCCTTTCCTGGAACTCACTTTGGTGACCAGGCTGGCCTCGAACTCACAGAGATCTGCCTGGCTCTGTCTCCTGAGTGCTGGCATTAAAGGCGTGAGCCACCACCGCCTGACTCCTTTTTTCTTTTCAAAGTAGATTCAGTAATCTACCCTTTATCCTATCATTTATATCTTTTTTTCCCCCCAGAGTAAATTCAATAATCTACCCTTTTATCCTATCATATGGTAGAATATGAGACTCTCAATCTCAGGGTTGTGGGTTCGTGCCCCATATTGGGCACCAGATATAGCACGTTAATGTTTGTTTATCTTTGAGACAGGGTCTCAGGTAATCTGTGCTGACCCTACACTCCCTTTGCAGCTGAGGGTGACCTGGACTCCCAATCGTCCTGCTTCCACCTTCCAATCATTAGGGTTACAGCTGTGTCCATCATTTCTGGTTCACGAAGTACTGAACTCGGGTCCCCACGCATGCTAGGCAAGCATTCTATTAACTGGGTCACATCCCCAGACATCGTTGGTCAACCCTGTAAGGTCAGCAATGGCTGAGAAAGTTAGCAGCTAGGTTTTCCAGCCTGTCTAGCTGAAGGCAGGAGACAGGAAGTAAGACCATCCAAGGCCAGTGCCTGACATTCCAGGCAACTTTCATGCTACTTTATACTCCTGGCTGTCAAGGGTAGGGGCAACCACACTCCAGGACACATTTGACAATGTATGAAGCTAACTCACGTGTGTGTCTATGCATGTGCACACGCTAATGGCACCCACTGAGTAGAGGCCAGGGACATTGCTAAATTTCCTGCACTATCAGTAGTATCACAGCAGAGAAACTGGCACCGTTCAGGACAGATTCATTCAATTTGGGGAAACTGAGTTTAGCTGTTTTCCTGTGATGTAGTTCCCTCATTGCAGTGGTGTAGATTGTTGGTGCAGTTTGTTTACTTATTTTGTTAAAGGTGAATAGAGGGCTGGTCTTGTTTGTGGACAACCATGTATTTTCATGTCAGATGGCAGAAAGTCTTTTTTTTTCTCCTTTTGAGACAGGGTCTCCCTTTACAGCCTTGGCTATCCTAGAATTTGCTTATGTAGACCAGGCTGGTCTCAAACTCACAGATCCTCCTGCCTCGGCCTCTTGAGTGCTGGGATTAAAGGCGTATGCCAGTATGCTCAGCATTAAATGTCAGAAAGTCTTGAACAGAGTCTAATTGTCAGCTAGAAGTAATTAAACTCCATTTCATTTCAGGGTCACAGAACGATGACAAAAGGCAATTCCTGCTGGAGAGATTGCTGGATGCAGTAAAGCAGGTAAGAATGCACACACAGGCCTTTTGTGTGAATGTTCAAAAGGTAATATAGAAGTCATTTCTTCCTTTTAAGTGTACAGGTTTATTTTGTGTCTGGGAATGGTTTTGTGTTTGCTTGTTTTGTGTATCAGCAGGTCACCCCGATGGCCTTGAACTATTGCCTCCGCCTCCCAACTGCTGGGCTTACAGGTGTGTACCACCATGTCCAGCTGTTTCTGAGAATGGCTAAGCACAGTTTCCCTAGGGAGTGACAGAGCAGGGAAGGCAGTAAGACTGTCCTTGCTTCAGAGTTTGATTTCCCCGCAGATTTGTTTTAGGGCAGGGCTTCAGAGGTGCTGGCTTGCAGTTATGAGCCCGAAGTGCAAAGGTCCAGGAGCCTCTGTTGCCCGAAGCCGTGCTGACTCCCAGTCCGCGGCTGTGGCTGCTGGTGCTGATTGCGGTGTTGGCTTGCCTGACACTGTAATGCAAGCTGTCATCACATGTCCACCTTGTACCCGGCATTCTGTGAGTGCTTTAGGGGAATTCTTGTAGCTAACGATGGAGGACCCCCTGTGATTGTTTTCACTTTATAGACCAAGACACTGAAGTGAAGCTCAGTGAAGATCAGTAACTCACTTAAGTCATCAGTTAGTAAGTGAGAGAGAGGAACCAAACCTGAGAATTTGAAGAGCTCCTTTTTGGAAGGGATTATTGACTGTTATTTGCATGTGATTATAAGGAGGGAAATACTCTAGCAGGTTGTGGGTTAAATGTTGAAGTGGGCCAGAGAATCCAGTGTCTGCTCAGAACATGAGGGAGCCTGGTGTGGTGAATAGGTTGAGAGAATTCCACGTCTTTCCAGATGCCAGACTTGTCTGCCCTTTTTGAGTGTCCCTGTGCTGGTTAGATTTTTGTTAACGTGACACAAGCTAGAGTTGTCTGGGAAGAAGACCCTCAGTTGAGAAAATGTCCACTAGACGGAATATGGACAAGTCTGTAGTGTGTTTCCTTGTTTAATGATTGATATAGGAGGGCCCAGCTCACAGGGGCAGATAGATACCTGCCCTGGGCAGGAGGTCCTGGGTGCTATAGGAAAGGGAGCAAGCCATGTGGAGTAAGCCAGTGAACAGTGTTTTCCATGGCTTCTGCTTCATTCCACCTCAGTTTCCTGCGCTGACCCCCTTTTGATGGACTGTGATGTAGGCATGTCAGATGAGATAAACCCTTTCTTGCCTGAGTTGCTTTTGGTCATGATGTTTATAGACCTGAGGTCATCTCTTCTTCCCTGGAGTCTGGCTTTTCCTCTGCACAGGGATGCTGGATGAATCACACTTTGTAACACAGGTAGAGTTTGGTCTACAGTTAATCCAGAACACGAAGACAGCAAGACAAGGGAGTGAGCTCACTGGCTTTACATGGAGTACCTAAAGAGAAGCAGATTAGGGTTTCTGGTCAGAGCTTCTGAGTTATTTTGAGGAGTGAACTGTGACATTTATCTTAAAAATAACAACCAAATTTATTTACCTATCATTTACCTACAATTAAAATATACCACTTGGTATATTTTATGTATGTGCTATGTCACAAATTCTGAATCTTTTTTTGATTGTGTGTGTGTGTGTGTGTGTGTGTGTGTATTTGTTTGTTTGTTTTGTTTTTGTTTTTATTTTATTTTTTTTCGAGGACAGAGTTTCTCTGTATAACAGTCTGGCTCTCCTGGAACTCACTTTGTAGACCAGACTGGCCTTGAACTCACAGAGATCCGCCTGCCTCTTGAGTGCTGGGATTAAAGGCCTGTACCACCACTGCCTGGCGATGATATGTAATTTTTAATCCTAAGTTTCCATAGCATGCAAGTTTGCTAGCCGTAGCAGAGATTCTTTGTCTTTACCAGGGAATAGTGAGCTGGGAGCATGTACATGTATGTAACCCCAGCACCTGGAAGGTGTAGGCAGGAGGATGGCTGTGAATTTGGTCAGGGCTTCAGAGTGAGACTGTCTTAAAACAAGCAGATCAAACCAACAAGAGGTGGGTGGATAGTGGTGACAGTGGGGTTACCGTGTGACCAGACTTTACCGCTAAAAAACAGTTAGGGTGGGCGTTATAGGTCTGTTTTTAAAAAGGTGGTTTTCCCATCCACTCAGCCTGGCAGAACTGCTCAGCACAGCCAAGGTGGCTGTCATTGGACACAGCCTGACCACTCTGGGGCTCTGTCAAGAAGAGTCATCAGCACAGACATGGAGGTCCTCAGCACCATCAGAGAGCTCTCTGATTCCAGCTGCTGCTCTCTGATTCCAGCTGCTGCTCCCTGGGCTCCTGCAGGGCCTGCAGCTTCCTGGAGTCAAGAGGAAGACTAGCTTCCTGTGAGAGGAGTCTGAGGCCAGAGTGCTGGCTTCTTACCTCTGTGAAGCAGCAGGGCCTCTGTCCCCACTGTCTCTGAAGGCCTTGTGGGCTGTTCTGGGATGTCTGCTGTCCCAGCCTAGCAGCTGAGCTCAGCACTCTCTTTCTCTCTGCAGTGCCAGATTCGCTTTGGAGGGAGAAAGGAGATCGCTTCAGACTCTGACAGCAGGTGAGTGTGTCACTCCTTGTCCTCCTCGTCCTCCTCGTCCTCCTCGTCCTCCTCGACCTCCTCGTCCTCCTCCTCCTCCTCCTCCTCGTCCTCCTCGTCCTCGTCCTCGTCCTCCTCCTCCTCCTCGTCCTCCTCGTCCTCCTCCTCCTCCTCGTCCTCCTCCTCCTCCTCCTCCTCGTCCTCCTCCTCCTCCTCCTCCTCCTCCTCCTCCTCCTCCTCGTCCTCGTCCTCCTCCTCCTCCTCCTCCTCCTCCTCCTCCTCCTCCTCCTCCTCTTCCTCCTGTTTCTTAAACGTTCTTTTTCAGCTGTCCTTTTGAGACATGGCTTTTACTGTGTAACCCATGCTATTCTTTCAGAAAACTCGCTCTGTGGACCAGACTGGCCCCGAACTCACAGAGATCCCCCTGCACCTGCCTCCCGAGGGCTGGGATTAAAGGCGTGTTGCACAATCGCCTGGCTCAAACAAATTTTTTTGTTTATCTATTATAGTATGTGTGAGTACAAGTGCTCACATGCCACGATACATGTATGGAGGTCGGCAACTGTTGGGCATTGGTTCTCTCCTTCTGTCTTGGAATCTAGGATCAAACCAGGTGGACAGGCTTTGGTGGCAAATGCTTTTACCTGCTGAACCATCTCACACCTTCCCATCCCCCTCCCTGCCATACTGTTCATGAGCTTGACCTCTTCCTGCCTTAGCTCTCCCAGTAGTGGGTCTACAGACATGTGCCACCATGCTCATCTAAAATAGGTGATTTTCAAAACCACTTTACCATTCAGGAAAAGGTGCCAAGAAATGGCAGCTGCTATGTCTGCCTCTGTGGCCAGGAGGGGCAGTGACATTGGTCCACAGTGGGTGTGTAGCCACTGCCTATCAACATGCTTCTCATTTCCTATCTTCTCCTTCCAGAAATCTGCTCTATTTGAACTCCCTTTCTATATAAAGTCATTTCCATAATGATTTACAATTGTGAAAACTCAGAAACCTAAATATTCAGTGTTAGAAAATAGGTGATAGCCGGGCGGTGGTGGCGCATGCCTTTAATCCCAGCACTCAGGAGGCAGAGCCAAGTGGATCTCTGTGAATTCGAGGCCAGCCTGGGCTCCCAAGTGAGTTCTAGGAAAGGCTCAAAGCTACACAGAGAAACCCTGTCTCGAAAAACAAAACAAAACAAAACAAAACAAAACAAAACAAAACAAAACAAAAACCAAAAAAAGAAAAGAAAAAGAAAATAGGTGATCACTGGGTAGTGGTGGCACTCATCTTTAAACCCAGCACTCAGGAGGCAGAGGCAGGTGGAGCTCTGAGTTCAAGGCCAGCTTAGGCAGCTTAGCCCCTGTCACAAAGAGAGAAAGAGAGAGGAAAAGAAAAGGACGTAAAGACACCTGGATAATGTAGTTTGGCGTTAGAGCACTAACCTAGCATGTATGAGACCCTGTGTGCAGTCCCAAAAACATAGCAAAGGAGCAAAAATTATATTGATATAGAATTTCCATTAAGCAGGAAATGCATACATATGTAGCAATTTAAAAATCATGTATGTAGGGCCCATGGGGTGCTCTGCCACCATACCTGATGACCCATCCTCAGGAACCAAATGGTAGAAGGAGAGAATCAACTCCTGAAAGTTGTTCTGACTGTCACACATATGCCATGGCATGTGTGTACCTATAGACACACAGACACATACGTACACACACATAAATAAAATTTAAAATCAACGTTACGGACTAAGGTCTGATAAGGGGTCTGCTCTCTGTCAGAACAGGAGTTCTCTTTTGGGGTTTAGGGTCTATCTACGTCAGAAGTTCCTGGAAAGTTTCTAAATTCATGATGGTGATTTCAGATCCCAACCTAGGTCTACAGTGTGAAAGTGATGTGAGCAGGTGGGAGTGTTTGCTTGAAGAGCTCCTGCTGGCCGGATCTTGCCTCCTCTTGCCTCAGTTTCCCAGTGCTGGAATCACAGGTGTGCACACACACCCAACTGAGATCACAGGTGTGCACACACACCCAACTGAGATCACAGGTGTGCACACACACCCAACTGAGATCACAGGCGTGCACACACATCCAACTGAGATCACAGGCGTGCACACACATCCAACTGAGATTACAGGTGTGCACACACATCCAACTGAGATCACAGGTGTGCACACACACCCAACTGAGATCACAGGTGTGCACACACACCCAACTGAGATCACGGGCGTGCACACCACACCCAACTGAGAATTTGCATTTTCAGTAAACTTCACCTTCAAAAGAATAACAGGAAAGCTGAGTGTGGTGGTCCCTGCCTGTGATCCCAGCATGTGGGAAGTGGAGGCAGGAGGATTATCAATTAAGGTTATTTTGGCTAGATAGCAGGTTCAAAGCCAGTTTGGGCCACGCTGAAACCCTGTCTGAAAAAACAAATAGAATCAAGAGAACAGCTAGAAACTGGTGAGTATTGTGAATGCAGACCAACTGTTCCTGGTCCTGGACTGGGATGCAGTGTGGCTTTGTGCTGTGTGTGTGTGTGTGTGTGTGTGTGTGTGTGCGCGCGCGCGCGCGCGCGCGCGCGCGTACGGTGTGCACATGTGCATGTGTGTGCACAGTGTGTGTGCCCGTGAGTGTACAGTATGTGTCTATGTGGTATATGTGTGTGTGTGCATATGTGTGCAGTGTGCATGCAGTGTGTGTGTTCGTGCAATGTGTGCAAGTGTGTGTGCAGCATGTATGCAGTGTGTGATGATAAAATAGACTCCCAGAGGCAAATGATGGTGCCCAGTTAGTGTGTTTGTCAGTGTTTTGGTTTCTGTGACAGGCTTTCCAAGAGAAGTATCTTAAAAAGAGGAACCACTGTGACTCATGGCTTCAGAGGTAATAGTCCCCAGCCACTGTGTCTGGTGCATGGTAGTGCAAGCTGCTCACCTTGTATCTGGGAAGCAGAAAGGCTCCTGAGAAGGGACAAGGGGCATGGGACATCCTTCAAAGAGTGGGCCAGTGACCCACATTCTTCAGCTAGGCCCTGTTGTCTAAGTTTCTGTGACCTCCCTAGTGTTACCAAATTACAGATTACCAGTGGATCAATCCTTTGAGAGGTCACAGCCCTCCTGATCCATTCATCTCCCAGAAGTCCTGGCTCTCAACAATGCTGTTGGGGATCAGGCCTTCAACACATGTGTGTACTTCAGATCTAAACATGACAGTTAGACATTGTTGGCATTTAGGATTGGAATTGGACCAGTCTCTTGAGCTTTTCTGTATCTGTCAGTTCTACATCTGTGAGTTTAACTGCAGCAAAAGTACTAGAAAGGCAGGCCTACAAGCCAGTGGTAGGACATGTCTCTCCCCAGCACCCTCCCCAACAACGCATCTATACTGAACATGTACACACTTTCCTGGGGGGGCATCGCTCCTAGGCATATACGGTAGCTATATGTCTAGCATTTACACTTAGTGGGTATTATAAACAGTTCAGAGAGGGTCCGAAGTCCCTGGGAGGATGCGCATAGGTGACACAGCAAATCCTGAAGGGTTACTGTCGAGCATCCCTCTGTAGTGCCCATTGAGTGGTCAGGTTGGTTTTGAGGCTGGGGTTTCAAAAGCCTTTCCCCAGGGCGTTCCTTCTGGTGCCTCGGTTCTGGCGTCATTGCGAGCACGCCTTGCTGCAGGAGTCGCCTCCACTGTCCATTCTTGTGAGAAGCTTCACTCCAGAGGGAATGTTGGCTGCCGTGCTGAGACAGCAAGCAGTCTTGCAGCAGCTTGCCGGCCTACACTTGGCCTGCCTGCTTTTAGGAGCTTTAATTCACAAAGTAGCCTCTCCTCTTCTCCCTTGGTAGCTCTGTGGGTAACTAGCCAGATCCTCAGCATGCGTGCTGACACTGAGCATTCACTGTCTTTCTCTGGAGCTCCTTCCTTAGCTGTCTCCAGTGCCAGACATGCCAGCTTCCTCAGCCGTCCCTCAGAAGACTTGATATCCCTCCATCACTCCCTCCTGGCAGCTGCCAAGATCCACAGCTAATGAAATTATATGAGGCCTCAGAACAGCAGGAGATCTGAAAAGGTGGATGAGTCACCTTCTCCACCTGTGACCATGGGCTCTGCCTCAGAGTTCTGCTCAGATGTGGACGCTCTGCCACCTACCTGCTGTCCTGTCACAGTACCCTTCTCAGTCAGGACACCTGGCAAGGTGGACGCTGGTGTGCAGCTTTCTGCTTTTTGTTTGATCTGGGACTCCAGCCCGTGGGATTGTGCACAGTCAGGATGGACCTTCCCTCCTCAATTACTTTCCTTGGAAACACCTCCACAGGCACACCCAGAGGTGCTTCTGTGGTGGTTCTGAATCTAGTCAAGTTGACAGTGAGGACAAACCGCTCACCAGGAGTGGTTTAGCTGGCCTGTAGTAAGCTCTGGGATTCCCTGGACTGCCTGCCTGAGAGTAAGTGGGCACTCAGGGTCCAGTTAGGAATCACCTGGCTTACCCCAGCCTGAGCATTTTATGGGCCTTGTTCACTGTTAGGAGTACCCACTATGGAGGAATGTTCATTTCACATCACTTCTGGGGAACCCTGCCCCTTTGGGAATATAGGCTGGGTTGGCCCACTTGTCATTCAGCTTGTGACAGCTGTCCATCACTTGTATTGATGTAGCAAGTAGACAGAAGGGCAGAAGTGAATTAGGAGCTTTGGAGACGTTTGCTTTGGCTCTCAGGCTCTCAACAATGGATGCTGGAAGACTTCTTTCTATGTGACTCCAGATACTTTCCTTGCTTTTCCTGGAAGATCAGGGCGACTGCTGCTGCCACCTCTCTCTCGGTGCTGGGCAGGGAGCCCGGGGCCACACATGCTAGGCAAGTGCTCTACCTCCAAGTTATATCCCCAGCCCTAATGCAGCTTGACTGGGTCTCTTCCCACATTAGTCTCCAGGACTCCAAGAGCCAGACTTTTCTAGGGAACAGTAGAGGGTTAGAAGGAACTTGGATTTTTTATTTTTTAATTTAATTTATTGTTTGACAATTTCATAGATGTATACAATGGATTTCTTTTCTTTCCCCTCCTTCCCTTTGTCTTTCCCATCTTCCTTCCATCCCTCTTTCCCTCTTTCCTCCTTCCTCCCCTCCCCCTTTTTTTTTTTGAGAGGTCTTACTGTGTAGCCCTGGTTGGCCTGGGACTTGATATATAGACCAGACTGTCCTTGAACACACAGAAATCCATCTACCTTTGAAGTGCTGGAATTAAAGGTGTGTACCACTGGGCCTGGCTCAACAAGTCTCTTAAAATGTTTAAATTTATTTTTCTTTTATGTGTATGGGTGTTTTTCTTGCATATATGTCTATTTACTATGTGTGTGGCTTGTGTCTGCAGAAGCTGGAAGAGGGTGACAGATCTCCTGGGACTAGATAGTTGTGAGCCTGTTGTTTTTAGCAAAATCTAGTTGTTCAATTTCACCAATAAAGACTTGGGAACCAGATGCTGGGGTGAAAGCTGCTAGCTCAGAGAGGCCGAGAAAGCACCTTCATCCTCAGCCATCGTTCCAGAAGCCCCTTCTTCTCCTACGCCATCTCAAAGCCAAACTCCTCAGACTGAATGTCTCTCCCTTCTACTTCCTGTGTGTCTTTCTATCTGTTCTCCTGACTCCCTCTTACTCTCTATATAGTTTTTCTTAATAATCTGATGGTCACTTCTGGTCAACTCTGCTTCTTGACCTATGGTTGACTTTATTTAATCCTGTTTACAGTATTCAAGGAGAAAGTTTTTAGATTAAAGATGTGTGCTAGGGCTGAGCCACACTACAACTAGAAACGAGTTTTTCCATTAAATAACTCAATCTTGGGGTTCACAGTGTGATCAAATACTCTCCAACGTGGGCCGCTATGGGTGCTTGAATCAAACCTGGTCCTTAGGAAGAGGAGTCAGTGCTCTTCCCTGGTGAGCTACCTCTCCAGCCCAGATGGGACTTGTTGTGAAAGGCCAAGTGCCATCCCTGAACGTCATTGTAAACTTGCGGTCTCAAAAAATCTTTGGGGGGCTGGAGAGATGGCTCAGAGGTTAAGAGCACTGACTGCTCTCCCAGAGGTCCTGAGTTCAATTCCCAGCAACCACATGGTGGCTCACAACCATCCGTAATGAGATCTGGTGCCCTCTTCTGGCCTGCAGACATAACACTGTATACATAATAAATAAATAAATCTTTAAAAAAACAAATCTTGTGGGCCTGTGAGATGGCTCGGTGGAAAGGTGTCTGGCATCAAGCCTGATGACTGGAGTTGAACCCTGGAACCCACATGGTAGAAAGAGAGAATCAACTCCCATAGGCTGTTCTCTGACCTCTCTGTATGTGTAAGCATGTGTGTGCATGTACACACACACTCAGTAAATAAATGTAATACATGTAACAAACTTCTTGGCAATACAGAGTTGTCCAGCTTTGCCTGCAGGGTGAGTCCAGCTGGGTAGGATGGTATCAGTTGGAACCTTTGACAGGACAATTGCTATGGTGTGAATTTGTTCCCCCAGAGTTAATGGACCTTAATTCCTCGGGGGGGGGGGGAGTTTGGGGAGATGAGGAGGTAGTGAGGTTGTGAGGGTGAATCTCTCAATGAGTGGGTCAACACCCTTATCCGAGGGATGAGTTTGCTGTGGGTTTCAGCCCCACTCTCCATTTTGCACACCTCCTTGCTTTTCTTGCTCTACTCCTTGAGTTGAAGCAGCAGGAGGTGCTTACCTTGTTCTTAGACTTCTGGAACCATAAGGCAAAATAAATCCCTTTTCTGTAGAAGTCACCCAGTCTCAAGTATTTCGTTATAGCAACAGAAAAGGGACAGACAACAATATAGTGGTGTGTCTGCCAGAGTAAGTAACAGGCTATTCCAACTGGAGATGTTTTGACTAATGAGAATTGGAGGCCAGGACTGAAAGGAGGCAGGTAATTTGGGAAGGCACCCAAGCCAGAGGCAGGCACTTCAGGAAAGACTCCCAAGTAGGAATGACCTGGATGCTAGAGTGAATACCGGCTGCTCGCTCAAGGATGCCTGCTCCCGGTTGGGCACTGGCAGGAGGGTTGGGCTGAGGGAGCTTCTGCACTGAGATGGAAGAGGGGGCTTTTATTCTCGAATATTATTAAGGGCCAGCCTTAATAATCTTCTTCCCAGGGTCCCAGAAGAGAAGCTATGAACGGCACGAATTATTTTCGGGAAATGAATCTAAGTACACCGAGCTCTTAGTCTGTCTACTTTATTCCTCTGGGATAAAATTCTATTTCCACAGCTTCAGTTCTGTTCTTATGCCCAGCTCCTTTCTTGCCTGATTTCTCTCTACATTTATCTGCTGTTCCCTCTATGTTCTATCTTAATTCTCTCATCTTAGTTCTGTCCCATCTTGGTCTTTCTTACCCATCTGGCTTTTTTTCATCTTCCATCTCAATCTTCTAGTTCTCCATCTATTTCTCCAGTCAGAATCTTGAAGTCTCTGAGGTTTACAGTTATATACCCATGCAATAGCGGTGCTCTAGCTAAAGCAAGGTCACCAGGCTTGAATTCTTACAAGGTCATAAAGGCAGACAAGAGTTTTCCTCAGGCAGTGGACCTTCAGGCTTTCTTTTACAACCCAAAAGGTAAAGGAGGAGGTCAACTAAGAGCTAAAATCAGTTAATATATCAGAAAAAGGGAATTTATGTGCTCAAACTACATTCCTAGAGGTGGTTAGGTAAATGTTAGGAGTCTATAATGTTAGTATAAATACCACTAAGGCTGTATAAGAAAGGATGGTCTGAGGTTAATGTACCTTAATTCAGGAGATCATTTGGCCTTGGATGCTTGATAGGTATTTCAGGTAAAATACACTGTTATGAGTTCTTGGAAGCATACATAGCATACAAAAATCATTGAAGGAATCGGCTAATATATATACAAAAGCTAAAATATGACCAAGACTTCTTAAGCCATGGCTTGACCTTTGGAAAAGTCCTTGACCTTCCAAGTAGTAGCTTTTGTGATAGTAGCTGAATTCCATTACGTTTTCCTGTGGCTTGCACATTTTGTAATGGGAATGACCACACTTGTTAGCTTTGCCGGTATGTTGGGTAAGAGTCCATTTGACAGCACTGTGGTGGTTACATCACCAGTCTCACCTTAGGCCAGTGGTTCTCAACCTGTGGGTTGTGACCCCTTTGAGGGGGTGTTGAATGACCCTTCCTTAGGGGTCGCCTAAGACCCATGGAAAACACATATTTACATTATGATTCATAACAATATCAAAATTACAGTTATGAAGTAGCAATGGAAATAATTTTATGATTGGATCACCACACCATGAGGAACTGTATTAAAGGGTTGCAGCATTAGGAAGGTTGAGAGCCATGGCATTAGGCCGTAGCAGGAAAGAGGGGTCTGTTTCTCTACCATAGGCATAAAACTTGGTTGTCACCAGGGTTGGTATGGAGTTTTAGGTCATGGGATGGAGAGTGGAGCCAGGCTTGGTTGCCAGTCTGGTTCTCCTCTATAACCATGTCTTCCTCCCTCTCTTGCTAGACTGTACTTTCCCAAATGAGGGATTATGTCACTGTAGGTGTCTCACATCGTCTTAGATGTTGAATGTCATGGTATTACATTTCTTTCAGGTCTTTGCCAGGCTCAGTGATATTGGGGGAAAAGAATTGGCTTGGTATTAGGTGGAACCAAATGAAACGGCAAATATTTGATCACTTTTGGCCCACAAAAATGTCAGCTTGTTCAGAATATTTCAAAATAATATGTCTCTTCCAGCTCTGTCTTTAAATGGTGCAGGTTTCAGTCCTTGGGTCCTGGTAGAGTCAGGGTGTAACCCTTAGTCCATTTATGTTTAGGGATACTCTGTAATAGGTCACATGATGCTAGTCACAGTAGCAATAGGGTCAAACTGAAGACAAGAAGTTAAGTGATAATGAGTCCTCAGGTATGACAGAAGCTGTCAAAATGCCTTTGGGACTGGTGCTGCTGCTCAGTGCAGGTCTATTACAGAACACTGGTGCAGTGTTCTGTAATAGACCTGTGTGTGTATGGTGGGGGTGGGGCCGACAGAGACAGAGCTGGTGGTGTCTGAGGAATTCTGGTCTTTTGAGGTTGACACAACAAGATCCAGAGGCCCTCCTGTGAAGGGCTCAGAAGTCTAGCTAGGGCTTGCCCTTCCCTTTAGACCAGTCCTGTCCCAGAAGGGAGTGGCAGCCATCACTGGGTCCCCACCCCAGCTCCTCGCCTCTGTCAGTTGCTGCCTCTTCTTCATCTCTGTTCCCCTAAAAACAAAGATTCACTGTGGCCTTTTAACACTTGTCTCTTGTCCACATTCTGCCAGTCACAGCTCTGATGAGTCTGTCTTGTCCTGAGCCTGCTCAGGAGAGCTCAGAGGCTGGATATGTCGCTGTCCTTCGAGTGACCTGCAGAGCACAGCTGGAAAATAAGGACTCAAGGGCACTAAAAATATGGGGTTTGGGTGTCACCTCTTCCACACCATGCTGTAAGTTTAGATAGTTCCCAACTTTCCAGTGCTTCAGTTTCCCCGTCTGTGAAATGGGGATAATACAATGGTCATTTGGGTTGTGAGTTGGCCACGTGCAGCCCTCAGCACGTGCCTACGGAGCATCAGCTTTGTCACGTAGCAAGTGTGTGTCATTCTCATTGCACACGTGGTGTCCCCTCACCTGGTGGACAGTCACTGCACACTGGTCCTCTTTGCTGTGAGCGGCAGTGAGCTGGCTCAGTGTTCATCGGGATGTGTAGAGGTTGTAGATGTTACGTGCCGTTAGGTGAGCACCTTTCTCGTGTCTAGGCACTCCAGGTAAGGAGGACTGTTGTACATGCATGAGTTCCTTCTTTCCCTGTTGAGGAATTAGAAATAGGTAAAACAAAACAAAACATAACTCCTTGAAGGAACCTATAAAGCAGACACTGGTTCTTCTCTCTGCGTTTTGTTTGTTTTATTTTATGTGTATGAAGTGTTTTTTTTCCTGACATGCATGTCTGTACACTCTGTGTGTGTGTGTGTGATGCTGGAGGAGGTCACAAGAGGGGGTCAGCTCCCCTAGAACTGGTGTTATGGACAATTGTGAGCTGCCTTATGGGTGCTTGGGAATCAAACTAGGATCCTGTGCAGGAACAAGTGCTTTTAACTGCTGAGCCGTCTCTTCAGCTCTTTGTGATGTTCTTAACCTGTGTCATTAACATTCCCTGGATATGTAAAAAACAGCATGGCTTAATTTTTTTTCTTTGTTTTGAGATAGGATCTCATGTAGTCCAGGCTGGCCTTGAACTCCCTATATAGACGAGGATGGCCTTGAACCTCCTGAGTGCTGGAATTACAGGTCTGGCTTATGTAGTGCTGGAGATTGCACTGAGAGTTTCATGCTGGGCAAGCACTTCACCAGCTACATCCTAGCCCAGAAGGTTTCTAGGAATATTTTCCATTTCTTTCTTTTCTCTTTTCTCTTTTTTTTTCTTTTCTCGTCCCCCCTTTGATTTTTATTGTTTTGTTTTTTGGTTTTTTGAGACAGAGTTTCTCTGTGTAATAGCTCTGGCTGTTCTGGAACTCACTGTAGACCAGGCTGGTTTTGAACTTACAGAGATCCGTCTGGCTCTGCTTCCTGAGTGCTGGATCAAAAGTGTGTGCCACCACCACCTGGCTGCATTTTCCCATTTTAAATGCCTCTGTGTTCATCATATGTCTTTTATCTTCAGTGTGTCACATGTGCCCACCAGCCTCTTTTTAGTTGAAGGTGTTAACTAGATGCCATATTCTTTTTGGTTTTTCGGAGACAGGATTTCTCTGTAGCTTTGGAGCCTGTCCTGGACTAGCTCTGTAGACCAGGCTGGCCTCGAACTCATAGAGATCCACCTGCCTCTGCCTCCTGAGTGCTGGGATTACAGGCGTGTGCCACCACCGCCCAGCCCTGGATGCCATATTCTTTTTTTTTTTTTTTCTTTTTTTTTTGGTTTTTCGAGACAGGGTTTCTCTGTGTAGCTTTGCGCCTTTCCTGGAACTCACTTGGTAGCCCAGGCTGGCCTCAAACTCACAGAGATCCGCCTGACTCTGCCTCCCGAGTGCTGGGATTAAAGGCATGCGCCACCACCGCCCGGCGTATGCCATATTCTTATTAGCCTGGGACAAACTTCTGGGTTTGGTTAATTGGATCTGACATCTCCTCCACATAGGCTTTTTATTTTTAACTTTGTAATGATGATAGAATCAAGAGTCTCACCCTTGCTATACAGATATTCTACTACATGTGTTATGTAGGTGTTCTACTTCTAGGCTTCATTTTCAGCCCAGGGTAGCCTGGACTCACTATATAGCCCAGGCTAGTCTTTTTTTTTGTTTTTGTTTTTGTTTTTTTGAGACAGGGTTTCTCTGTGTAGCTCTGCACCTTTCCTGGAACTCACTTTGTAGACCAGGCTGGCCTCGAACTCACAGAGATCCGCCTGGCTCTGCCTCCCAAGTGCTGGGATTAATGGTGTGCGCCACCACTGCCCAGCTCCCCAGACTAGTCTTGAACAAGTAGCCTCTTACCTCCTTCTCCCTGTACTAGCAATACAAGCATGTGCCAGCACACTCAGCTGTGAGTCGATTCCTTCCTAGAAAAAGTGTATTTTTAGCAGATGTAGAGCTCTTGGATATTTAAGAAATCTGAGCACATTTTTCCTATCTAAATTTAAATAAACATTTATCTAGTGTATAAAGGATGGTTGCTGAGAAGGAGCACAATGGACAGTGTGTAAGCCTCATTCTCCTTGTGACCTAACTGACCTTGGTGGAGATGAGAGGCAGCTAGCATGCAGCACGGTCTCTGGTGTCCAAATGGGTACAAGTCACTGACAACTGGTGTGTCATTTTGGGCTTCAGTAGTCTCTCCAGCCTTCTCCTGTGATAGACAAATCAGAGGATGATAATTACCTCACTTCTGAGGACCAGGGTGATACTTAGCTATAGTGACATTTGCTGGGCACACTTAGTGAGAACTTAATAGATACTACATTTTTACTGTGCAGACCCGCCTGGCCTTGAACTCACTGAGATCCACCTGCTTCTGCCTTCCGAGTGCTGAGATTAAAGGTGTGCCACCATGCCTGGCCTACATTTTTCTTTTATAACAGGACACACCTGCATTTTTGGGTAGTTAGTTAAAGGTCAGAGGGCTCTTGTCATCCTGCTGTTGAGGGGTATTTTGTTGGAGGGCACTGTGCTATGTTTGAGACACACTGTGTGAGAGGACGGTTGTCCTCAGGACATTGAGTTGAGTTTGGACGTGTAAATTGTGGTGACAGTCACAGTAACCTATAATCAGATGGTGTAGAGGTGACTGTAGCATTAGTGGGCAAATGGGTGGGTGGAGGGGTTATGGGTTGTGCCTAGGCAGAGGTAACATCCAATCTGACAGTGCAAGGAAAGGGTAAAGTGGATGGAGATATGGACTTGTGTGTGGTAAGTACTTCTCCGCTGTCCTGGATAAAGTGTGCTGCTTGGCTTCCTGTCAATTTGACACAAGGTAGGGTTATCTGGGGAGAGGGAGCCTCAACTGAGAAAAATGCCGCAGTCTGTGGGCCATTTCCTTGATTGATGACTGATGGAGGAGGGCCAGCTCCTGTGGGCAGTGCCATCCCCAGGCAGGTGGTACTGGGTTACATAAAGAAGCAAGCTGAGCAAGCCATGGGGAGCATATCAGTAAGCATCATTGAGGGTATTTGAGCAATTTAATGGAAACCTAGGCCAGTGGAAATTTAATAAAATATATGAAAGTGATCCTAATGAAGTGTTCTAATAATGGGAGATATGGAGTCCCAACTGACCATCTCTTGTCACCAAATGAGTCTTCAGGTACAGGGACTGCGTTGCGTTGGCCAAGAGAGTCCCATGGAAATCCCCAAACAAACCCAGGCTGTTGCTAAGACCATGAGTTGTTCTCCACAAACTGACAGCGGGCCCATTGCCTAGGCTATCACCCACACAACTACTCAACATGGAGAAGTCATGCTGATGCCTACATGGAGGCTTCACTACTGTGTCTGGTGTCTTTGGTATGGGAAAGTACTTTGTAGGCTGCCAAAAGAGAAACATCAACACCAACTCAGCCACAGAACTTTTGACCTACAATATGTCCTGCCTACAAGATATGTTAGGGCAGTGGTGGCACAGGACTCTGGGAGTAGCCAACCAATGTCTGATTTGTTATAAGGCCCACTCCACAAGTAGAACCCATACTTGACACTGCTTGGGTGACTAAGAACCAGAGACTAGGTAGCCCAGAGACCTACAGTAAAACCAAACATTACTTGTCTAAAAAATAAAAGTGTCAATAAAATGACTTCTTTTGTTGTTTTGTTTTTTTCAAGACAAGGTTTCTCTGTGTAGCCCTAGTTGTCCTGGGACTAGCTCTGTAGGCCAGATTGACCTTGAACTCATAGAGATCTGCCTGTCTTCTGCCTCTTCAGTGCTGGAATTGAAGGTGTGTGCCATTATCATCCAGCTAATAAAATGACTTCTAATGATATTCAGCTATATTTATAGATCAGTATGTTATTCAGTCATCATCAGAGAAGCTTCCTCTTGCAGCAGACAGGGACAGACACAGAAACTCACAGCCAGACATGTGGAAAGAGAGTCCTTGAAACACACATCTCTAAATGGATGTCTCCATCAGATCCCTCTCAGAGCGTAGGGAACTCCAAGGAAGTGGAGGCAGAAAGAGTGTAAGAGTCAGAGGGGATGGAGGACACCAGGAGAACTAGACACACTAAACCAACTGAACAAGGTGCATATGACCTCAGAGACTGAAACAGCAAGCACAGGGCCTGCATGGGTCTGCACCAGCTGTGCTGCATATATTTTATAGCTTTTGGCTTAGTATTTTATGGGACTCCTAAGTGGGAATGAGTGGGTCTGTGATCCTGTGCCTGCTCTTGGGTTTTTTTTCCTTCTGTTGGGATGCCTTGTCCAGTTGTGATGTGATGGTTTTTGCTTCATTTATTATGTTTTATTTTGTCACGTTTGGCTGTAATCTCTTAGAAGACGGTTCTTATTTATGAGAGACAGAAAGAATGGGTCTGGAAAGGGCACAATGGTAGTATGAGGGGCAGATGGAGAGGAAGCTGTAATCAGGATATATTGTATGAGAACAGAATCTGTTCTCAATAAAAGGATGAAATGAACAGTGAGCATTTGCTGCTGTTTTCTGCTTCTGGACTTGGACGCATGTGAGCAGCTGCCTTAAGCTGTTGCTTCCCACCGTCATAGACTATATTACTGAACTGTGAGTCCAAATAAACCCTTTCTCCCGTAAGTGGTTCTGTCAGGGTATTTTATCACAGCATCAGGAAATAAACTAAGTCAGGAAGTACTCAAGCTCTTGTGGTAAGTGAATTATTACTATTATTATTGCTACGAGTTTCTTACAGTCTCGACTTACCTTGAACTCCCTGTGCAGCCAAGGATGATCTTCCTGTCTTCACCTCCAGAGTGCTGTGATTACAGGCCTATATCACCATACGGTTTATATAGTGTTGAAGATGGATCCCAGGGCTTCGAGTACACTAGACAAGCATTCTGCAGCTGAGCCATATCCGCAGCCCCATTTTCTACCCTTGTCCACTATGTACTGATTTTTACAAAGATGCATTTCTGTGCACTACCCCAAACCAGAGGTTTGCTGGATGGAGCTCCAAAGCCCTGTCTCTTCTGGTCATGCTATAAAGCTGTTGCAAAGAAAGCAAAGACTGTTTCTTTGTTTCTCTTGCAACATTAAGATGGCTAAAATGGAGGCTTGGGATCAGGTCAGTTTGTAAAGTGCTTACTGCACAAGCGTGGGGACCTGAGTTCTGATCCTCAACACCCATGTACAAAGCTGGGGATAGAAGTGCGTGCCTGTGACCCCGTACTGGGGAGGCACACTGCAGGATACCTGGAGTTTGCTGGCCAGCTAGCCTAGCAGAATTGGTGAGCTCCAGGTTCAGGGAAAGATCCTGTCTCAAATGCAAGGTAGATGGTTCCTGAAAAATGACAACTAAGGTTGACCTCTGGCTTCCAGATGCACCTGTCCATAAACCTACACACACACACACACACACACACACACACACACACACACACAGGAATACACATGTGTTTGCAAATACATAACTACACAACACACACACACAAGCACACCCACATGCAGGAGCTCACACATGCACACAAACGTATACATAAACATACATATGCACATATGCATATACCCACATACACAAGCACACACTTGCACACACATACATACATGAGCACATACAGGCACAAATACACAGGTACATTTTCTCAGTTGAGAGTCTCTCTTCTAAATAACTACTGTGTGTCAAGCTGACATAAAAGTAGCCAGCATATCCATTTTTCTGTTACTTAAAATAGTAACTTTTGGGACAGTAAGATGGCTCAGTAGGTAAAAGCACTTGCTACCATGCATTATGACCCAAGTTTGATCCTTGGGATCCACGTGGTGGAAGGAGAGAACCAAATCCCACAAGTTGTCCTCTGAGCTCTGCATGTGTGCTGAGGCATGTGTGGGTATGCATGTACACAAAGTAAATAAAATGCAGTAAAGTAACTTTTGATGCCTTTTATTGCATATTTATTTTGTGTGTGGACATATGTGTGGAGGTCAGTGGACAACTTTGGGGAGTCTATTCTCCCCTACATTTGAATCCTTAGGATTGAGCTCAAGTTATTAAGCTTGGGTGCAGGTCCCTTTCCCACTGAGCCATCTTGCTGGCCTGAAACATGCTACTCTCTATTTGTATATTTGCTTTTTTAACTTAACATTGTAAATATAGCTTAAAAGATAATTATCTTCAAGCTGGGCAGGTTAGCTTATGTCCATAATCCTAGCAATCAAGAGGTTGGGGAGGAGGATTGCTGAGATTTGAAGCTGGCCTTGGTTACATAGTGAGTTTGAAGTCAGTCTGGGCTACCTAGAAAGAGCCTGTCTTTTTTTTTTTTTTTTTTTTGACTGTCCTGGAGCTCTCTATGCAGACCAGGCTGCCCTTGAACTCTGAAATCTGCCTGCCTATGCCTCCCCACAGCTGGGATTAAAGGGGTGTGCCACCACACTTGGTGTAAGAGCCTTTCTTAAAACATAAAACAGGGGTCTGAGAAATGGCTCAGTGGCTGAGAGTACTTGTTGCTCTTGCAGAGGACCTGGGTTCAGTTCCCAGCACCCACATGGTGCTTCACAGCCATGTAGTTCCAATTCCAGGGGATCTGTGTTCCTCTGCTGATGTCTGTGGGCATGAGGCACCAGCATGGTGCAGTCATACATGCTGGCAAAACATTTGTACTCAAAAATAAATAAGAGATCTAAAAAAATTAAGACAAAAATCTCAACTTCTCCGTGTTTTAGTTATTTTTCTCTCATTTCTGCCTTTAAACAATACTTGTTTAATCATTATGACTCTGGGTAGAGGTATTCTGGCTCTTGAGGCATGAATACTTTTTCAGTGCCTCAGAGAACAAGCAAGTACAGGAAAATGGAAAGGCAAGATCCCAGCAGTCATTGTTCCCAGGTGGTCTTACTCAGAGTCGGAGCGCAGGTGTCCAGCACTGGAGCGGGGCTCATTGTTGAGATCCAGCTGTCTTCACTCCCACCCACTCAGCTGCTCCTGTGCGTGTCTTCAGGCTGAACAGCTGCCTGCCATCTGTTTAACTGCTCCTACAGCCCTAAGAATTTAGGACTACCTTTCCGCTAGTGTACACGACACTATTTTTATCATTCAACCTTTATCTCATGTAGATTGTAGTCTAGTGTGTGTTCGTTAGCTATTGAAGTTCATGGACAAAGGGTGTGAACCTTTCACAGACTTAATTCATACACATAGACGTGGCCCATTTCAAATGGTCATCATGTCATGCACTAGCTTAAACAAAGGTAGTTGACTGACACCATGTTGCCTCTGTGCTAGCCAGTGCTTTCATTGGTTGATTTTAGGGGTGCTATTGACTCTGTCCCAGTTAACATTGGAGCTTTAACAGGGACAATCTTGTTCAGTTTTGAGGTTGCATTTGGTTTTCTCTAAAAGGTCCCAGTATGTGGGTCAGTATTAGTTTCTGCCTAGTATGCCTAGTACCATCACCTCGTCCTCCTCCACCTCCTCCATCACCACCTCCGCCACCACCACCTCCTCCACCTTCTCTACCACCTTCCACCACCACCACCACCACCATCATATCCATCACCATCACCACCACCACCTCCACCACCTCCACCTCCTCCTCCTCCTCCATCACCTCCTCCACCACCTCCTCCTCCTCCACCTCCACCACCTCCTCCTCCATCACCTCCACCACCTCCTCCTCCTCCACCACCACCACCACCACCACCATCACATCCACCACCATCACCACCACCACCTCCACCTTCTTCTCCTTTTCCACCTCTGCCACCTCCATCACCTCCATCCACCACCACCACCTTCACCACCTCCACCACCACCACCACTTCCACCTTCACCAAAAGGCCTCAGTAGCTAGGCATGGTGGCTGATGTCTGTAACTTCAGCACCGGGGAGTTGAGGCAAGAAAAATGTCATGAATTTGAAGCTAGCAGAGTGAGTTCCAAGCCAGTCCAGGTAACAGAATGAGCCTTTGTCTCTAAGAAAACCAAACTCTCTCCCACAAGCCATCAAGGGCTAGGGATGAAGCCTAGAGGTGCAGTGTTGTCTGGTGAGAGTTGATGCCCTAGATCTTCTCAGAACTCGGTTGAGCCAGCGGTGCTGGGGTTAGTGCTGTTGGTGGCATTGGTGGGCAGTTTTGAGTGCGGCAGGAGATAGCTGTTTAATTTTCTATTCATTAATTCCCTTATTCCTTAATCAGATTTTTCCTGGGTATCTGCAGTGTGTTGTTTGTTTGTTTGTTTATTTATTTCTAATTTGACACATACCAGGGTCATCTGGAAAGAGGAAGCCTCAACTAAGAAATTGCTCCCCTCAGCTTGGCCTGTAGGCAAGTCTTTGGGACATTTTATTGATTAATAATCAGTGTGGGTGGGCTGAGGCCACTGTGAGTGGTGCCACCTCTGGGCAGGTGGTTCTGCGTTGTATAAGAAAACCAGTAAGCAGCATTCCTTCATGGCCTCTGCCTGAGTTCCTGCCTCCACTTCGTTTCATGATGGACTGCAGCTGTAAAGTGAAATAAACCCTTTCCTCTCCAGATTGCCTTTGGTCATGGTGTTTAGTATAGGAATGGAAATGTAACTAAGGACACTGCAAGGAAGCCTTTTATTTTATTATTTAATTTTTATTTTTATATTTTTTGAGACAGGGATTCTCTGTGTAGGCTGTTCTGGAACTCTCTATATAGACCAGGCTGGCCTCAAACTCAGAGATCTGCCTGCCTCTGCCTTCTGAGTGCTGGGATTAAAGGCCTGTGCCACCGTGCCCAGATTTATTTCTTTGAGACAGGGTCTCATGTAGCCCATGCTGGTTTCAGCTAAAGATGTAGCTGAAGCTGACTTTGACTTTCTGACCCGCCTGCCTTCACTTCTCAAGGGCTGTGTACCACAGCAGGCACCACCACTCCTGATTTTATGTGGTGGATTGAGCTTTGTGCATGCTAAATAGTACTCCATTGTAGATATATCACATTTTAGCTATTCATCCTGTGAACAGCTATATGCACAAAAACCCTGGGTGATGTTATTGAATCAGGCTTTTTTAAAAAACAAAACATCTGTTATTAAGAACCTCACTCATTAAGAACATGTTCCAACTCATTAATTTGGAATGTAATTTGCATGTGATACAATGCCATTGAGGCAGTCTGTCTTTCACTGTGAAGATAGAGGACATTTGTCAGAGAGAATTCTGGGAAATACAGATTCAGCTAAGAAAATGTAGTATGGATAAAAGCAGGTGCTTCTTTGATCTTATAGGAATTAGCACTGTACAAGCAAAGGCAGGAAACAGTGGAAAGCCTTCCCCAACATGGTTGTTCAGGGAGTCTCTCTGTGTGCCCACACCAGCTAAAGGGTAGACTCCTGTGTATGTAGGTGTCTCTTCTCTGACTCCCTAGTGCTAGGAACTTGAGTTACAAGCTGTGATAGCTCCCTGAGATGTGTCTCTTACTGAACTGTATACCAAGTCTGTGCTTTCCATCCCCAAGGTGAAGGACCATTTGGATAACATTGTCCAGTGTCCGGGCAGCGCTCAGTCAGCAGGAGAGACATAGAACTCAGATACCAACTACTAAGAGTGCCTTAGAAAGGAGCTCAGGATGAAAGCATTCAGGAAGGCTTCTTGGGGGAAGTGTGGACAATTGAATACTAGATCACAAGTAGACACATGCCTAGGTCAAATGGAGAGGCCACAGGGACCTAGAGGGTGTTGACATGGAATGGGCTCAGACTTGGTGTTGTGATAAGTCATTACAGGAGTAGCACTAACCTGGGTGTTTCTGTTGTTAGCATAGTCCTGACCTGTGTGTGTTCGGGAGGCCAGGCTGCTGATGAAACTGGACCCTCCAAACACAGGCTTGCTGCTTGCCTGCATTCCATTCCCCTGAGGGGCCTGGTTTTATCTGGAGCTGGCTAGGCAGTTGCTGACCTATGCCTTGGAACCAAGCAAACTGCCAGGGATTGTTAAACGGATGGTTGAGTTTGCAGAGATTCGTTTTAAGCTAGAGGCCTCAGTTAATTACAGAGAAACCTCAACACAGTCTAGAGTTGTTTTTCCAAAGATGGGGCCCTGGTCTGGCTCCAATTTTGGTTTCTGTGGATTTCAGGTAATTTTGTGTCTCTGCCAGCTTTCAGGAAGCCCTCAAATACTTACATGCCTGCTTGGAATAGAGGGGTGGCAGACACTTGGCTAATGTGTGGGAGTGACAGCTGCCCCATTGTGGGGGATCCTGAGACCTGTGCTCTGTAAGCACTGCAGAAGCAGCTGGGGAGCACATACTGGACCAGGCTCTGCTGGCTACAGCAGTCTTGGAGAGACAAGGTGTGAAAATGTTTCACCACCTACATAGTGGCAGCCCCCTGGAGCAGGACTGTGCCAGAAGTGGTGATGGGTGGAGCAGATAGCCTTGAAGTTAGCAAAGTCCAGCCTGTCTGATTTCCTGCCTTTTTGTCATATGGAGGTCATAACTCCAAGGCTACTGCCATCTGGTCACAGTATATTGGCCTGGCCATGCCTATTTCCCCTCCCCATGCCACCCTGGTCTAATTTCTTCCAAGTTCTGAGGAACTGAAATGTTTTGTGTGGTCTCTGGCCTTACTTTTCTCCTCAGAGCAGTGCAGAGGCTTTGAGCTGGGCCCTTCTGTCTCTTCTGCCCTTTTCTTCCTTTTCTTTTTGTTTCATTTCATTTCATTTCCTTTTTTCTTCCTCTTAAATCAATCTCTCTCTTTCTGTCTCTCTCTCTCTCTCTCTAGTTTTGAGGCAGGTTTCACTAAGTAATCTTGTCTGGCCTGAAGTTTGACCTTGAACTCACAGAGATCCAACTGCCTCTGCCTCCTGAGAGCTGGAATTAAAGGCTTGGGCCCCTGTGTCTCACCCTTTTCCCACCTTTTATATTCCCAGAGCCCAGAACGAGGCCTGGCACATAGTAGCTATACACTGGTTGTGAGTGGAAGGACTCAGAAGGCATGGGCCAAGAACCAGAGGCCCAAGAACCTAGGGAGGACCCTAGAATCCAGTGTGGTTGCCCTGACCATCTCTCCTCAGGCATGTTCTGAATCTCCCATTTTTTCAGTTATTGAGAAATTCAATTAAATGCACAACAATTTTAATTTAATTGAAAATTTTGTCACCTCTAGATAGGAGTTCACGATATAATCTCTTATAATACAATAAGGAACAAAAATAAGAATTCACATGACAGTAAGTAACAGGCCATGAAATTATAGTGTTTCTGGTTCGGTAAGCTGTTGGATTCAGCCTCTGAAAATGTCATCTTGCTTTGTGCTTTGTAAACTCTGTGATGTGAGTGAAGAGTTGAGACTTGTGAATTAAATGCAGTTCCCACAGGACTGATTTGTTTTTAAATTGGCTTTGCATCACCTACTGGTTGGCACCCTTCGCCCTGTTCTTCAGGATGCCCCTGAGGGGCATCCCTGACTTGAATCAAACAAAAGTGGGGAGGTGGGGGGCTTTTGCAGCTTCCCGAGTCTGCAAATCCAGGTGTCTCCTGGCGGCCCACCTGCAGTGCTGGAGCCCACTCTGCTGCTGCCACTTCCCAGGTGGACTGATGAGTCCCTGCTTCTCCTGCAGGGTGACCTGTCTGTGTGCCCAGTTTGAAGCCGTCCTTCAGCATGGCATGAAGAGGAGCCGAGGATTAGCGCTCACGGCTGCAGCCATCAAGCAGGCGGCAGGCTTTGCCAGCAAAACTGAGACAGGTACTTGATGCCCTCTTCTGCCTTGCTGCCTTGTCTGTCTTTCCATAGCAGGCTCATGGTGTGGCCTGGGCCTGTGTTTGTGTGCCCAGAAATCCATGGAGTGAAAAACAGAAGCAAAACCAGTGCTGTCTGGCCCCTTGATTTAAATGAGGTCATCTTTTGTATGTGATTCTCAGAGCCACATGTCACCAGCTCCTCTGGGTTTGGTTGTCTATAGCCACAGTGCCTATTCTACCAATGTGGTGTAGCAATTATTGGGAAATTAATAATCTGTTTTAATTTGATGCATGAGGATAGCATGGCACTAAGCGATTAAATGTCTTCAGAGCTCAGAGTTCTGCTGTTACCCATTTCAGTGTTGGAAAGTACTGTCCCTGAAAATAGGGAACACTTGGTGCTTAGTGGGACCCTGCCCTTTGATAACCTTGGATGTACACTAACTCCTTCCAGTTCCCAGAAGTAGCATAGGCCTTTACTGCTCCCACTGTATGGGTGAAGAAGCCTGCAAGGTGGGTGCTCTGGCTATGACCTTGGAAATAAATTGTGTCATACAGAGATGTCTAGGTGTCTCTCCATCCTTCACATTTCAAAGGCAGAGTTTTTGAGAACCTTCTTGTGGATGCCACCCCCAGTTCCTGACTCTACCTTGTCCTCATGCTAATGCTGAGGAAGATGCATCCTTTTCCCACTAGCCCTCCTTACACCAGGAAGGCAGAGCAGGTGTGTGTGGTGAGGGTATCTGGAAATCCGGCTAACTTCTCTCTTCTTTGAGACAGGGGTCTTCTGTGTACCTTGCACACACAGCCTTGTCAGGCGCCTTTGCCTCAGCAGAGGCCGAGCAAGTGGGGCTGCCTGCTCTTGTACTTTCAGCCTTTGACCTTGAGCTTGCAATCCTCCTGCCCCAGCCTCTTCCGTGTCAGGGTAACAGGTGAGCAACACACCACCTAGCTCAAGGCCTTCCTTATTTTTTCTCAGCTCTTCAGCAAACCTTTGATTCCTGTTTATCTAGTTGCTCATTTCTAGAAATGAACATGGTTCTGTGGATGGATCAAGAGACTGGGCCTGGGGGCAGTTGCTTTCACTGCTGAATTTCACACTGAATTGTCTTTAGTGGTCTCAGGTCTCCTTTAAGCCAGCAAAGGAGCCAGGCATGGTGGTACATACCTACAATCCCAGCACTAGGGAGATGGAGGCATAAGAATAAGAAGTTTAAGGCCAGCCTGGGCTGTGTGAGACCTTGTCTCAAAAACCAAAACAAACCCAAACCAAACCACCACCACCACCACCACCACCACCACCACCACCACCACCACCACCACCACCACCACCACCAACAACAACAACAAAAAAAAAAAAAAAAGGAAGGGGGGCTAATCCTAAGAAATTCTGGGCCAAAGGCCCCTGTCTTTCAGTCAGCTTCCCCAGCTGCCTTGCCCACCTCGATATTGGTGACAGTGGTTTGTAGTGTGCACTCTGGGGTGCATCCTAAGCCTACAGATGGGCTGAGTCAGTGTTTGGGCTGTTTGTTAAGGTTTTCCCAGAGTCCCCTGTGTTTGCTGAGCCTCCTTGTCTCTTTGTTTTCATGACTTGGTGGATAGATTGTTACCTTAATCCATGGGGCCCTTGATTGCTTCCAGTGGGTGAGGTCAGCTGCTGGTCAGGGAGGCAAGCTGTGTTTGGGCGATTGTGACCTTGGGGGCACTCTCTCTGAGCCTCAGCACCCGGAGAACACGGTCTGTGAGGGTGGTTGGCAGGATGTGCTGACAGCTTCATTGGAAGCACTGACTTGTGTTGCTCGGATGAGTGACTCTTCCTCCCCCAGCACCCTGAACTTTCCCCGTTTCCCTCACCTCGTCCTCCCTGAAGTTCTGACCTTTTGGCCACACAGGGAGATTAGCTCTTCCTGTTGCCTCACAGACTAGAATTTTTGTCTCTTGTTTCTTGACTCTGATACCAGGAAAGCCCCGACGCCTGTGTAACGTCCTCAGCCCCCAGTCCCACCTGCCTCTGCTTCGTTTTCCCTCTGTACCCTGGAGGTGGGGCACAGGCTCTGCTCTGCTGCTGTCTGCTGACTTGGATGCACAGATTAGAAGCGGGGACAGAGCCGACTGGCTTAGCCCTGGGTGGCTGCCAAGGCTTCACTGTCATCTCTGTTGGCTGCCTTCATTAACCATTCACTGGCTGCTAGACCGCCTTAGCTGATTAAAGCCTCTTTCCTTGCAGGGAGTGATTAAAAGTCTCCCAAGGGAGGAGGGCTGGTGGTGTATCAGCTGAGATCAAGTCAGAGAGCCATGGGAGCAGCCCTCTGGGACAGAATGAGAACCGTGAAATCCAGAGAGGAGGATTGGGTAGATATGAGCCCCCTCCCCTATAACATAGCATAGGGGTTGTGACCTGTGGCTTAAGTTGGGCAGGGTTGACATTCTTCTCAGTGACTCGTCAGGCAGGAGCCTGTGGGGACATCTCCTCCCTGACCCTATGTTTCCTCATTGTAACATGAGGCCATCATAGGCCCTGGTCCAGGTTCAGGGCAGCCGCATTTCAGTCATCTTTGATACTATCCTTGTTTATTGAATAATGACACAGGCTTATGTTAACCCCAGGAGGCTGCTGTATCAGCTCTGTTTACAGGTGAGAAGTATGTACCTCCCCAGCTGGGCACTAGCTCAGTGGTAGGGGGCTTGCCTTACACGTGCGAGCTCGTATGTTCAACCCAGCACCACAAACAGAACAAACTTATTTCCCTCTGAAGAGAGAGAAGCTCCACCTCAGAGTACTGACTGAGGTAATGATGGAGAAAGCTGTGTGCCTGCCAAGGATGTGGCTTATATTGGTCCTCTAGGGTTGGGCACAAGGATGACTGAGCTTAGTAACTCGGTTATTTAGTCACTTACCTTTAAGTTTCTAACATTTACAAATTGTGGAATTTCATGTTGAAATAGGGTTTCTACCTTAAATTGCAACCTGCTGTCCCTTGGTACACTGGCAAGGGTGTTCCCCTCACACCAGGCACGGCACACCTCTCTCTTCCGCCCCTGAAGCCTGAGATAGTCTGGTTGTTGTCTGCTGTTCCTTGTCAGAATTGAGAGGAGGGTGCCTCGACTCCCACGCACTGACCCTTCACCTCTGCTCTTTTTAGACATGGCCCCGAGTAAAGAAACACATTCGAGCATGTGGTTTGTGAGGACTCACCTTCCAGAGCCCCAGAGACCTGTGCTGTGGGCTGAATGGGGATGCTGTGCATGCATGTGTATGTACCTGTGCATGCATGTGTGTGTACCTGTGCATGCATGTGTGAGGGACAGAAGTAGATAGATGTTTCTTCTACTACCTTCCACCCTATTAGTTTCCCTGTTGTTGAGACAGGGTCTCATCACGTCTGGAGCTCACCAGTTGACTAAACTGGTTGGCTAGTGAGCTTCAGGGATCCTCCTGCTTCTGTCTCCCAGTTCTGGGATTACAGGATTAACTTTTGCCACACCTGGCTGGCTGCTTTGCTTGCTTTAGTCAGAAGATAGTTGTGGTAGTTGGTTCTTTCTTTCTACTACGCACGTCCCAGGGATCGAACTCAGGCTTGGCAGCAAGCACCTTTACCCATTGATCCATCTTTTCATGTTGAAATAGGGGGTTCAGTCTACAAGTGACTTTTTTTTGAGAGTGTTGGAGATCCGAACTCAGGTCCTCATGCTTGTACAGCAAGTAGTTTTCTTTCTGAGTCGTTTCCCCAGCCCCGTGATATAAGTTTGTAGGCTCAGTTTTGATGAAACATTGGCTATAAGGTAATACATAGAAGCATAAAGCAGCTCCATGTAGTCTCACTATTCACTGGTCACTCATTCTTCTACTACTCGGGGTTGCCACCCCAGCCTTGTCCGGAGCTTCTCTGGTTTCTCACACAGGCCTTTGTTTTGCCTCATTTTAAAAGAAACTTCACGCCCTCATTTGTGTGTGATTCCAGCATTGTTCTGTGAGATTCTGTTGGGCTATGGGGTACCAGGAGCTGATCTGTCTCCACTGATGGTCAGGGTTTATGGCCTATTAATCTGCTTTACTAATGACTAGTTGGGGCCATTTTCACTTTGAAGCTGTTACGGGTAGTACCTCTGGAACTGGTTTTGTGTATTTTGGATGTGTATGTGTCTTAGAGGTAAATTAGTGTCACGGGGCTCACATACCTGAGCTGGAGACTGTGGGTGAAGTTCAGCTTCGGTCAGCAGGTGGTCTACCAGACCTGGGGTGGTTCCACAGCCTGGCCTATACCTACGCTCATCTTCCAGGCTTTGTCATTTCCTGATGACTAATGTTGTTAACCCTGTTTCTCAGGCTTGTCTGCCGCCCAGATACCCTCTTTTATAAGGTTCAAAACTTCGGCCCATTTTTCTCTTGGGTTGCTGTTCTTCTAATCTACATGAGTTCTTGATATATTATAGATACAGACCCTTTTTATTCCCAGGACACAGGTTCTGCAAACTTCTCCTGCTCTGTAATTTACCCTGTCATGGTATCTTTTGATGGATGGAAGTACTCCATTTTCATAGCTTAATTTAACTTTCATCTTATCTGTTGGATTTTTATGAATGTGCTTAAGAAATCTTTGCTTATTCCAAAGCCACGAGGACTGTTACATAGTTGGTTAAGTACTGCGTGTGTGAGGGCTAGGATTTTATTCTTCCCTTACAGACATTTAACTGACGAAGAGCTATTTATTGACTATATTCTTCAACTGCCCTGAAACATCCCTTGGGTCACAAATCAAGGGTCCAGGTTTTTTTTAAATTTTTCTTCCGGACATTGTATCTTGATATTCTTGTAACCCTGTGCCAATAGCACCGTTGTGACTGTCCTCCCAGCCAAGCACCAGCCTCTTGCTAGGGAAGGTCGGCTGTGTCCCCTTGCAAAAGGACTCCCCCAGCTGGGCCTGTTGACTCATGCAGGGGTGAGTGGGGAGGGTCAGCAGACTCTCACCTGAGTATTCAGCCTCTCACTACCACTTGTTGTTTGCAACTCTGCCTTAATTGCATGTGGAGGGGCTGCAGTGTATTGGGGTACATCTAAAGAAGGGGCTCAGTCTCTGCCTGCTGGAAAGAGGCTTTCCAGGGGTGGCCTGTTGGGGATGGGGAAGAAGCACCTCCACCCCTGTAAGTAACCCATCCCCTGTGCTCTGTGAGGATGAACCGTAAGGAAGCCCAAGAAACTCATTGTTTCTCCAGAGTGAACTTTGGCAGAATCATGCCGTGGTTTGTCATTGACACCTTAGGAGGAGAGGTAGACAGTATGTCCTCATTAGGCTTTCTGTTGCTGTGATGAAACACCTTGACCAAAAGCAAGTTGGGGAGGAAAGCATTTATTCAGCTTACACTTACTTCCACATTGCTGTTCATCACTGAAGTCAGGGCAGGAACCTGGAGGCAGGAGCTGATGTAGAGGCCATGGAGGGGCGCTGCTTACTGGCTTGCTCCTCCTGGGATGCTCAGCCTTCTTTCTAATAGAACCCAGGACCACCATCCTAGGGGTGGCCCCTCCCACAGTCCTCCATGGGCCACTAAGAAAATGCCCTACAGGCTTGCCTACAGCCTGATTTTCCGGAAGCATTTTCCCAACTGAGGTTCCCTCCTCTCTGATGACTCTAACTTGTGTCAGATTGACATAAAATTAGCCAGCACACAGTGTTTATGTCTCCCTAGAAAGGGATTTTAGCAACAGCACTTTGTCACCTATACTGTAATTTTAAGAGAAGCCTTTGTATCTGGTAAGTGTAAATCTTGTGTTTTATTGTTTTAGATAGTTTTGGCTGTTCATTGATTTCTTCTGCATTTTGAACCAACTTGTCCATTTCCACATATACAGAAACCTCTCTGTTGGAACCACAGTTGGGATCGTATTGAATTAGGAGATCAATCTGGGAAGAACTCACATATTTGCAGTTATGACTATTCCAGCCTGTGAGTCTTAAGGAACCCTGCTTTACTGGAGTCTGTTATGACCAGATCTTAGGAACCCTCAAAAGACCACCATGGAGACTGAATCCCATATGTAAAAGCAAAGAGCCTTTATTTTCAAGCTTAGAGCTTGGACTCTTTCTCTCTGATGCAGCATTGAGAGTAGAGAGCCCAGAGCCCAGGCAGGTTTTATCATAGCAGAGGATGGGGTAAGGGGATTTCCAGGGTTCAGGACCCTGATTGTCTGACATTTGTCTAGGGGTATATAGGGAATGTTTGGAATGTCAGGTATTTCCTCTTAGATGCAGGCCCCACTGTGTGGGGTTGGCTTATGGCTTTCCCTGGGTCCAGGTGCTGCCTACCAGAAGCTGTGGCCTCTAAGCCTGTCATGGCAGCTGTGCGGTCAAGCTGTTTTGCCCCCTCCCCCCACCATTATTTCGTAGTGTTTTATAGGCATCCATGAATGTTGTTGCTTAGAATTATTTCTATATATTTGAGACTTTTTTTGCTGCTAAAAGTAGCTTTTAAAAATAGTTTCCAATAATTTTTTATTGGTACCCAGATGTGCAGTTACTTTTTGTTTATTAATCTAACAACCTTACTAAAGTTTTTGGTTAGTTCTAGTATTTTTTAGAGTTTTTGGATTTATTCTTCCTTCCTTTTTTCTGTTTTAAATTTTATTTTGTTTATGTGTATATATGTGTGTGTGCATGTGCACATGCCTTTAGGTGTTCGTGAATGCAGGGGCACATGTGTCATAGCATGCATGTGGACATCAGAGGATGCCCTTGCACCTGTTTGAGAAGGCTCATTGTGTTACTTGTCTGCTGTGTGTGCCAGGCTGCCTGACCCATGGACTCTGGGTATTCTTCCGTTTTTCACCCGCATCTCCTCACAGGAGCTCTGCACCTGGCTATTTTCCACATAGGTCCTGGGAATTTGGACTCAGATCCTCTCACTCTTGCATGGTAAGTGACTTATACTGAGTCATCTCCCTAGCCTGCCTGCCTTTATTTTCTTGAGATAAGGCTTCTCTCTGTAGCCCAGGCTTAACTCAAAATCTTTCTTTTCTTGTCTCACAGATCCTGGGATTACTCATAGGTACTTCCACTTACAGCTTTCTTTTTGTGTTTGCAGCTAATGAACTTTTCTTTTCCTGTCTTGCTTTGTTGCCCTTCCAGTGTGCTGCCTAACAGTAGCAGAAATGTGGGCTTGCTTGTCACGATCCTGATCTCAGGGCACTTACACTCTGTCAGGGAGTTAGCTGCGAAGAAGAGTTTTTAATCCTTGTCTGGTGTGCATTTTATCATCTTCTGTTTCTGAATCTGTAGGGTTCAGGTCTCTGTGTTAGGAAGCTGTAGGGGTTGAGGTCTCAGTGTTAGGGATCTGTAGGGGTTGAGGTCTCTGTGTTAGGAATCTGTAGGGGTTGAGGTCTCAGTGTTAACAATCTCTAGGGGTTGAGGTCTCTGTGTTAGGAATCTGTTGAGGTTGAGGTCTCTGTGTTAGGAATCTGTAGAGGTTGAGGTCTCTGTGTTAGGAATCTATAGAGGTTGAGGTCTCTGTGTTAGGAATCTGTTGAGGTTGAGGTCTCTGTGTTAGGAATCTGTTGAGGTTGAGGTCTCTGTGTTAGGAATCTGTTGAGGTTGAGATCTCTGTGTTAGGAATCTGTTGAGGTTGAGGTCTCTGTGTTAGGAATCTGTAGAGGTTGAGGTCTCTGTGTTAGGAATCTGTTGAGGTTGAGGTCTCTGTGTTAGGAATCTGTTGAGGTTGAGGTCTCTGTGTTAGGAATCTGTTGAGGTTGAGATCTCTGTGTTAGGAATCTGTAGAGGTTGAGGTCTCTGTGTTAGGAATCTGTAGAGGTTGAGGTCTCTGTGTTAGGAATCTGTTGAGGTTGAGATCTCTGTGTTAGGAATCTGTTGAGGTTGAGGTCTCTGTGTTAGGAATCTGTTGAGGTTGAGGTCTCTGTGTTAGGAATCTGTAGAGATCGAGGTCTCTGTATTAGGCCATTTCTGCATTCCAAGAGCAAACCCAGGTTGTTCTTTTTATGTATCATTGGATTTGATTTTAAGATTTTACATCTATTTTTGTGGAATGGATTGCTTGTTACTTGATTTTCTTTCTTTTTTGGGGTGTGTGTGGAGTGGGGTACAGGGTTACTCCAATGTTCTGGTTGTCCTGGAATTTTCTGTAGATCAGGCTGGACTTGAGTCACAGAGATCTGCCTGCCTCTGCCTCCCCTGTGCTGGTATTAAAAATATGCAATACCATGCCCAGCTTTTACTTTTTTTGATTTTTTTTCCTCCTTCTTGTTTTTTTTGGTTTTTTTGAGGCAGGGTTTCTGTGTGTAGCCCTGGCTTAGAACTACCTTTATAGACCAGGCTGGCCTTGAACTCACAGGGTATTACTTGCCTCTGCTTCGCAAGTGCTAGCATTAAAGGCATGCACTACCATTGCCCTTGATTTTTTTTTTTTAATTTGGAACACTGGTTAGTCTGGCCTCATAAAACAAGGTGCTGAATGCTTGTTTGTATATAATAATTAACTTATGAAGAGACTGTGATTTTTCTCCCTCCATGATTATGATATATTATATCCAGTTGTATGACTGCCTTTAGGCAGATAAGATGGTAGGGTTTTATCAGTGGCTTTCACACTTAACTGTGGAAAGGATTGTCAGTGGTTTAGGCCTAAATTAAATGTCCTTGAGCCTGTAATTTCTTTGTAGAAAGTTTCCCATCACAGATATCCTTTAAACCTATCAAGTTTATTGAAGAGAGGCTGCAACAAAAACTTAGCCTGTGGGACACAGGCGGGTGGAGATTCCAGCCGTGTGTAGCTTGGGCCTGAGCCGGGAACTGCAAGGCCACAGGCAAGTGGCTTTTTCATAAATTTGTGCCCCACCAGTTGGATGCCAGATATAACACGAATTTCCTGTCTCCTCACGCCTTATATACCTTTCTCTGCCCACCATATCACTTCCTTTTTAGTGCTGAGATGAAAGGTATGTGACTTCCCAAGCAAAGGCATGAGCTCTCAAGTGTTGCGGTTAAAGGTGTGTGCCACCACTGCCTGGCTCTGTTTCTCTCCTAGACTGAGTCAATCTCATGTAGTACAGGGTGACTTTGAACTCACAATGCTAGGATTAAAGGTGTGTGTCACTACTGCCTGACTGCCACCCCCCCCCCCTGAAGACAGGATTTCTCTGTGTAGTTTTGGTGCCTGTCCTGAATCTTGCTCTGTAGACCAGGTTGGCCTCGAACTCACAGAGATCCGCCTGCCTCTGCCTCCTGAGTCCTGGGATTAAAGGCGTGTGTTACCACTGCCTGGCTTGACCTCTATGTTTAATCTAGTGGCTTGTTCTGTCTCATCTTCAGGCAAATTTTATTAGGGTACACAATATATCACCACAAATAGGTATAGAACTGTTCAGCTTTTCTGTTGTATTACTTGGGAGTTTAATGAGTTGTGTTCTTTAAGGAAGATGCCTATTGCTTTTAACATTTCAGATCTATTAGCTTACAGTTGTTTATAGTGCTCATTTACCATCTTTACGAATGTTTTGGGGGTGTGGCATTTTTTTCAATTAAAAATTGGCAACTCATTTATTTCAAATTCAGAAGTGTATTGCTTACAGTTCCATGACTGGAAATCTGAGGTCAGGTGGTGGTCGGGTAGAGAAGCATTACTCTAATTATTCTTGATCAGTAAAAATCCAGGAGTCAGATATTGGGGTAAAAGTCAGGAAAATCAGAGAAGCAAAGAAGCCACCAGTCCTTCCTACCTTCTCCGTTCCTTCCTCCTAACAGAGAGTCAGATCCCTTTCCACCCCACCTTACTATTTCCTCTCCTCTCTGTCCTCAGTCTTCCAAAACTTCTGTGATTAATTTTGTTCAACTAGTGGCTAACTCTGCCCTCTGATTCCAAGCAAGCTTTATTTGTCAGAACATGATGAAAATATCACACATTTACCCCCTTTTTTTTTGTCTAAAGAAAGAAAGAAAGGAAGGAAGGAAGGAAGGAAGGAAGGAAGACTTTAACTAACATAGTAAAACCATATCAAATACATACAATAACTATATACAAATATATACAGGTAAGAATTACATTAAAAATGTTCATTTGCATTTGACAAATTCAGAGAAAATATTCCATTATCTGTCTTATTTTGATGAGTTCAAAGTGTTATACCAAATTCACTTTCCATCCTAACTTGTTTACCAACCCAAAATGATCTTTTTGTAAGTCTCTCAACCTTATACACTTTACATCTCTTTTATGAGTTTCTTTTCTGAGTCTGGTAACAAGGAAAACTATAGCCATAATATCTAGTCTTCAACTCCATCAGAGACCTGAGAAGGATATAATATTATCTGATTAAATCAGAAGTGCAGAGTAAACAACTTCCAAAACTGAAAAATGACAGAAACAGTTGGCTGCCTGGACAGTCACCTAAGCTTCCTCTGTAATATTGCAGACTGTTCTTATAATAACTTTTAATATTTTCCCCAGAAACGTATGTTAGTTTATGGTTCTTTTCTGAAATTGGAGGAATGTTAATTTGGATATTCTATTGCTGTGACAAATCACATCCCCTTAAATTTATTGCTATGTAAGCTACAAATGGCTTTAATTTTCCTCTGTGTATGGCTTTAATTTTCTTCTCTGTTCTTCCCAGCCCTATACATTCAATCCATCTCAAGCTTTGTTTTACTTCAGATAAAGTTCCAATCCCTAAAAGCTGAACATTTACCTCCTGAAGGGGACAACGTAGATGCCAAAATTCTGGTGCAATTATTTTTACATCTACACCTGTATCTACGAGACCCTCAATTTTAATGTCATTTATTGGTATTGTTAACTTTGGTTTTGATTGTTTATAGAAGTTAGCCAAAATTTTTGTTTTATGGTATCTCCTGAAAATTTTGTTTTATCTTCTAAAGCTGTTCTGTCATCCAGAGCAGAATGATTTTTTACAATAGGCACTAGGTCCTTTAATTGCTCTGTGGAGGAGTGTCTCCCTCCCGTGGTGACAGGGAATAATTGAACCAAATTTGACATGGAGGCCTGTGTGAGGCCTCCCAAGGCATTTCCCAATGATGAAGGTTACCTTGTTTGTCTGTTGTTGATCTGCATTCATTGGTTCAATGTCAGTCTTTGCTGCACCTTTTACTTACTCTGTTTGGATTATATCTAGAAAAAAACATTGTTTCTAGGAACGCCCTGCCTACAATTCCTTTTTAAATGGCCTTGTTTACCACAATTAAAACATTTGACATTTTGATTTCTCTTCAAGCTTCTGGAAATCACCTCTCTTATCCAAGTATCATCATGGTTATGAGATTCAATACTGACTATGTGTTGGATCCATTCTTCTATGGGTGCTTTATCTTTAAAGGCCCAATTACCCTTTTTCATTGTGAATTAGCATTTTCTTTTTCTTTTTCTTTTTTTCTTTCTTTTCTTTTCTTTTCTTTTTTTTTTTTTTTTCGAGACAGGGTTTCTCTGTATAGCTTTGGCGCCTGGGTCTCATTGAATCTCACTCTGTAGACCAGGCTGGCCTTGAATTCACAAAGATCTGCCTGCCTCTCCCTCCCAAGTGCTGGGATTAAAGGTGTGTGCCACCATTGCCCGGCCATGAATTAGCATTTTCAAAAGCCAAAATTCAATTAATCTTCGTCTAACTTCTGGATCTGATGTCATTCATTTACAGCTGAAGTCAGTCTTTGCAAAAATTCAGTGAATGCTTCTGTATAATTTTAGTCAATGGCTCTGTCCTCTTTCCCGATTCTTGAATCTTGCCTCAAGCATTCAAAGCTGCTGTGTGGTATGGGAACAAGATATGAACATCAAATGTAACCTGCCTTTCCACATCAGCATAACAGCTCTCACCAAGGATTTGATCTTAGGAAATCTGATGACCTCTAACCCTACCTTGCTCTTCAATTGTCCTAGCTTTAGCTCTCCACCAGGTCCTCCACTGTAACTGAGGACCAGATTCCAATACTGCTGTAACTAAGTCTTTCCAATCTTGTGGAATAATTCTGTTTCTAGTGGACCATGAATTTAATATCTGCTTCACAAAAGGTAAATGCATATCATATGAAACTATTGCTTCCTTAAGTCTCTTCAAATCTAACATTTGTAGAGAATCCCAGTTAGTTTCTGAATAGCCTTGGGGGTGCCTATCATCTGGTGGTTGTTCTTGAATGGTAATTGGCTAAATTAAGGTTGGTTTTCTAATAACCTTGGGTTGCTCCCCTTCAGTTTTATAATGTAATGGTGTGGTAATTTCTCCTCTAAACTCCTCTGTCTCTGTGTGAATATTTTTGTTAGTTTCATTAGTCTATCTTTCTAAGGATTGTATCTTAGCAGTCAATTTTTCTTTTTTGGCACTGATATATATCAAACAACTTTTTTCAGGGATAATATAAGAATTACCAAATAATAATTGACATGTCAATCCCAGCTAAGTTTATTATCCCTTCATTTAATCATCCCATCTTCAAATTATCCATTGTAGAACTATATAGAGAGCTAACTCCATGCATTGTAATGTTTCCCATTTTTAATGTGGGGGGAAAAAAAAAACCTCTTCAACCCTCCCCACCTTTTTTAAATCTAATTCTTCCCTTTAAGATTTCCCTGGTGTCAGCCTGGGTGGCAGTGGAGCAAACCTTTAATCCCAGCACTCGGGAGGCAGAGCCAGGCGGATCTCTGTGAATTCAAGGCCAGCCTGGTCTACAGAGTGAGATCCAGGACAGGCACCAAAACTACATGGAGAAACTCTGTCTTGAAAATAAAAAAAAAAAAAAATCCCTGGTGTCTCACTAGATCTAATGATGATGACAGTGAAGTGTGAGGCTGGCTGAAGCTGTGTAGCACACCTGGGCAGAGAACACAGATGGTGTGCTGCCCAGCTTGAGCGTAGTTGTGAGCTGGGGGTATGATGTGGTGGTTGCAACAACAATAGAAGACAGTGGATATGGAAGCAGCTAACCAGGTGTGGCAGCCTGAGGAGACAGTTCAGGGGAAGCCCACAACCCACGAGGAAAAGGAGCCAAGGACACGGGAACGTGTGACAGGCTGCATGAAGGAAGAACCGGCCATTAGTGGGATGCTAGCTCTGAAGGCATTTGGACCCTGGGCACCTGTGGAGTTTGGGGCCTGTGGAGACTGGTAGAGTGGTTGTAATAGGAAAGTCCCAGACTTCCTCAGAGTGCTTGGGGAAGAAAAGACAAACTCAACCAGCTGTGTGGCAACTCTGGCAGGTGCAGCTCCTGTGTGCAGCTCTAATGGGTGCCAGTGGCTGCAAAGCCACAGGCAAGCGGCCATCTCATGGATTTGTGCCCCAATAGTTGGAAGCCACATGAATTCTCTGAAGAGGGTAGTTGTAGACAGCAAACCTGGCTCCACCTGGAGCCTTGAGTCCTGTCTTGAAATATGATCTTGCTTTTTCTTCTGTGTGTGCTGATCCCGAGGAAGCACTTCCCAGAAGATTTGGTCTTCATGATGTTGGTCTTGTCTTAATCACCGCTGATTCTTCAGCCTCAGCTGATCAGAATCGAATCTTAATTCAAAATATCACATAAATGGCCCTGATAGTCTTTGCTTCCCTCTGAAACCTCACAGGCCATCCAACACTGGCCACACTGTTCCTGGCATTACCTGCCATGCTCTCACACTAGCTTATTAAGCTCTGAGCACTTAATGGCTTTTCTAGTCCAAAGTTCAAAGTCCTTCCACAGTCCTTGGAAAACATGGTCAGGTTTGTCACAGCAGTATCCTACCAGTCTGGTGCTAATTTCCAAATGTCTAACATGAGGGATCCAGAGAGGTTTCAGGTGGAGTCCTTGAGGATGTCTTTAGGACTGCTGGCTCAGAACCCTGGGAAAATGTGCTGGTCAGTTTATTATCCACTTGGCATTAGAGTCATCTGGGAAGAGGGAACCTCAATTGAGAAACTGCCCCCATCAAATTGGCGTGTAGACAAGTGTATGTACATGTTCTTTATTAATGAGTGATATGAGAAGAGGCCCAGCCTACTGTGGGAGGTGACATCCCTGATTGAGTCCTGAGTGGTACAAGAAAACAGGTTGAGCAATATTTGGAGAGCAAACCAGTAAGCATCATTCCTCCGTGGTCTTTGCCTGAGTTCTTGCTCTGACTTCCCTCAATGGACCATGAACCAAATAAACCCTCTCTTCCCTGAGTTGCTTTTGGTCATGGTGTTTCATCACAGCAGTAGAAACTAAGCCAGCTAGAGGTGGCAGAGCTGGGATTCCTGCTCAGGTCTCTGGTGTGATTCTGAGGTTCTGGTGTTGATTATCTGGGATGTCTTGTTGCACCAGAAAGAGGACCTCCTGGTGATCATGACTTCACTCCGAATTCAGGAGCAAGTTAAGCAGCACATATGGAGCAACCTATGGTCACTTAAGGTGGAGTTCAGCTTTGTAAATAAAGTTTTATTGGAACCCAGCTGCAGTCATTTGTCACCATTCTGTTTGTGGCAGTTACTACAGAGACCATGTGGCCCATAAAATGTAAAATGTTTACTCTTTGTCCCCGTGCAAACAAGGACAGCCCACCCCTGTCTTCTAGAAGAAAGGACAGGAGATTTTACTTTATCTTACAGTGTCACATTCAGTGGTCCATTGTTTTATTCCATCTGAGATATAAGATATAAGCTTTGTGAAGACGCGACACCACTTCTTCCGGGTCCTTGGCTCCTAGTGTCTGGAAATACAGAGGTTCTTCAGGAGAAGTATGCTCATTAAATGGTACCATCTTGCTTGGTTTCTTAGGAACCTTGTACCAGGATCACTTTAGAAGTGTAGTGTTATTTGAATGCTAAATAGTCTTATTTATAAAAAACCTAGAGCCTGACATTGGAGTGAAAGCTGAAAGATCAGAGAAGCAGAGCAGCCACAGCCACCACCTCTACCTCACCAGCTCCTCAGCGTGAAAGAGCCTCAGCCAATAGGGCTTCTAGCTGAAAGGGACTCTTCTGCTGAAAAGCCTTAGTTCCTGTCTCCTCACGCCTTATAGACCTTTCTCTGCCCACCATATCACTTCGTTTTTTTAGTGCTGGGATTAAAGGCATGTGAATCCCAAGTATTGGGATTAAAGGTGTGTGCCACCACTGCTTGGCTCTGTTTCTCTCCTAGACTGAGTCAATCTCATGTTGTCCAGGGTGGCTTTGAACTTAGAGATCCAGATGGATCTCTGCCTCCAGAGTGCTAGGATTAAAGGTGTGTGCCACCACTGCCTGACATCCATGTTTAATCTAGTGGCTTGTTCTGTTCTCTGATCTTCAGGCATATTTTATTAGGGTACACAATATATCACCACAGTGTAATAGTTCCTTTCTTGTTTCTTCCAGAATTCCTGGAAGAAGCAACTTAAAAGAGGCATGTAATTATTTTGGCTCATGCTTTTAGAGGGTCCCAGTCTATGACAGTGGCAAGAACTCCTCACATCATTGCAGCCCCTGTGTCCATCTGCTGGGTCTCATGTCTGACAGGTTCCACAGTCTCTCAGAACAGAGCTGGTGACCAAGTGTTCAGACACATGACTATCTCTAAGTCCTAATTGGAAGTGGTAGATTTTTGGACAAAATAAAAATTAATTAAAACTGTCCCAGAAATTTATGAAAGCTTGGCTTATAGTCAGTGGGCTGCAAGTCCTACCCGCTCACAGGAGCGCAGTGTGGAAGAAAGGTCTTTTCCTGCACACTGGAGGTATGGGAAGAAGCTCAGCCACGGTGTTTGGGATGCTCTGCCCTTGGTGGTTGGTGTTCCTTCGTTACTAATGTTGCTTTGTGTAGAAGCAGGCCATGGCAGGGTGATAGGAATGGTTAGAACATGCTGGAGACACAGTTGGTGTCACTGAGCCACCTGGTAGAGTGTGATCCTCCTTGTCTGCTCGGGGGCTGTGGGCATCAAGGACCTTCTACTCTTACCTTGAAACACTACCTTGTCCTGTTTTCTGCAATGCCACAGTGACTAGAGACACTTTCTGCTTCCCTGCTGTTTGTTCTTGGCTCATCATTTCCACACCTACACACTCCGATATTATTAATCTTTAGGTTTATCATTGTACCATATTTCTACACATGCTGTTTCCATTCAGTTATGTTTTTCTTTCTACGAGACAGGGTCTTGCTGGGTAGCCTTGGCAATCCTTATACTTTCTATGTACTCCAGACAGTCCTATTGAAGTCCCCGGCCAGAATCCTTATTGTCACCCATATTTGTTCCTGGGTTCCTTATTAGATGACTCTCTTCATCCTAGTCTTCTAGATGCTCCCAGACCTGTCCCCAGAGTAACTCCTTACACAGCACTGTACTTTGCCTCTCGTCTTGGTTAGCTCCAGTGAGCTCTACCTGTACATGGCTTCAAGGGCCTTCTTAAAAGTTCCCTTGTCCCCAGTTCCCCAGATGTAAAGGTCTGTGGTAGTGTTGGCATGGATTGTGTGCTCCTTGCCATGGCCTTGAAGGTTCTGGCTCCTACCAGCTTACCTGCTCTCTCTTCCCTCTCACCTGGCTGAACTGCAGCTCACAGATGGAACGCTGTTGCATTTGCACTCTGCAAAAAACAGGCCCGACCCTACACACTCCCCTCCTGCTGTGGCTCCTGCCTTGGGACCTCTGTGGCTTTCCCATAGTTCATCAGTGAAGTGAGTGCTGGGTACTGTGAGGAATGGATTTTTGCTACCACACACTGTCTTTTGAGGGCTTACTAATAAAGGTGGTTAAATGCCTCACTTTTTAAACTGTGTTTTTTGTGTGTGCTGGCTTTGAACCTACTAGACATTGTATCCTAAGAGTACACCCTTACCACTGGTTTATTTATACCTCCACATCTCATATTTTAAGTAGTATTTCTGGCTTCTACTGTCCTGAAATTCTTCAAGTTTGGAAGTACTTTCCCCACCTCTGTTTATCCTTTAAAATAAAAAAAAAACATTGAATTAAAATACAGTTACATCAATATTTTCTGAGACAAGCTGGTAGGATCAGAACCTTTAAAACCATGGCAAGGAGTGCATCATTTTCCCCCTTCTCTTTCTTCCAGCCCTCCCATCCCTACCCCATGTCCTTCTTTCTTCTTCCTCTTAAATTCATGGCCTCCTTTTCTTTAATTATTGTTATTGTTTTATACACACAAACATATAAATGTAATCTACCGAGTCTGTTTCGTGTTGCTTGTATGTATATGCTTTCAGGGCTGACCACTTGGTATATAAACAAATAGGAGGCTTATCCCTAAGGGGAAGATTGCTTCTCTCTCTCAGCAGTGGTTAGTTGCCTGTAGTTGTTTGTCTAGGGGCAGGGCTCCTCAGAGTTTCCATATTTCTTTTTCTTTTTTTTGGAGCTGAGGACCGAACCCAGGGCCTTGTGCTTGCTAGGCAAGCACTCTACCACTGAGCTAAATCCCCAACCTGAGAATTTCCCCATTTCTTGATAGTGTGTCTATTAGTGGTGGTGTTGGGTCTTGTTTAGGCAGCCATTTTGTTTCGGTGAAAAAGTTTTTTTTCCTGTTATCTTCTTTACACCCCCAGTCCTTTCCCATACTCCTGATGGTTAATACAGATTATCAGTTTAACAGGATCTAGAGTCACCTGGGAGATGAACCTCGGGACCTGCCTGCGAGGAGTTTATTTGCTTACGTCAGATGAAATAGGAAGACCCACCCTGACTGTGGGCAGCACTATCCTAAGAGCTTGGTTTTGGGGAGAATGAAAAGGAGGCAGCCGAGTGCAGCATCCTTGCTGTCTCTTCCTCAGGGATGCAGGGTGACCAGCCACTTGAAGCTGCTGCTGCCTTGGTGGATGGTTCCTTGAACCATGAGCCAGATTAAACCTTTCTGTCCTTGGGTTGCTTTGGTCAGGGCATTTCATCAACAGGAAAAGTAACTAGAACACTCCTAAGCAGAAACTTCTATGCCTGTGTCCTTGTGAAAAACTGAGGGCTGGCAAGGAGTCTGAGTGGTCAAGTGCTTGCTGCACAAGCAAGAAGACCCGAGTTCAGGTACCAGTGGGCGTGTGTACGATCCACTGTTGTGGGTGGGGGGACAGGCAGACCCTGTAGTCTGGCTAGCTAGCCAGTCTAGTGAAAATAGCTGGGCTCGGGGATGGACCTGTCTCGGAAAATAAGGTGGAAGCCCGTGAGTGGGCTCAGTGTGTACAGGCCTCGGCCGTGCAAGCTTCCCAGCCTGGCACCAGTCTCACGTAAAGGTGGAGAGAGAGAAGTGACTCCTGTAGGTTGTTCTCTGACCTCCACACCTCTCAGACATGACCCCACATCATGTACTTTGTACATACAAAGTGGAGAGCAAGAGATGAAGATTCCTGATGTTGGATACTGGCTTCAACTGGTGCACACAAAGTGAATGCACTCTCACACACGTGCATACACACCGTACACAATTATGGTAAAATAAGCATAAAACATATCATCCTAACCATCGACAATCTGCAGCTTGGGGCTGGAGAGGCAGCTCAGTGGTGTAGAGGGTTTGTTGCTTTGGCAGAGGACTTGGATTTCATTCTTGGTACCCACATGGTGCCTCACAACCATCTGTAGCTCCTGCTCTAGGGGATCAGACACCTCTTCTGGCCTCCATGAACACCAGTCACACACATAGTACACAGACACACATACAGGCAAAACACGAACACACCTGGAATACATATAAAAAAGAGACAATCTACAGCTCAGTGATATTAAATACTTTTCCCATGGCAAAATTCCAGAAACTGAAATGATGGACTCATTGAAATGCTGATACTAAGTCCCAGCGCCCAACCCCCAGCCCCTAGCAGCCACCATTCTGCTTCTGTCTTAATGAAATTGACTAATAGAGGTACTTCGTGTGTGTCTGGCTTCATTTACCATAATGCCTTCCCCCTACCCCATAGTGTCACCCCTGGTTAAGGCTGAGTACTATTCCAGCAGATAGAGAAACGGTATTTTCTTTTCCTGGTCGACACTTGGGTTGCTTGTTGGCTGTCGTGAGTAATGTTGCTATGAGCATGGGTAAATAAGTATTTGTGCTTTTTTGCTTTTAGTTCTTTTGATATTTGCCCAGAAGTGGGATGGCTGGATCTTCTGGTAATCTTATGTTAAATATAAAATCTCCTTTTATTTGTATGCTGTGTACATGTACCATTGTACATGTGGAGGTCAAAGGACAACTTGTGGGCAATGTTTTTCTCCTTCACCAAGTAGATCCTGGGGACCAAACTCCAGTGATCAAGCTTGGTGGCAAGGGCTTTTGCCTGTGGAATCATTTCCCATCTCGCTGACCTTTTTTAAAATAAAACTTTACTTACTTAGAGAGAGGAAGAGAGAGAGTGTGTGAGTGAGTCTCTGTGTGTGCATGGGGATGCAGCATTACGTGTATGGAGGTCAGGATGGCTTGGAGTCCGTTCTCCTCTTCCTCCTGGGGTCCAGTACTGGAACTCAGGTTGCTCGGTCAGCACCCTCGCCTGCTGAGCAGTCTCTGGCCTTGTGTTTAATGCTCTGAGGAAACACTAAATTGTTCTAGTGCTGCAGCACTTGGCATCCATTGAGCAGCGCAGAGAGGCTGCAGATGCTCCACACCCTCCAGATGCTGAGTCCAGAGCGTTTCTGTGGTGGGTCTTAGTCATTCCCATCCCTGTGCTTTCTAGAGTCGTCCTCTTACTTTTTTTTGTTTGTTTGTTTGTTTTTCGAGACAGGGTTTCTCCGTGTAGCTTTGCTCCTCTTAATTCTTCATGTCTCCACATCTCTTTCTCGCCTTAAAAGCCCCACAAAAGCCGGGCGGTGGTGCCTTTCTCTAATCCCAGCACTCAGGAGGCAAAGGCAGGTGGATCTCTTGAGTTCGAGGCCAGCCTGGCTGGCCTAACAGAGTGAGTTCCAGGACAGTCAAGGATATGCAGAGAAACCTTGTCTTGAAAACACAAACAAACAAACAACAGCAACACCCCACAGAAACTAATAGCCATTCAAATGGACATGTAGTGTTATGTTACTGTTTTCTCTTTAGAAATTTCAACTTTCTTCCCTTGAGCTCCCTACCCAGTTCACCCCAGCTGTGCCTCACCAGTCCCTGTGAAGCCTCCCAGTGGTGTGCCCTGTTCTCTTGCCTGTTACTTTTCCTGGAGGGAAGGGGCGGGGTCCAGCCTCACTTATCCTGTAGCTTAAAGTATGTACATCATAGAGATGACCAAGGACTGTGTCAAAATCCTGACTGAGGCGAAGGGCTAGTTTTCCTGGGAAGCCACCCCCAGCCCTCTGCTGTCCCCACACCTGTCAATTGGACACTGGCTTCTTGAACCTCGGTGGGGATTTTTGAAAATGGTCCACTGCACTTCACTCAAAGCAGAGCATATTTTTATTCACCAAGTCCCCTTGGGCAATGACTTCATTTCTATAGAACACTGATTTCTGAGGAAGCTGCATGTGCCAGGAGAGCCTGGGCTGTCATCTTGGTTGGAAGGGGAAGTCCACTCTGTCACCATCCGCTCTGTGTGGTGCTTTCAGTTCCGTCTTGGGGTTTTGCTGTTATTGTCATGAACTTGCAAATCTACTTCTGATGAAGAGGCCTCGGAAGGATGTCTGCCAATGGTGAGGGAAAATACCAAACTGTGTCCAGGGTTACTGATGGAAAGGGTTAGCGGTAGTAAAGAATGGCTGGTCTTATGGGGAGAGCTGTTGGCATGCTGTTCCTCAACCTATGGGCCCTAGACCATGAGGATGTTCATGGGGTCTTAGGGACGGGCCTTGACATCTTGGTGGTGCAGAGTCAGTGCCAGTGCAAGGGAAATGAATGCATGAGTGGGTCCCAGTATGTTAAATTCTGGGTGCTGAGGCAGGAGGATTGCAAGTTCAGAGATCCTGTCTCTAAAGAAAAGCAGTCTGGTGTATCTGACTATATCTGGTATATCTGGTATATCTGTCTCTTGGGGATGTTGTGACCACTGGCTCTCAAAGGTCTATTTTTGATGTGTCATGAATGAAGGCTCATATTTGACACCTGAATTGTCAATTTTTTAGACATGATTATCGGCTTGGAAGTTCTGTGAGTCCTTCACTCCTCTCAGGGTGACTATGTCTCTTCAAAGAAGATGAAGTGCACATCTGAAAGGAGATGAGTCACGAGTTTTAAAAGCCCTGCTTCCTGGGCTAGGGGGACAGCAAGGTGGGCTGCAAGCATGAGGACCTGAGTTCAAGTCTCCAGGATCCATGTAGAGAATGGGGTGTGGCTGTCATGCCAGGATCGTGTCAGGTAGAAGCTAGAGGATTGCTGGGGTTTGCTGGCTGCTAGCCTAGCTTAAAGTCAGCGAGAGACTCTGTCTCAAAGGACTGAGAGAGGGAATGAAGCAGGACACCCATATCCTCCTCTGCCTCCTTGTATGTACACGGGTGCATATATGTGTATGAACAAGTGCATACCACATGTTCATATACAACACACATGTACCACTCACATCACATGTGCAAAAAATAACAGGGAAGACTGTATATATATATTCCTATTTTCTATACTGTTTAACATGTTCCAAACTTTTTCATATAGCCATGAGGAGTGAAAAGTTGGGTATGATGGTACATGACTATGATCCAAGCACTCCAAATGCTGAGGCAGAAAGATTGTAAGTCTGAGGTTAGCTACATAAAAGAGTGCCAGGCTGGGTTATTATAAATATAGCAAGTCTCTGGGTTGTTGGGGAGGTAGGTAGAGAAAGAGGGAGGTAGGAGGAAGGAAAGGAGGGAGGGAGGGAGGGAGGGAGGGAGGGAGAGAGAGAGAGAGAGAGAGAGAGAGTTAGACAGTTCAATTTGGTGGTGTATTCCTGTAATTCCAGTACTCAGGAGGTAGAAGCATTAGTCTCAGCTATGTAGTGAATTTGAAGCCAGCCTGGAATATACTAAGTTATACACTAGCCAGGGCTATAGAATCAGACACAGTCTCAAAACAAAACAAAACAGCAGTCAAGAAAAAAAATGTAATTAAGCACTAATACATTAACACATGCCATAATGTTGAGGAATCTTCAAAAGCATTGTACTAAGTCACAGACATACAGAGACCATAGATACCACTGACAGAGGTGCCTGGAATAGTAAAATGTACAGGCAAGAAGTTGAAGTCCCAGAGGCTGGGGAGGGAAAACTGAGGGAGTGATTTAATGAAGGCGGTCCTGTTTGGGATGGTGACGACGTTCTCGAAACAGCACTGCTGGCTGCACAGGACGGAGTCGACAGCTCCGGGACACACACGGAAAATGGCTGACGGGTCGGTGAGACGGCTCAGCTGGTAAACACGCTGCTGTGCAAGCCCGGGGACCTGAGCATGATCCCTGGGGTTCATACGGTGGGAGGAGAGAACTGCCTTTTTCCCCTCTCTTTCCCAGCCAGCTTTCTCAGGCCCTATGCAGAAATATGATCCTCATGTTGGGCGACAAATGTAGCAGGCTTTCTTGGACAGCCAGACCCCAAATCACGACAGAGACTTATTAGTTATGAATGCTTGTCCCAATAGCTCTTATAACTTAATTTAACCTGTTTCTCTTCATCTATCTACCTCATGACTTTTTACCGTCCTTTCTGTATGCTCTACGTTCCTGCTTCCTCAGTGTCTATCTTTTTTGGCTACTGCCTGGCTGGCTGGTTCCTGGCTGCTCCTTGACCCCCAGCTGTCTGCCCCTAGATGGCTGGTTCCCTGCCTGTCCCTCCTCTGCCTAGCTATTGGCCATTCAGCTTTTTATTAGACCAATCAGGTGTCTCAGGCAGGCAAGGTGAGACAGCAACACATCTTTATATAGTTACATGAATATTCTGTTCCACAACAGTGCACCACCATGCCTCATTGAGAACTTATTCTTTTAAGTTGTCATCAACACACACACACACACACACACACACACACACACACACACTCACACACACAGAGTAAAATGTAATAAAAAATAAAAATGGTTAAAATGGTTAATTATGTGTACTTATCATAGATTTATGAAAACAAAAACATATCAAGTTGATGTGCTAGATAGACACATTTTTACTATATGTTGTTCATATTTACACCACAGTCCCTCTGCTCTAGACAGCCTTATGGCCAGTTGGAAGATGGTGAGATGCCAAAGCTGTGGTCCCTTCTTGGGAGTCCTGCAGTGCTGACCATCTCCTGCTCTGACTGGGAGGGTCCTGGGCTGGAGCAGCAATTTCCACCCAGTTCTTGTGCTAGATGAGAGGGGTGTGGATTGCCCCTGCCTTAGTGTGGGTACAGTGTTCGTTCCCACCTGAGTCTGCAGCTGTGGTGTGTCCTCCTTCGTCTAGTGCCCCAGGAGTGACAGACTAGTCCCACTGCTTCTCTCCACGTCTGCTTCCCTGTGGTTTTCTGGGTTTGCTCTTCTTGCCTTTAGATAAGAGGAGTGGCAGAGCTGACTTTGTCCTGCGTCTTTCTTCCTTTTCCAATGTGAATGTGGAGCTCAGAGGTGTGATTACTCCCTGTGACTCTGAGTGAAGTCAGGACTCCGGTGATTCAGAGCCCTTGAGCCAGCTACCCATCTTGTCTAATATATGAGAGCTGCTGCCCTTTCTCCTTAGAGTTGGATGATATATTGCTTCAGTTTGTACAGTGCTTGACCCTGCTCAGTTGAAAGAGACCTGTTGCTCAGTGGCCTGTCTCCCCACACTTCCCAGGCTCTGGAGGAGACCTGTTGCTCAGTGGCCTATCTCCCCACCTCTCAAGCTCTGGAGGAGAGCTGTTGTTCAGTGGCCTGTCTGCCCTTCCCAGACTCTGGAGGAGACCTGTTGCTCAGTGGCCTGTCTCCCCACACCTCCCAGGCTCTGGAGGAGACCTGTTGCTCAGTAGACTGTCTCCCTGCTCCCTTCCTCCCCAGGCTCTGCAGGAGAGCTCTTGCTCAGTGGCATCAAGTCTTGTGTAGATGCTCATCAGATGATCAGAGAACAAACCCTATCTCATTACATCTGGGGAGATGGTTTGCAGGTTAAGAGCATGTCCTTCTCTTGCAGAGGACCCAGCACTCATGTTTGGCAGCTTACAACTCCTTGTAACTCCAGTTCCAGAGGGATTTGACGTCTCTGACTTCTCTGGGCACCTGCATTCACATACACATACCCCTGTGCACACTCATATATATATACACACATACATACATACACATACATTTAAAAAATTATTATCAAAATTAATGTAAAGAATACCCCATGAAGAGCACAAATCTAAAACAGGAGAGGGATGAAGCTGTGTCACAGAGGTGGACACCCGATGTGGTCTGATTATCTCCCAGCTTGTGGGACGTGACATTGCTGGGAGTGGAAGAGTACAGGGTAAGACAGCGTCACAGGGAACCATGTGGGACATGTTTGTCATAGGAAAGAGGGGCGATGCCAGAGCAAAGGGAGGGATGCTGTTGGGGCACCTTTCCGCTAGGCTTTGCTTCAGTGTAATGACGGTCTCCATAGCTGCTCAGTGTTGAACACATTATACAGCAGGCATGTTTGCTGTGGTTGACACTGATTGAGTCAGCTCATAGTCACATTTTATATGTTCTTATTTTGCATTTAGTGTGTGCGTGTGTACGCTTGTATGTGTGCACATGTGTTTGTGCAGGCCAGAGATCATGTCAGGTGTCTTTCTTAGATGCTTTCTGCCTTATTTTTTTGAGAAAGGAGCTTTCACTGAAGCTGGGGCACAGTGATTGGGTTAGAATGACTGACCAGCAGCCCTAGGGATCCTCCTGCCCCTGCTTTCCCAGGGCTGGCATTACAGGTGCACCCCTGTACCCAGGTTCTGCCTGGCCTGAACTCCATATAGACCAGGTTAGCTTTGGCTCACAGTGATCCACCTGCGTCTGCCTTCTAAGTGCTGGAATTAAAGGCATGTGCCACTTTGCCCAGCTGCACCTGGCTTTTTACATGAGATCTGAACTCAAGTCTTCCTCTTGCTCATCAAGCACTTTATTCTCTGTGCCTGTGGAAGATATGACTTCTTGGCATTGCCAGTGAAAGCCAAGGCCTATTAGAAACTGCCCAAAGCTGGTTGGTTCTGTTAGGCAGCTGCAAACAGGGCCCCCAGACAGCTCACTTTGGGACCCCTTCCTGGTTCTCTTCTTGTGGCAGCTGGCTTCAATGCTTGGAGAAGTGGAAGCCTGGTATGCTTCTGGAACTTACCCCAGGTTTCAGAGCAGATCAGTATAGATTTCCAAATTAAATTATGGCCATTGCTTGCATTAAACGGCAGGTGAGTTGCACTTTAAATAGACTACATTAATTCTGAAGTGAAGCCCTGCTGGGATAATCCTTATCATCAGTGGCATCCCTGACAGGCTTGAAAAAGATCCTCGTAGTAAGCAATTTGCAAACTCTAAAGGTGAAAAAACTCTACAGTAAAGTGCTACTGGTGATCAAGGTCAGAGGGAGGTCACAGCAGTTTCTGAGAAGACAGGATGGGAATGAGAGTCACTTGCTGGTCGAGGGCAATGTGCTCCCCAGAGTCCCCTGTTCTGGTGTCAGAATGTAACTTTTCTTGGACATGAACAAATGTCTTTTCATGGCAGATAGGGCACTGACAACAGGCCAAGAATGACTCCACTTAAGTCTAGTTTGATGACCTGTGTGTTTATTGGTTACTTAGAGAGGCATGGCTGACTCAGGGCAGCATGGGTGACGACTCCACCAAGCTGCATGCTGGGGCTTTCTGTCCAACGTGCTGGATCTCTACCCAAGAGTCTCCTCTCCTCAGCCTTCGCTGCCTTATAACTTTGAATGGGGCCTCGGGAATCCTGAAACTTTCAGGAACTTCCTAAGCTTCATAGTTTCAGAGCCTCCCCCGCTCCGGAGAGGATGGCTTAGTTCCCAGGAAAAAGCAGAGGCAGAGAAGGGGCTGCAGCCTCTTCTGTGTGGCTGAACAATCTGGTGAGTTTGCCGTGTGAGGGCCAAGGGTGAACTGGGCTTTTTCATTCATCCTGGGAAGTTTAGTCTGAAAAATGAAGCCAGTGATATGGTTCAGCTGTAAGGTCCTGTCACCTCGCCTGACAACCTGAGGTCAGCCTCTGGGACCCGGTGGTGGAAAGAGAGCTGACTCTTGCAAGTCGTCCTCTGACCTTTGCCCATGTCTTATGATGGACTCACATGTTACATGAAATAAGTAACAAAGTTGAAAGACCTGGGAGGGTGGCTGGGTCCCCAGATACCCACACATTCATACATACACAGCTGCTGCTGACCCAGAAAGGGAGAGAGAGGCTACACAGTACCTCTTCTTAGCCATGGGTGTTGGTCATCTTGTGTCAGGCTGCCATTGTTGGGCGGTCGTCTCGGGCTTTGTGCTCAACACTCTACCCTTTTCTCCAGTTAGCCTGTAATCCCAGGCCACCTATTCTGTACTCATGGGAGAAGAATCTGAGATTTTGCATGGCTCTGTGGCCACATAACTGAATGCTCTTGTCACCTGTTTGTCCTGTGTGCTGGACTAAATGTTCCTTAGAGATGAGGCTCACTAGAATGACACTTAGCCTGGATCAGTTGAACTGGAGTAGTAGAGGGAGTTTCTTAATCTGGGTTTAGTTTTTGGAGCTGTGCATCTTTCCTTCTTCTGGAAGGAAACCTCAATGTCTTTAATGTTCTGAGAGGGGTCTGCGAACCTGTTTGGCTCTGCTCCATGTAGAAATCAAGCAGCTGTGAACATGCTCACTTTTTTTTTTGTAGATGTAATTCTGAACAGTTTTATGAAATAAGAAACACAGAGCCAAATGCAGAGTTAAAAGCCCAGGAGGTCAGAGCAGCAGCCAGGAGCTAAGACCAAAACGGCCTTCTTACCCCTCGCTGCCGCTGTCGTCCTTCCTCTCAGAAAGAGCGAACATGCTCATTTTTGACGGCGGCCGAGGCAAACGTGATCTCAGTGGCTTGTGTTTGGCACTGCACTCGTGCCCACCTCTGCAGCTTATTAACATTTGCATCACTAGGTGAGGCTCGTCCAAGCCTTGCCTTTGAACGACGTGGCCTTGGTTTGAGTGAGGTCAGTTATGAAATGTTTGGCAGTGGCTGGTGCACAGTTAATACTCAAGAGCCCAGCTGTCATTGCAGTATTGACAATAGCATGAAGAAGTGTCGATAAGCCCATGTTGTAAAGAAAAGTGATCACAAGATGAGGTACACACTAGAATTTCAACTCCCAAATAATTTGTACATGTGGATAAGAAAGGTAGACTTGAAGAGATGTCAGTAAGAATGACTGTCTGTGGCTTAACAAACCTCATTTAGCCTTCCAGTAACCCTAAATTTGTTCCTGTCCTTATATCAAGTAGTTCACCATTTGGGAAGCTCTCCTGAGGATCTAGAAACAAGGGTGATTATTCATGATCAAGGATGTTCTTTGTTGTGTGAGGGGAAGCAGCAGTGGAGTGTACTCTTTGTAATTAAGATAGAGCTAAATTATATCCCAGCAGGAAGCTGCCAAAAATCACGGTCAGCGTTCAGAAGACTGGGTGAGTAAGTAACAACGCAAAATTGTTCTGAGGCCTTTTGAATCTGGAAAATGTTCATGATTTAGAAGAAACTGAATCAAGATATGGAATTATGCCTTGTAAATATGTACAGTATTAATGTCAACCATCTCTTTAAAAGTTAGCCTATAAGTACTGTTTATAATTTCTTTGGTCAGAAGCATTTGGACTAAGTCATGTCATCTGGGTCAGGATTTTCTTCAGTACCATTTAGCAAACCAACTGTCTTTAGTCTGTGCAAGTAGCAAAGAATTTACAGAATGCAGCTTCACTGTTAAATTTCACCAAGGGCTCCGTATTACTCTTCTGGAACCCAGACCAGCAAGAATAGAGAGGAAAAGCACGAAGGTGATTCAGTTCTCTTAAATTAGTTGAATCTACTAAAGGTAATGTCTGCGTCTCAGCCCTCTGCCGTCAGCAGTGTTCAGACTGCTGTGTGTGCTTATTTGTGGAGCAGCTGAATGAAATCGGGCAGCTCAAGTCTCCAGCTCCTTGTGCCTCCTAAGTAAAACAAAACAAAACCAAACCCCAAACCAACCGACCAAACAAAAACAAAGTAAGTTGTTATAAATTGACTTTCAGAAAAGTAGAAACTGCCCTGTGTAAAGAAATGGCGCTCCCCACCCCAAGCACATGTCAGTCACGTTGTGTGAAGCAGAAAAGGAAGAATTGCTTTGCATGGTCTCACTTGAGATGGTCTCATTCGAACTGGTGCAAGAATCTTGACTTTCTATTTTACATTTGGAAACATCAAATAAATGTTTTTTATGGAAACATAAAAAAGACACAATTATATGTATATAGGCATACAATAATACACTATATAATGTACTTTTTTGTGGTTGTTGAGATGGGATCTTGCTATGTTGCCCAGGCTAGCTTTGAACACTTTGGCTCAAGCCACACTCTTGCCTCAGCTTCCTGACTAGGCAGCACTGCAGGTGCATGACGCTGTGTATGGCTTAAAGAGATTTATTCTGGTAGTCCTGGAGCTGCAACTCCAAGGTCAGCCTCACTGGCTAACATGTCAGGATGACAGTGGCAGGCTGGTCCTGTGGATACTGCAGGGTTGCAGCCAATCTCACTTCTCCCAGCTTCTGCTGGCTGCCGGCTGCCGGCTGCCGGCATTCTTTGGAAGCGGCCACATCGTTCTGATCTTTGCTTCCCTAGTCACATGGCCTACTTTCCTGTGGGTCAGTTTCTCTGTCTTCTTGTGAAGACACTTATTAATATGTTGTGTCCACGGGAATTGACAGAATCAGAGTTGATAACACACCTTGGCTGCTTCAGGCTGCATTCACAGGTTCCAGAGACTAGGGTGTAGTTATGTTGGGGACATAATTTAGCTGCCACAAATGTTGATTTTTGTATAGAAAAAGGTGCAAGAAAAAAAGACTGGCACAAAGGTTTTGAAAATGTTTAACTAGGAATGGTAGTCTCAGGGTGGGAGGGCCTGAGGTCTGTCTACTTTTGATTATTGCTTTGTTGTACCTCATCTTTGCTAAGGAAGTAATGCCATTTACCCCCCATGAGGTTGCCTGGTGATCATTGCTGTGCAGATGGGGGTGTGCAGGCTCAGTGACAGATGCTGCTCTCTCCGCAGAGCCCGTGTTCTGGTTCTACGTGAAGGAGGTCCTCAACAAGCATGAGCTGCAGCGCTTCCACTCCCTGCATCACATCACTGCAGACGTGGGCCGAGGCCGGGCCTGGCTGCGCTGTGCCCTCAACGAGCACTCCCTTGAGCGCTACCTGCACATGCTCCTGGCTGACCGCGCCAGGCTCAGGTACCCAGAAGGACGGCCCTGGGCACGGTGGAAGAACCTGGAGACAGAGGAGAGGGGACCTCCTCACCACAGCCCTGCTAGCCACTCCCTCGGTGGGAGAACCAGTGCCACAGTGGTTAGGAGGGCTCTGTGTGGCACCCACATAGCCAACACTCCATCAGTGCTTGCGGGATCAGGGCGTAGCTATTGTTGGAGGACGCCGACTGCCCTCACTCCATGGAGTTTTAATTTGGGGTTCTTCAGTGTATTCAATCCCAAACTGACCAAAGATATGGAAGCTTTGTTTGTTCTTTTGTTTATTTTGAGACAAGGTCTCACACATAGTCTAGGTTGGCCTAGAACTCATGTGTAGCCAGGCTGGCCTGTTTCTCTACTGCTGGGACTAGGCCTGCGCAGAATGAGAGACATTCAGGAAGGAAGTGTTCTGTTTTTATTAAAAGCTCATTTTCGCATTTTTTTTTCCGTGACCATAAAGTTTACTCAAGTAGTGTAGGTCAGGCTGGGTTGTTGAGGCAACACTTGAGAAGCCGCTTGGTCTGAGCTGGTCACTTCATGCTCTCTTCTGAAGCCCAGGCTGCCTGGCGCAGGGGAAAAGGGATTGCTGTTGAAGGAAGCACTGAATGGCTAGGCTCCTGACCCCAGAGGTGCCTCCACTCCTGACTCACTAGCAGGGAGGGTCCCATGGCCACACCCACAGTTCAGCAGCCGGGGGAGGTATGGCTAGCCCTCAACAATGGGAAGAGGTCACTAAACAGAGCCAAAGCTGGTGTAGCCAACCAGCTCCTTGGAAACATTGGTAACTGCTGCAGAAACTACTGGCTTAAAAACTAAATCACTCATAACATACACAGAGATAATCCTCGCTTGGTGGGATTTCCCTTGTCACAGTGTCTTTTGCTCTAGCTTTAGCAGTTAGTTTTCCTGTAAGGATAGTAGACTAGACACAGTTTATGTCATCCGATGACCGAGGGGCCTTGGTCAATCCTCTCTGGCACCTTGAGTAACTTCCATGTTAGCAGGATCTAGATGTGACACTCAGATTTCATTAATGCAGTGAGCCGGCTTCTCATCTTCACTCTGACAGTCCCTCGATTTCAGTTTTGCCAGTTGTTTGCAGGCGCAGGTCTCCCTTTGGGCATCTGCAGTCTTGTTCCCGCACCCATCCCTTCTCTCTGCTTTACTCTTTTCTTTACTGGAAATCAGACTCAGGTACTGGTGCATGCTAGACAGATGCACCACCCATGCTGCCCCACTGGCCCACAATGTTTCTTCTACCGGTGGTTCTGTGGGTACTCTGGGATTGTTCTTAAAAACACTCTTGGGTCAGCGAGGTGGCTTTCAGTGGGTAAAAGCTCTTGCTGAGCACACAGGCATGGAACCCCGAGTCCAGCCCCCAGATTCCATGAGTCCTATGGTGGAAGGAGAGAGAACTGACCCCTGAAAATTGTTGGTGGACCTCTACCAGTGTGCCTGGAATTCACACACATCCTGCATACACATATGCACACAAAAATAAAAATAAAACACAAGAAAAAAGATAATTAAAAGTCAGTAACAATAATCCATGTAAGAAGAGTTAACACAGTGGTACATGTCCCAATGATAAGGAGGCAGAGGCAGGCAGATCCCTGGGGAGTCATTCGCCAGCCAGCCTAGCCTACTTGATCTCTAGGACAGTGAAAGACCCTGTCTCAAAAAAGGTGATGGATCCTGAGAAATTACACTGGAGGTTGTTCTCTGGCCTCCACATGCAAGCATATTCATGGACACGGACACACACACACACACACACACACACACACACACACACCACTCCAGATTCATTTACATGTATGAAAGCTAGTTCAGATTTTCACATGATCCCAGTTTGTTGTGGAATTGGGTGCAGTCAAAATGCTAGCTTGACTTGTGGTTTGTCAATGTCCCTTTGTGCCCGCCCCCAATGTTGTAGTCAGTCACATCAGCAACTAGTTTTTCCCATCTCTTGCTGAACTGCAGGCCACTCAGCACTGAATTAATGTTATTGAAACTGCACTTAGAATTCTGTTAGTTGGCACCGAGGACTCTGGTGGTTTATTGGTTAACAGAACATATAAAGTGCTTGGAAATTGGACTTGGGAGACCTCCTTTTAAGCCCTGCTGTGCCATTGATTGGCTAGATTGCCTTGCCTACCCCTGACCTTCCCAGCTGCTACTGAAATTCACAGGGGCCTTTTACACTCTTAGTCCTTTCCATGGCCAACTTGGAGTTTGGGTTTGTAGCCCAGCAGTTTTTATAAGTGGATGCCCTAGTTGATGGAGCCCTGTAGTTCTATAATTGCTTCTGATCATTTCTTCTTGTCTTAGCCAATTGGGTGAGCCCTGTTGGTGAGCTTGGACTTTCTGTCGCTAGAGTACCTTGTTGAGTGGAATCCATCCCTCTGTTCTCTTCAACTTTGCTTCTTTATAAATATATTTGCATATGTCTATTTAGGTCCTCTAAAGCTCAAGGTCTCAGGGGACCAAGAAGGAAGTTGTAGGATCTGCGCATTCAGACCTTTGTTTCTAGTGAAAAGTTTCAAAGTGGAGAGGGACAAGATTCCCTCTGGGCGACCCACCAGGCCTGGTGTTTCCAGGGAGCCATCAGTGGCATCATTGGCCAGTGTATGAATGCCAAGAACTACCCTTCTTTAAGAGTTTCCCTCTTCTCTTTGCTTTTGCAGCACATTCTATGAAGACTGGTCTTTTGTGATGGATGAAGAAAGGTCCAGCATGCTCCCTACCATGGCAGCTGGTAAGCCTGGTGGAGGCGGGGTGATGAACCGAGATGCTTGGTGAGCAGAGAGGTTCTGGGAGTGGATTTATTGCCCAAGGGGATGCTGTGATGTTCTGTGTCCTCCTGCTTTGAAGCATCACTGTTGTTTGTTTAAGCTGGGGCCATTTATCTAGAATTTGAAACATGAGGTTGAAGGATTTAGCTTGTGGCCTGCCAGGTGAACTGTAAAGAACTGGGGATTGTATTGGCAGACTGCCTTGACCCCTGGTTCTGCATGTCGGTTGAATCCTATCAGCTCTGTTACCTCCTCTTTCCTCCTTGGTGAGGTGAGAATGCTCTTAGATGTTCAGTCACCTTTTCAGGGCTTTAAGAGAGCCATAGAAAAGAAAAGGCCATGTATGTGGCTTATCAGCATGAAGCAAGGCCCTGGATTGATGTATTGTGGCTTGAGAAATCCTTTGCTGCTTCACTGTCCCTTCAAGGGTGATAAATGTGATAGTTTGTCTTTCTTCCAAATTCTTTATTGTTCCGTTTACATTATTTTTCTTCTAAAACCTGACATTAAGTCAACATACTGAGGGTCATGTTAGTCTCATCTAGGGACGGGAAAGTCAGGCTTTGGCTATGGTTTTCTTTATAGGCCATAGGATGCCAGTGTCAGTCTTGGATAAGGCAGTTGTAATGGTGTTCTTGGTGTACACTGAGCTCTCTGAGGTTTCGGTGGGTGAGATCTTTAGTGCTCACGATCCTGAGAGGGTCACTGCTGTGGCCATTGTGCAGGTAAAAAAACTAGAGCTCAGGGAGGTTGCAAGTTGCTTGACCAAGGCTATTCTGAGGCTCAGCTCAGGCAGCCTCTCTCCAGAACTTCTGCCACTGTCTTCTCCTGGGTGGTTCTTGTTTCCGTTTGTCTTCCTGACATTCAGGGATGGAAGGTGGAAAGACCGTTGACGTGAGCGTCTGTCTGCCAATGCCAGGTGCTGAAGATGAGGTCTGTCCTCTTGTGTCCCTTACTCTTGTTGCTGATGTTGGAGGTGTGAATGCATGGCAGCATGCACTGCAACCCTGCCCCCTTTTTTCTGCAGGTCTGAACTCCATACTCTTTGCAATTAACATTGACAACAAGGATTTGAATGGGCAGAGCAAATTTGTTCCCACTGTCTCCGACCTCTTAAAGGAGTCTACACAGAATATGACGTCTTTGCTGAAGGAGTCCACGCAGGGCATGAGCAGCCTTCTCAGGGAGATCACAGCATCCTCTGCTGTCTCTATTCTCATCAAGCCGGAGCAGGAGACTGACCCTCTGCCTGTCATATCCAAGAACGTCCATGTTGGTGAGCCAGAAGGGGCCCTCGAGGTGGCACAGTAGGGCCAGTTAAAAGGAAAGGAGAGTGGGGCTGAGAGGAACACACCTTGATGTTGTCACTGTCCTCTGGGGGGCAAAGTATATGGTGTTCCGTTTTGTCATCGTTCACTGTGAGGGGGACCCAACAGAAAGGGTAGGAAAGCAAACAGCCAGTCCTGCGGAGCCAGATGGGTCTTCTTCCACCACTGATTTCTTCTCCTGCTTGTGTTATTGGTGCTCAGCCGTGAGCCGAGACTCTGCTAGCATCCTGCTTAGTCTTCTTGGGGATGGATGGGCAGGGGTGATATTTAAAAACCAATGACACAGGCAACTTACTGTTCTTGTATTAGGAGATGAAAGAGAATGCTTTTGGCCTTGACTGTATTGGGAGGATGCTATTTAAGTAGTGGCCTGAGGGTAGAGGGTAGCTCTGAGCTTTGACTATGAGCAGGCAAGGGGAAATTGGTTCAGTTAAGTTTGCCAGAAGTTGATGATACCCTTAGAGCATTTGGAGTTGTTAGCGAGTTGCTATATAGTAGAAACCAAAATTTGTGGTTAAATACTGATCCCTGTCTTCCCACATCCCTTAAGGCAGTAGTCATGGCCATCCCTTTGAAAAAAAATTTTAAAAGTATTTATTTATTTGTTTTGTATGGAAGATTATACACCCTAGGCACTAGGTACAAGGTGCTCTACTACTCAGCTATATCCCTAGCGTTTCTTCCTTCTTGCTTTCGAGACAAGGTCTTATTATATTGTTAGGGGTGGCTGTGAACTGAATCTGTAGCCCTTGCTGGTCTTAAACTTGGATCTTTCTGCTTTAGCTCCTGAGCAGTAGGATTATATATAACCTTGATCCACCAGGCTCCATTTTTCGAATTCTATTTTGTCTGTCTATCTATTTCTATCTGTCCGTCTGTCTTTGTGTACCTGTGTTTGTGCATTTTGTGTGCACATGTATGTAAGTGCAAAGGTCAGAGGTCAGTGTGGGACATCTTCATCTATAGCTGTACACCTTGTTTTTGTTTTGAGGCAGTCTCTCAGCTGAACCCAGAGGTCACCAATTGGCTAGACTGGGTGGCCACTGAGCTCCAGGGATCAGCTTGTTTCAGCCCTCCCAGGGCTGGGGTTCCAGGTGAACACCACCAGGCCCAGCTTTCCCCCAGGGCTGGGGTCCAAACTCAAGTCCTCCTGCTTGTGCAGCAGGAGCTTCGCCTCCTGAGCCACCTCCGCAGCCCTCCCTTGAGAACTTTTCTTCTTATCCTTTTTTAAAAAAGAATGTTTCATTTATTCTTTGACAGTTTCATACTTGTGTGCGATGTGTTGATATCATGTCTACCTCCCACCTTCTCCTAACATTTCCCCTTCCCACCTTCATGTCCTCTTTATGTATCAAATCTCGAGGAGTCCAATTGGTGCTGCCCACATGAGCATGGGTGTGGGGCCGTCCATTGGAGGATAGGCAACTTAGCAGCCACAGGCCCCTGAAGGAAATTCACTCCCTTCCCCAGTGGCCATCAACGACAGTTGATGTAGCTCCTCAGACAGGGTAAGGCCTCTTGACCCCCTCCTCTGCCATGCCTGAGTGTTGACTGGCTTGGTCTTGTGCAGTGAACACAGCTGTGTGAGTTCAGTAATACGACAGCCTACCATGTGTGGCAGACATCATTTCATAGCACTCCTCCCTGCCTTCTGGATCCCTTTTCCATGATGTTCTCTGAGCCTTGCTGGAGTGGGGTGGGTTTGATAAAGATCTCACATTTAGGGCTCAGCACTCACGGTTGCTTATTCTCAGCACTTTGACCAGTTATAAGTCTCTGCATTAAATACTGCCAGTACAAAAGGAAACTTCTCTGACCTTATGGGCATCATTATGGGCATCATTGACCTATAGGTATAAACATAAATATTTGACCACATGAGCTTTAGGAAAAGAACAGTGGTAGGTTCTGCCTCCGATGCCTCTGTCCTCCCCAGTGTGTGCTGCTCTTCCAGAGGACCTGAGTTTGGCTCCTAGCATCCGTGTCTCACAACTGCCTCTAACTCCAGCTCCAAAGGATATGCACACATTGTACACACACACACACAAAAAAAACAAAAAAACAAAAAAAAACCAAAAAACAAAAAACAAAAACAAAAAAAACAACCCACCACCACCACCAAAAAAACTAAAAAATGCCCAGCAGTAGATGGCCCACATAAAACAAACTCAGTGGTGTTTTTGAAGAATTAATGCTTTGTCTGGGCTTTTTTTTTTTAAAGTCTTACAAGTCTTTTGCTGCTTATATATTATGGTTTCTGATTTTGTGTCTTTATGGGTTTTATGTGTGTGTGAATGTGTGTGTCTGCATCTGTTTCTTGTGCTTTTTCTGTTTGTTTGTTTTATTCTGGTTTGTTTTTATTTTATTATTAGATACCTGTTTGTTTTCTAGTGAGAGAGAGAGAAAGAAAGGGTGTGGATTTGAGTGGGTGGGGAAGTGGGGAGGATCTGGGAGGATCTGGGGGAAACTATATTCAGAGTTTATTGTATGAAAAAAACTATTAAAAAATATAACCAGAAAACCCCAACAAAATCTAATTTAGTCTTAGTTTATTCTTGGTGTGATGATAGGCTTTGCTGCCCCGCGGGAGCCTAGCTTGGCCTTCCTTCCGTCTACTGCCACAGCTCTTCTTTTGCCAGATGCCAGATGTAAAAGGGAGAGGAGGAGGAGGAAGAAGGTAACCAACATTGTCTCTTTTGATGATGATGAGGAGGAACAGAGCATTGGGGACACTTTAAAAAAGATGCCTGGGACCGCAGAAAGCTCGGAGGAGAACTCTGACCGCTCCTCCATCAACATCATGTCAACCTTTGAAAGCCCGTTTGGGCCAAATTCCAATGGGAGCCAGAGCAGCAATTCATGGAAAATTGATTCTGTATCTTTGAATGGGGAGTTGGGCTACCAGAAGCTTGATGTGAAAAGCATTGATGATGATGTGGATGAAAATGAGGAGGATGTGTACAGGAACCCAGCAGGAAGGAAGCACACGGGCCACTCTGAGTCACCAGACAAGTAAGTTCCACTTGAGCTCCTGAAGAGGGAGTCATGTCAGCCATTTTCTAGGAAGTGAGTGAATGGAGTGAGTTTTGGGCGGGTGAAATGGCCCAGTGGGTAAAGCCCTTGCTGTGCGACCCTGGCCTGACGACCTGAGTTCCGATCTCCAGCATCCCAGCTGGGTGCAGTGGAGCAGGAACGTGTTATCACTATGCTCCCAGAGGGAGATGGGCGTGGAAGCTTTAAGTTGGGTAGCCTGGCATACATAACAGGGTAGAACAAGAGATCCTGCCTCAAGCATGGTAGGACAGGTTGGACACATGAACTTGAACTCTAACATGCACCAAGGCATGTGTCCATACACAGTTGCTCACATGAATGTGGACATACAAACATGCACAGACACAGTATGTATAAAAATAGTGCAATTTTTGTATTTCTTTGGGGGGCATTATTCATTCTTTAGATCTTTATGACCTTGCCCTGCTGAGAATTAAGGAAACAGTCTATATAAATGGACTTAATGCAAAATTAGCATCAAAATGTGTACCTTGAAATTTTTGCTTAAACATAAGGCTGTGGCTTTCACGAACTGGGGTTTCCTCTGTCTCTAACTTGCCACTAGCATGGGAAGCTCAGGAGGAAAGTAGAGTTGATCTTCAGAGCCTAAGGGAAGAGATAACTGTCCTGTGTGACAAAAAGACTGCACCTAAGAACTGTGACAGGGCTGATGACATGACTCCATTGGTAGAATGTTTGACTGGCATGCAGAGTCCTGGGTTTGTGCTCCAGCTCTGCATAAACTGGGAGTGGTGCTGGATATCTATCATCAGAACACCTGTGGGTGGGGCATGGAGGCAAGAGGAACAGATGTTCAAGGCCGTCTTCAGCTACATAGGGAGTTCAAGGTCAGTACCTGGACCAAGTGAGACTATCTCAAAAAGCAGAACACTGTTTTAGGTTAGTGAGTATCACTTCGGGTTCGCAGCATGAAAGAACAGGGTTCCATGGAGTTGAGATTTGGCTGAGTGCTTGGCCAAGCTCAGGATTAGGTAGCTGCTTCCCAGAGCTCAGTCTGTCTGCACTTGCTGCCTTAACTGGGTGGGATGTAGATTTAAATCCGTGGAGGCTATGGTACGGCCTCATGGGAAGTGGCCAGTGTAGACCTTGCCTGCAAAGTAACCTGGGCTCTCGGATACTCACTGTGTATCTTTTCTTGGAACAAGTTCTTTTCCTTCCCAGTCTCTGTCACATCTGAGACCTGAGCCAGTGGTAGCATCCACTTGTAGGGGTGTTGCAGAGCCTAGCCACATGATGTCTGAGGCCTTTGACACACACGCTAAGTGATGTCCACGGGCCAACTGCTGCCGCTGCTCTTCACAGTTCTGTTTACTCCTGCTTTTACAGTCACACAGGCAATTAAGACTTGTTCTTTTAAGCTCTAGAGTGCTGATGGGACTGGTCATGGCTGACTTTCCTCTGATAAATGGCATGAACATGTGTGGAGTGTCTTTCTGTGGGGCTGAAATGCCATAGTGCTCTGAATATCCACAGATGCCTCCAGTGCTGGCTTCTGATGTTCATGTTTGTGTAATGTCAACTTCTTTTTTATTTCTCTGGAGAGTATGGCTGTTTAAAAAGTTTTGGGGCTGGAGAGAGTACTCAGCAGATAATCATACTTGTTGCTCTTGCAGAGGACCCAAGCTGGATTTCCAGCCCCAACATGGTGAGTCACAGCCATCTGTAAGACTAGTCCCAGGGGATCTGATACCCTCCTCTGGCCTCCGTAGGTACCAGGCACCATAGTTAAGATTCTGATCCTGCCCCTTGGGACCACCCTGTGTCCTGATGTAAAAGTCTCTTTTTAAGGAAAAACTCCGCCCATTTCTCTCTCTTTTCTGTCTTCCGCTTCACTCCCACAAGGTGTGTGCCTCTCTCTCTCTCTCTCTCTCTCTCTCTCTCTCTCTCTCTCTCTCTCTCTCTCTCTCTCTCTCTCCTTTTTCTGTCCCTCTGCCTCTCTATCTCTTTATTATAATAAACTCTCCACGTGGATGCATTGTCTGGGTTGTGTATCACTGGCCGCTGCTGCCGCCTAGCCCTGCATGGTGTGCGTCTGCCCAGCCTACAGCTGCATCTGCCCAGCATGTTTCCCTGCACATGTGGGATACCCTTGGGGTCCCTACCCCCTCCCACCCAATAATAATATATCATAACAATCATGCATGGGATGCACATACACACATGCAGGCAAAACATTTATATATATAAAATAAAAAAAAATCTAAAAATTTAAAAGGTTTTGCTCTCATTCACGTATGTGCATTGACCATCCCACCATGTGGTCATTTGTGATGTTCTCCATGCTACAGTGTACAGATGAAAGAAAATTCCACAGAATTGAGATTTAGCAAAGAGGTTGGCCATGCAGGGAGTTGGGAGTCACATATGCTGCTCCCCAGAGCTTCATATTTTCCATGTTAATACATAATCCAGTTGTTTTATGTGATGTCACCTTTCCTGGCCCATGAGATGCCCAGGTTAAATCCTTGTTTCTGGAATCTGGGAGAGTACTTGGGCTGAGATCAGTGTTTGGATGGGCTGACTTAATGACAGGGTTTCCTCTCAAGCATGGGTAGCATCAGCCAGAACCTGACAGGAGCAGAGGAGCCTGAGGAAGCAAACGGGGAGCTTCCTTCATGCCTGAGAGCTGGAGCTGGGCTGTCAGTCTTTTCCTGCCCATGGACAGGGTTCACGCTGGCTCTCCTGCTTCTCAGAAGCACGCCACTGACTTTCCTGGGCGTCAGCTCCAGGACGAAGAGTGTAGGACTTCGCAGCTTTTTCAGACTCACAAAGCAGCACCTCCTCAGAGTCTAAGTGCACCTCCTCAGACCTCTCACTGGTTCTGTTTCTCTGCCAAACTCTCACTTGCTAAATGGTTCTGTCACTGTTGAGTATTTTGGTTGTTCACTTTTGTTGTTATTTTGGGGGCAGCGTATCTGGATGTAGCCCAGGTTGGCCTTTGACACATGATCCGGCCTTGTTCTCTGGAATGCCTTATGTATAAGGCTATTTTCCACTCCCAAACTATTTGTTAGAGTCATTTCTAAGCAGCATCATTCATGTTCACAAGCTGTGGATACTCTTTTGTTTGTTTGTTTTGTTTTTTGAGACAGGGTTTCTCTGTGTAGCTTTGGAGCCTTTCCTGGAACTTGCTCTGTAGACCAGGCTGGCCTCCAACTCACAGAGACCCACTTGCCTCTGCCTCCCGAGTGCTGGAATTAAAGGAGTGTGTCACCACCACCCGGCAAGCTGTTTTGAGCCCGGGAGCAAAGTCTGTGACCTCTTGTATTAGTCATAGTTCACCCGAGAAACAGCTGGTGGTGTGTGTGTGTGTTTTCCTCGATTACTTACCTTTATTTATGCATGTATGTCAACATCTCTTTGTTTGTTTATTTATTTATTTATTTTGAGACAGGGTGTCATGTAGCCCAGGCTGGCCTGGAACTAAGGCTGGCCTGAGTCTCTGCTTCTCAAGTGCTGAGATTCTGATATGCATCACTATGCTTGTCCCTCCTCTTTTTCCTTTCTCCTGATTTGGAGAATTGGCACACGGGATTGTGGGGATGCAGTTAGTTTAAGTCTGCAGGTAGATTGGTAGCAGAAGAGTTGCAGCTCAAGCCCAGAGGCAGTTTGCTTTAGAGTTCCTTTTTGTTTTCTGTTGAGGTTGGGTGTTTCTGTATTGCAGCATCTGCTGTTTGGCTGAGGCCCATGTAGTCCAACATGATAATCTGTTTAACTAAAAATCCACTGATGTAAATGTTAACCTGTAAAAAAAAACCCTCATAGCAACTTCTAGTGTAATATTTGACCAAATATCTGACAAAGTTGCCCAGCCAAGTCGGCTCATGCAATTAGTCATTGAAACTGCCTTTAGTTCTGTGAGGGCTTGGGAATGCCACCGCATTCTGTGGCTCTGTAGGTGAGTGCGTGTGACTCAGTGCCTTAGACCCAGTCATTTATCTTCCTACCTCTGGTGCCATGGAGTGCAGCTTGGAGGGGAGGCAAGCTTGTAAGCCAGGGTAGCTGCTGGCATTGTGATGTGTAAAAGGCACAGAGCAGTGCTGGGTGACCTTGGGAGACTGGGCCTCCATGGACCATGGACAGACTCTCGCTGGTGTCCAGGGGCATCTTGATTGAAGAGTCTACAGAGCTAACTGGGGAGGAGCTGAGCAGTGATGAGCGGCTTATTGAGTAATACTGGACTTTTGATTTAAGCTTGTAGTCACAGGAGAGGTCTAGAGTCTGCACATGGCAGTCATGTGGGGGAGTGTGGCCAGGCCCGGGGGCTCAGGGAGGCTTGCCACTGCTTCTGGCAGAATCTGATGCTTGCTTGTTTTTAGGATGAGGTGGTGGCCCAAATTTGGGCTTTCTGTTTGCTGGTAATTTAACCAATTCTTTGGTGCCTGATGCCTCTTTACCCAGTATCTGTCACAAACATTGGCTTTGCTTTTTGTTTTTCTTCAGAATAGGCAATTGCTTTATTATGGAAAAGAGTTTTTCAATCATCTTGTATGTGCTGTGATACCAGTAAGGAAGTGAGTCTGGAGGGGCCTTGGGGTAACTCAGAGAGTTACAAGTGTGAACCCGTGCCCATCTAGTGACTAAGCACCCTGATCTTCATACCTCCTAGTAGTCTGCAGCAAGAGCAGGATGAGCAGTGAGCCCCAACTTGTCCACCCAGTGCCTGCGAGGGCCAGGCTGGCTCCATGGACACCTCCCCACCCCCACCCCCGCCCATTCCAGCCCCAAACATGCACCTGCACAGTCCGGCAGGAAGGCTGTGTATGAGGGCTGCTGATGCCCGGGGCAGAAGATGGTCAACAAAATATCTGGACCTGGGTACAGAATCTGCCCCGAGGACATTGTCTCAACTCTGGAAGAGCTGAGCAGCGAGATTCCAAAGCACTTGTTCAGAGACCAGAACACCTGGTCTGACCTGCATGTGCACCAGGCGTTAACCTGTGGGGTGGGAGGGGTGGGGTGTGGGTGTGGGTGGCTGGGGGTGGGATGGAGTGGGGGGTGTTTGTCCTCATGGGCTCAAGAGTGTAGACTCCTAATACTTTTGTTGTTAGAATGGGTTTGTTTATTAATTAATTAATTAATTAATTAATTAATTAATTAATGTTTATGGTGGAGATAGGCTCTTGGTCAATTTTTGTTTGTTTTTGCAGTCCTAGTGATTGGACTCAGGGTTTTATGTAGCCTAGCACCGGTGTCCTGGCCTTAAATTCCCGGAGATCTTCCTGCTTTTTTGCCTTCTAGTGCTGGGGTTAAAGGAGTGTGTCACTGTGCCTGCTTTGAATGAACACAGAGTGATGAATGAGTGTCTGATAGCATGAAGATGAACTTATAAGTGAATATTGAATGGGAAAGACAGAGAAAGGTTTACATGTACTTTCATTACAACTGTGTAAACGAGGAGTCGTGGGGCAGCACAGTAGGTCTGATGCTTGTGTGTTTTTAGGATGTGGGCATTCTCTGTTTGCTGGAAATTTACCCGGTTCTTTGATGCCTGGTTCCCCTTTGCTTGGTATTGACCATGAACGTTGGCTGCCTAGGACACCCTTTCACCCAGTTGTGCTTGGGATAATGTGGCCAGAGGTGTTTTCTTCCACTTTATTTTTAACATTGTCTACGTTTTGAAACAAATATTTTGTTTTAATGATAAGCAATATTTTCTGTTATTTTAAAGCCAATCTTAAATGTTTTTACATTTGTGTGTGTGTGTGTGTGTGTGTGTGTGTGTGTGTGTGTGTATGTGAGTGAGTGAAACTAAATTGTACAATCAGTTCTCTCCTTTCATCAGATGGGTCCTGGGATCAAACTCAGGTCGTCAGGCTTGACAGCGAGCACCTTTATCTGCTGAGCCATCTTGCTGGCCGTTTTAAGCCAATCTTGATGCCATATTTTGCGGCTTGTTACTTCAGTATTCAGCTGAGACAGTGGACCTTTGGGTTTGAAACCACACCCTTTGTGGGTCTGGTTTCACTTTAACTCACACAGGTTGCTGGGAAATGGCAAGAATTGTCTTTGAAACAAGCAGAAAATTCCACATGCCCAGAGAGGTAGTGGAACTGTTGGAGATAGGATTTGTTAATCCCACCAGGCAAGAATAAGACCACTACCACAATTTTTGAGCCAAATTTGAAGCAAGCTTTATTAAATACTGGCCAGGGTGATGGACACTGGCCATGTCCATACCTGGGATTCCCAGAGAATGGCTATGAATTATATTAGTCTAGTCCTTACAAAGGCAAAATCCATAAGGCCATGTGCTTCCTGCCTTCGTCCAGTTGGTGGCAAGCATACATCCTGATGTACTTCCTGCCTATGTACCTCCTGCCTAGGTACAATCAAGCACATCCTGTGCAGTTGGAGCAACCAACCTTGGTTACGGAAGTAAAAAACTTGTGGTTTGTTATCTTACATGAACAATAACCCTCAGCATTCCAGGAGGTTACTTGTCCTTGGGCGAGTGGGGCTTACAGGTTATAGAGGCATTTTTGTTTTATAGATCTCTTAAGCACAGTAATTTAAACTTAAAACATAACTATATCTCTCACAGACTGGCCAGTACTGCTGCTTTCTCTAAGAATGTGTCCTGACTGCCAGCATGCCACTTCCCTTGGTCACTGTTGTATAAACTGATGACATGAGCACTCCATGGTATGGATAAGGGGAAGGTTAGTATTGTAGACATGAGAGAGAGAGGACAGTCAGAGGCATCTGGAAGAGTTGGAGCAGAGAGAGAAAGTAGCCTGGAGAAGGCCAGAGCTATCTGTGAGAGACGGGAGAATAGCAAGAGATAGAGAATAGAGAGCAGAGGGAGAGAGGCAGGAGCAGGGGTCAGAATGGCCAGGTTGTAAGGAGGAGGAGGAGCTGAGGGGAGGAGGCAACTAGGGTGCTGGCGTGGGCTTTGAAATGCTGGTAGGCACTGGAGGTGTATGTTAGCTGGAGGACCACAGGTCCCTGTTTTTGGAGGTAAGAGAAGTGGCTCCTTTTGGTAGAATGGGCTTCACAAGTTCCGGAGGAATGCTGCTTTTTTGTCTAGCTGCCAGAAGTTCTCCTATAGTCCAGGTTAAGCTGGGCCTGGACTCAATTTTGGACAAGTAAGTTGGCTTGCCCTTTTTGGGAGCAACCTGACAACAACCTGTTGCATCAGAGCCCCAAGAGGGTGGTTCTAACAGCCTAGAGGGGCAACCATGTTTACCTAACACTTGGGGGTCAGTGGCAATGACCCTGTGCTAGCCACGGAAGGAAACAATTCATTGGTAAGATTCTGTTAGGACTGTTCCCTGGGTTTCCTACTCAATACTCACCCCAGCTAGATTTGGTTATTAGATTTTAAAGGCTTGTAAAGAAACAATCCACCTAGAAGAGTGTGCCACACAGTATAAAATGTTTGCAGAGAAAATGTCCCATCCTATGCCCTAAAATAAAGAAAAGCTGTGTGTGGAGGCTTGTGCAGGTAGGAGGCTGGACACCATTGTGGTTTGATTTGGAAGACCTCAGTCTTGGTGCTGTTATGAATCACCAGTGACCTTGGACAGGTGACACTATTTTGAGACAGAGTCTCACCGTGTAACCCAGGTTGGCTTTGAATTCATTCTGGCCCTCTTGCCTCTGCCTCACAAGCTCTGGAGTACAGGTGTGAGCCACCATACTTGTGGTCAGGGTCTTTCTCTTGTGGTACTACAGATTAAACCTCGAGCTTTGTACATACAAACACTGCACCATGGAACCATGGGGCTGTGAAACAAGGCCTTGTTATGTGGCCCGGGCTGTTATGTAGGGAACTAGTTGCCCCATTGCCTGTAGGGACAGAGAAGGGGAGTAGTGATTCTTCCTGCAACAGAACAGAAACCTGCTTCACTAGAGTCTGAGGAATGCTGTTTAGGATCCTTCTGTTTACCTGGTCAGAGTCCAGCCTGAGCTGAGTCCAGACTGTCATTTTAGGGGACCCACTTTGGGCCTAACAGCAACCATCTGTAACTCCAGTTCCAGGGGATTTGATGCCCTTTAGCCTCTGTGGATACCGAATGCATGTGGTACATAGACATACACAGGCAAAACATTCATACACATGAATCTTAAAAAATTTAAATGACATAAATAGACTTTTCTTCTTCTCCCCTTTCCTTACTTGATGTAGTAGGTGTGATCTTTGATCCATTGAGCCTCTTTCTATTCTAAGTTAATGTACAGTAATGATTGTGTGAAGAAGGTCAAGGTCATCTTAGCTGTGCAGAGTTCTAAGCCAGCTGAGGTAGACGAGACCCTGTCTCAAACAAAGAAGTAAAAAACCAAAAATCTGCACCTTCCATCCACAACCAAATCAAATCAAAGCAAGAATCCAAGTTGGTAGTATGTTGAGCTACACATAAACTCGGCACAGCAGCCTTGGCCTCCCAGTGCAGGGTTATAGGTGTGCACCTCCACGGTTGGCTACAAGCCCCCAAAGGGTCTTCCTCCTCAGCCTTCCTGCTCCACCCTTCTGAGCTGAGCCTCTGCCTTCTTGCAGGATGTTGTGATTGATGTCTGGGGCCTCTTCCAGACTATAAGTTCCATGAGAGCATCACAACCATTTGCTGGCTCTTTGTGCTGAGCACAGCAAGCTCTGGTAAAAGAGCACATGAGGGGTCTGACCTGGGCTCTGTGGTCCTGACTCCCAGCCCATGGCTTAATTCTGTTTTAGCCTCATCTAGGCCTGGGAACTTGAGCAGGCCCAGGAGATGCTGTGATAAGTCCCGAGGCCCTGTCATGCAGCTGCATTCTTTCTCCATAGGCCGCTGGATGCGAGCACCTGCCTCCCCCCGGTACCTGGATGGGCCCCGCTGCAGGTGCTCCACGGAGATGCTGATGCTGACACTGATGTCCTCTTCCCTGTCAGTGGAGTGGGCTCCTATGGTGCAGCAGGTGGGTGCTTCCTGTCTTCTCTTCTCCAGTAAGAGCTTTTGCTCCAAGGACCAGATGGGGTTTTTGAGTTACCTGTACAGGTAGGAATGGAAGCCAGAAGATCTGGGGCTCAGGGCAGGGACAGCTTGTGGACACTCAGGTAAGATGTGGCTTAGGGGGTCTCCTATAGAACTGGAGTGTTTACAGATACTCGGGCTGAGTGCCTCGGGGTGAACTGGTTGGCAAGACCCTAGGGGGTTCTTATGCCTGCCCCCAACAGTCTGTTGCTAAACTTGGCCATATCAAAGCTAACCACAAATAGTGACCATTATTTCGCACCTTGGGAGATGAGAGATGGCGCCTGAACCCTGTGAAGGGCCTACACCTTCGTTCCTCTTTCTCTCTGCTGTCTACATTGGCACCACCTATTTGATGTGGGTTTAGAGATGTGCATCTAATCTGAGGGCATTTCTCAGCTTACCTGTAGCCAGTGGCCTTCTAACCCTGCATTCCCACTGGGTCCAACATCCTGTAGATTCTTTATCCTCACTTTTAGCTCTTGGAGTTGCTTGTTAAGTTGAGGAGTGTATTAGCTAGTTTTCTGTTGCTATGAAAAACACCATGAAAAGCAACTTGTGAAGGAAAGAGTTTGTTTTGGCTTCTGGTCCCAGAGGGATAAGAGCACATCATGGTGGGAGGCATGGCAGCACCCAGAGAAGGAAGCTGAGAACTCCCATCATCCACCATGAGCAACGAGCAGAGAGAATGAACTAGTAATGGTTAAGGCTTTTCATTCTCAAAGCCCGCCCCCAGTGATGTACTTCCTCAGCATGGCTGCACTTCCTCATAACCTCTTCAAATAGCATCACCACCAAGGACCAGGTGTTAAATGCCTGCATCTATGGGTGACATGTCTCATTCGGACGAGTACAAGGAGTGACTGTCACATACTACTGTGGTCTGATCTAGTAGACTCCGGAGCCCTCTGGGAAAGCAGCTTTACTCTTGGCAGTCAAGATGCTGTGGTAGTTGACCACATTGTGTAGCCCCAGCCCACTTATAAGGGTCATATGGCATTTGGAGTTCATGGTATTCTTTGTTCAGCATTTAGCTTCTCTGCTAAGTATATGGTACTAGGCCATGGGAGACCTTCAGGGAAATCCTACCTGAGGTTCTCTGTTTAGGGAGGGGACAGAGGATGTCTTCATTGGTGCAGTACTGAGGATTGAACCCAAGGCCTTACGCATACTAGAACATGCCCTACCACTGAGCTATAGCTTTAGCCTTTTTTATAGTTTTTTTTTTTGAGACAAGGTTTCTCTGTGTGGTCCTGGCTGTCCTAGAACTCACTCTGTAGACCACACTGATCTCAAATTCATAGATAGCCTCCTGCCTCTGCCTCCCGAGTGCTGGGATTAAAGGTGTGTGCCACCACCACCTGGCATTTTTTTAATAGTTTTTATTCTTTATTTTAATTAAATTTTATTTATTTATTTGTTTGTTTGTTTGTTTTTCGAGACAGGGTTTCTCTGTGTAGCTTTGTGCCTTTCCTGGAATGCCTGGCTCTGCCTCCTGAGTGCTGGGATTAAAGTCGTGCACTGCCACCACCACCCGGCTTAAATTTTTTTCTTGAGACAGGGTTTCACTGTGTAGATCTAGTTGGCCTAGAGCTCACCATGTAGACCGTCCAGCTTCAGACGCTCACAGATATCCCATGTAGACCGTCCAGCTGCAGACGCTCACAGCTATCCCATGTAGACCGTCCAGCTTCAGACGCTCACAGATATCCCATGTAGACCGTCCAGCCGCAGACGCTCACAGATATCCCATGTAGACCGTCCAGCCGCAGACGCTCACAGATATCCCATGTAGACCGTCCAGCTGCAGACGCTCACAGATATCCCATGTAGACCGTCCAGCTGCAGACGCTCACAGATATCCCTGGCTCTGCCTCCTGAGTGCTGGGATTAAAGGGGTACCTCAGCAGCTTTTACGACTCTTTGCAGTTTTGTATGTGTGTGTGTGTGTGTCTACATGTGGCTATATGCACATGAATGCATGTAAGTTCTGTGGGTGTTGTGAACTGAATTCAGGTCCTCTGTAAGAGCAGCAAAGGCTCTTAACTACTAAGCTGCCTCTGTAGCCCTATTAAAATCTTTTTAAAATTACATTTACTTGTTTATTTATTGTAAGTGTGAGAGTCTGTGGAGACGTGCCACTGCGTGTGCGTGGAGGTCAGACGACCGTCGATTCTCTCTTTCCACCGCATGGGTTCTGGGGATCACACTCGGGGCAGTAGGCCTGGCAGCACATGCCTCTGTCTACTGAGCCATCTGACAGTGTTTTTAATTTTAGACAGGGTTCACTACGGCCACTCACAGCGGCTTTCACGAGCTATTGTCCTGCACACGTGTTACTGGTTGCTTTTGCTTTTTGAGGGGCCCGCCACCTGGCTCCCAAATAAATGACACACAGGGCTTATTCTTAATTATGAATGCTTGGCTTTAGCTAGGCTTGTTGGTAGCCAGCTTTTCTTAACTTTAAATTATCCCATCTACCTTTTGCCTCTGGGCTTTTTCCTTTCTTCTAAAATCTTACTTTTACTCTTACTCCGTGACTGACTGTGTAGCTGAGAGGCTGGCCCCTGATGTCCTCCTCCATCTCTGGCTACTTCTTTTTCTCTCCCAGATTTCTCCTATATATTTTCTCTGCCTGCCAGCCCCGCCTATCCTTTCTCCTGCCTTGCTATTGGCCATTCAGCTTTTTTATTAGACCATCAGGTGCTTTAGACAGGCACAGTAACACAGCTTCACAGAGTTAAACAAATGCAACATAAACAAAAGTAACAAACCTTAAAATACTATTCTACAACACACAGGCCTCTCAAGTAGCTGAGGTTCCAGCTTGTGCTAGCAGCCAGGGCTCGGGGCTGTCTTTAATTATGTGTGTGAAGGTGAAATGTATAGAATGTGTCCTCTGAATGTTTCCATCTCCCTAGTTTGTCTGTTACTTCTTAAACTTAAATTATCCTGCCTGCCTTTTGCCTCTGGGCTTTTATCTTTCTCTATTTCTGTATACTTTTCTTTATGTCTTACTCTGTCTGGCTGGTTGGCTGTTGTGGCTGGCCTTTAGCATCCTCCTCTCCTTGTTCTCTTCTTCTTTGATCTCTCTTCCTCCCCCATATTTCTCCTTCTCTTTTATTCTCTCTGCCTGCCAGCCCACCCCACTTACTCTTTGTCCTGCCTCCCTACTGGCTGTTCAGCTCTTTGTTAGATCATCAGGTGTTTTAGACAGGCACAGTAACATAGCTACACATAGTTAAAACAAATGCAATATAAAAGAATGCAACACATCTTGGTATCATTAAAACAAATGTTCCACAGCATAAATGAATGTAGCATATCTTCAAATAATACTCCACAATATGCCAGTGCATCTGGCCCACCACAGTGCTAGCTGTATGTAGGTATGTGTGCCAGCCACACAGAGGGGCTGATGTGTGGTCAGTCAGGCCACGTCAGTGCTACATCTGGAATGTGGGCTGGGTGACAATGGCCTTTATTCCAGCCATGCATTTCCTTTCATTATGTGTGGTGTTAGAGCCTTGCCTTTGCTTCATGTGTGGACTCTGTCAGTCATGGCTGAATTTCAGCAGTGAGGATGACTGAACTGAAGTAGCCTCCCACTGAAGGGTCCTTAGAAGACACTGAGCCTTCTAACCAGAAATGTGCCATTGCACATGAGCAGAGTGAGGAATAGTTTAGTTAACACTGGAGAGTCAGGATATTGTGTTTGTCAGCTTCCTGTTACTATAACAAAATACTTGGGACAATCATCTTATAGGGAAGAAAGGTTTATTTTGCTTCACAAACTCAGAGATTTCATCCCACGTTCAGTTTGCTCTGTTGTCTTGGGATAACATGAAGCAGAGCAACATGGTTGTAAATGAAAGATGGAGGAAGCTGCTCACCTGACAGGAAAAGCAGAGAGCTAGGAAGGGCCTGGGCATCTGATGCTCCAGTGAACCAGGTCCTGCCTCTTAAAGTCCCACTGCATCTCAGTAGCACCGTGACTGGGGATTAAGGTGCAGGCCTTTGCAGGACACCTAACCATAGCAGAGCTGCCTGACTCTGTGGTGGCTGGGGGTGGGTGTCTCTAAGCTGTCTGCCCAATCAGAAGTAGGGTATAGGGCCAGGACTTTTGAAAGTCCAGGTGGCTGCTGGGCCCAAGAAGGTCTCAGTAGAACTTTTCAGTAGCCAGAAATGTGGAACCAGAATTCAGGACTGAGGTCTCAGCCAAAGGAGAGAGTTTGAGAGCTGTCGTCTTGAGAGGTAAGGGTATAGACTAGACTTTAGGGCCCGTGGCTCACATATGGGATCCCAGGACTCACGAGGTAGAGGCAGGACGATTGTTACAAGTTTGAGGCCAGCTTGGGCTACATAATGAGTTCCAGACCAGCTCAGGCTATAGGGTGAAATCCTATCTTAAAATTTAATTATGTAAACAATGTAAAATTTAATTATGTTGCATAATTGTTAAAGTGCACATGCTGGTAATTCCAGCAGTTGGAAGGCTGAGGCAGGAAAAGCTTGAGTTAGAGGCCAGCCTTGGTTACGTAAGGAGATCCTGTCTCCAAACAAAGAAGACCAAAAAGGGAAGCGAGGCACAGAGAGGCTGTGCCTTGCTGAATTGAAGTTGAGGAGCAGGGACTCTGTCCTGTAGCCAGCAGGGTCTGTACCCTTTAACCACCCCACTAGCTAGCAAGGAGAGGGGTAGTCCCTTGACTTCTGATGCCTTGCAGTCCTGGGATGGAGCCCAGGCTTACTTACGGGGCTCTTGGGTTAATGGAAACAGTTGGGGTTGAGTGGAGTGTGCAGTCAAAGGTGGAGAGGATTTGCCTTCTCCAGGCTGGTTTCCCTTAAGCCTGGCAGAAGCGGAGGCCCAGAGGCTTGCTCTACCTCTGTCACTCCTGTGCCTGGCTCAGGGTTCCCTTGAGTGCTGCCGTGCAGCCCCAGGCTTGCAGATCTGCACTTTTTCCCCGGAAGGAGGCCTGAGTGGCAGGTAATGCATCTGCGACAGTCATTAACGACCTTTGCCTGTTTGCTTTAGAGATTTGTGGACTCTCCTTTTGGGAATGCCTTTATTACCAAATGTTTATGGCTTTTGTAGAAAGCTGCAGACTTTACCAGTGGTGAGACTCTGCTGCCCTCTAGTGCCCACTGTAAGCAGGAGCAATTTGTTTAACCAAAAACCTGATAACTTCTCTTGCTTCAAAGTTAAAAAAAAAAGGTCACATGTAGCTACCGGTGCCAAGTCTTAATGATGCCTGAGGGAATGAACTAGGCAGCAGATAACTCCAGTGTATGAGTGGAAAGAGTTTAAAATCAGCTGATGGAACAGCTGAGCACACGATCAGGAGAAAATGGAGTTGAAAGTCAAGCCTCACCTTCTCCGTGGTCTCTGCACAGATGCCCCTGTGGGAAGTCTGGAGAATGGGACAGGACCCGAGGACCACATACTTCCAGAGTCTGGCCTTCGGTACAGGTCAGTGTCAGAATCGTGGCATGCTGTTTATCTTTGCATTTTATTCTCATTTAAAGACAGGTAGGATTGGAGGCCGAGGCTTGACCTCATGTTTGTGCTCATATGGGTTATAGATGACGATTCACCCAGATAGGCTGTCTTGTGATACAGTGTCAGAGTTGGGTGGCAGGTCAGTGATGGGGTGCTTGCACAGTGTACAAAAAGCTCAGGGTTCCATCCCCAGGAGGGGCAGCAACCATCAAGCCTCATTTGCACATGACCCCTTGTCATCTCCACACCTCTGCTGCCATGCTGAGTACCCCCTCCTCAGCCTTCCTAGTTAAAGTTCGTTAGCAGTTGATGATGATGTTTATCAGCCCTATGTTATGTGATATTTAGGTTATGGGGACAGATGTAACAGCTGCCAAGTATTCGGTCCACTGCCCGGCAGCTTGTAAGTGCAGAACGCTTTTCTCTTTCACATTAACAACAGCAGCAAACTAAACCAAACAGAAAACCAAGCAAACAGACAACAATCTAGATGGAAAACTAAGTTGCCCAGTGTCACTGTTGCTTACAGAGGGAACCTTGCCACCGAGGTCTCCCATCACCTTCAGCTCTGTTGCTCTTCATGATTTTAATTTGGTGTCTTGAAGTTATCCATCTGTATGCCCAACTTAGCTTCAAGGTGACCCCATACCTTGCTTGGTGTCCTGTTACTCACAACAGACAGGATTCTGAAAGTGACACTATGAGCGGACTGATCCCGCTGAGCCTGGTCTCATAGAGGATGGCGTCACTGCTCCTTCCAGGACCCTCTGAGCCTAGTCTCATAGAGGATGGCGTCACTACTCCTTCCAGGACCCTCTGAGCCTGGTCTCATAGAGGATGGTGTCACTGCTCCTTCCAGGACCCTGACTCCTTTTTTTTGTTGTATTTTTGAACATTTGCCAAATGCAGCAATTGATTGAGGGACATGAGTCCCAGTCTGTGACTTCTTCCTACTGTTCACAGATAAGCCAGTGCTATTGTCCATGTTAGAGACTGATTGTAAATATGTAACCAGTCCAGTTCTCTGCAGTCATTATGCTCTGTACGCTTCTTTGAGCACCAGGTCTGCTTACAGGGGGATGCTGGGACAGGTTGCTGGGAGCCTATTGTCATGAAGTTTCTATAACCATTGATCCATGCATAATCTGGGTGTATGTCTGTCCTCATTTAAAGGCACTTTGTTTAGAACCTACTAGAGACATAGCTCAGTTGTAGGAGAGTGCTTACCTAGTGTTCAAAAAGCCCTGGGTTCGATTCCCAGCACCACATAAAACTGGGTATGGTGCTTGGGAGGCGAAGGCAGAAGGATCAGAAGTTCAAAGTCATCTTTGGCTACATAGTAAGTTCCAGACTGGGATATGTGAGACTCCATCATAAACAAACATACTGTTGACTAGTTGACATCGGACAGTGATGCTACACGTTTGTCTGAGTGAAGCTTACACAGCATGCAGGTGTCTTGCACTCGGAACACCGACATGCCTCCAGGACTAGGTTAACTAGGAAAAGCAACAGTACTAATGACAAGAGTGTGGAAACAATAGATCCTGGACGTGTGTTCACAATTACACAGTTGGAGCAGGAAGGCAGTGATAGCTTGTCTGACTTAGCCACAAACAAGCACATTGAGTGACTCTGAGTTTCCCTCATGGATAGCTTGCAAAAGGGTTCTTTGTGTCAGTTTGGAGTTTCCAGTAAACTTCAGACACATCTGCAATAATGAGGAAACAGCTGCTTTCTGTTTGTCCAGGAGATTCCCAGGGAAACCTTTCACTTGCCAGTGTTGTGAGCACTGAGGTTGTGTTGTAGGCCGAGTATAACTTCCTTCTGTCTGCTTTCTCCCAGTATGGAAGCCAGTTCTCCAGGCCGCGGAAGTCCTCTGAGTAGCCTGTTACCATCAGCCTCAATGCCTGAGTCCATGACAGTTCGTAAGTACTTTCTGAGGCTGGGGCATGTGTGCTGGTGGTGCCTCTCTGCTTATGTCTGTACAGGTGTGGGCTTTGCTAGGGGTGTGCAGGTGGTGAGTGTGTACCTGCTGTGGACTTGATCATGGTATCACTGTAGGATCCCTGAACCATGGCCAGCTTGTGGTGCATGGGGTGTGTCTGCTAACGGGTGAAGGAACCTTCTGTGCCTTATGGTTTCCAAGTTGCCTCCTATGTGCAGCTAGCTGTAGGAAACTCTTCTAGCTGAGTTTCCCTGTGACTCTGGACAAATCAGTTTTGCTGATGGAATAGTCTAATGATCAGGTGGTGTAAAACTATTTCCAGCTCCACCTCCTGGAAAACGTCTTAAAGACATAGTAATGAAGGGTGGGTGTGAATGGTTTTATATTACAGACACGCACAAATCAACAACTGTTTAACAAGGTAGATGCTCCATGACTGGGTCAGTGGGTGGGGGTGAGACTGATGACCCTGACTAGGTTGGCAGAGGGTGTTAGTGCAGGGCTGTGTGGTTGGTGAAGGGCTCTGTGGTTGGTGCAGGGCTCTGTGGTTGGTACAGGGCTGCGTGGTGAATGCAGGGCTGCGTGGTGGGTGCAGGGCTCTGTGGTTGGTGAAGGGCTCCGTGGTTGGTGCAGGGCTCTGTGGTTGGTGCAGGGCTCTGTGGTTGGTGCAGGGCTCTGTGGTTGGTGCAGGGCTCTGTGGTGGGTGCAGGGCTGCGTGGTTGGTGAAGGGCTCCATGGTTGGTACAGGGCTCCATGGCTAGTGCAGGGCTCCGTGGCTAGTGCAGGGCTCTGTGGTTGGTGCAGGGTTCTGTGGTCATCAGAGGCCAAGGCTCTTCCTTTTCCTGACTTGTAGATCAACCTAGTTTTCTTTGTTTAACAAGCTCTAACTGTCTTATTCCTACTGCAGAAAGCAGGAAGGAGGAGAGGGGCAGAGGAGAGGTTTTCTCTATTTCTGTGCCACATTCAGGGATCTAAACTTGGATAGAGTAAAAATTACACCCTTTCCCCTCATCAGTCTGGGTGAAAATTAGCATTTCCTTCAAATAGGAAAGTGCAACAAGCCCTGGAGCCCATAGCAATGGTGGCAAAATGGGGCGTGACTGTCACCCAGAGAAGTTACAGGCCCTCAGGATGCCACTTCCTGGAAACAAAATAGTTGCCCAAGGTGATATAGAATCCTAAATATGCCATGTCTCCTGGGTCTTCACATCTGGACCACTCTGTTTGCACATGAGCACTCTCCTTTGTCATTGGGTGTTTCATGTATTTTCTACTGTGAGGTTTCTGGAAGGAGGCCCATGTGCCCAACTGCAGGCTGTGCCCATGGTCCCTGTGAACAGAAGCCGCTGCTCCACTGTGAGCCCTCTCCCTGAGGTTTCCTACAGTCTCCTGCTCCTTGGCTTTCCCTGGCTGTAAAGGAGCAAATGCTAATATGAGCTCCACAGCTGTGCAGGGTGAGCAGATGCAGCGTGTGAGGACCAGCTGTCTCCTCCTCTTAGTGGGCAGACAGGCTTCCTAAGGCACTTCTCAGCCTCCCCACTACTCTCTTTGGTGTGGGGTATGGAGCAGGTTAATTAGGTTTCTCTGGAAGCAGTTCTTGGGACTGCCATGATCCAGTCTCTGGGCCTCCCCATGCCGTTTCCATTCCTGACAAAGCCACCAGCTTGGTGTGTGCCTTTTCTGTGAGGACACTGCTCTTGATACCCCTGAGCTATATACTCATAGCAGGAACTCAGCCTGCTTATTTTCATTCATACTGGTTTTTAGAAATTAATCACAGTGGTTTCTTGTCATCTTTGGCTTGAGACCTATCAGGAATTCCCAGCTAGACCTTCTGAAGAAAGACATCAGTGGACCCACATTTGACCTTGGGTGCTAGTGGTTATATGTGCTGTGGGGATAGCTGTGGCTGGTGGTAGGGTGCAGTGGACCCACATTTGACCCTGGGTGCTAGTGGTTATATGGGCTGTGGGGATAGCTGTGGCTGGTGGTAGGGTGCAGTGGACCCACATTTGACCCTGGGTGTCTGGTAGTTATATGGGCTGTGAGGACAGCTGTGGGTGGTGGTAGGGTGCAGTGGACCCACATTTGACCCTGGGTGTCTGGTAGTTATATGGGCTGTGAGGACAGCTGTGGGTGGTGGTAGGGTTCAGTGGACCCACATTTGACCCTGGGTGCTAGTGGTTATATGGGCTGTGAGGACAGCTGTGGCTGGTGGTAGGGTGGGCTTGTGTTTTCTGGGTGGCTATTCAAATAGGGGGGCTTCTCTTTTTTACTCTGCTCTAGCAAGGTAAGTGTCAGTGTTCTCAGAAATGTGGGGGAACACTGCCACACCCTCGACCCCAACTCAGGTGGACTGCTGCTGCTCAGGTGCAGGTCACACCAGCCAGAAGAACAGGAAGATGAACTCAGGCAGAGACTCCCTGCTGGACCAGAGACCACACTGGCCCCCAGAACTCCAGATAGGCAGCCCACCCTCAGACCTCTTCTACTCTCTCACTGTCCCCAACCCCTGACACTATCTCCAATAATCCCTTCTCCCCTCCTCTTCACTGGGTCCCAGCCCCCATCTTGGGCAGAGACTTCCTGCTGGAACAGAACTCCTGGTTGCCAGAACTCCAGGCCACAAATACCAGAAGACCAAAGAGGAAACAGAAACCAAGGAACAAAACACCCATCTAACAAGGACAAACTCAGAAATCAAGACCTATAATCACCCCAAACCCAGATGCCTAGATGTCAGCATAAGAAGACAGTCAACAACAGCCAAGGCAATGTGTCATCACTAGAGCCCAGCTATCCCATTACAGCAACCCTGAATATTCCAACACAGCTGAAGCACAAGAAAATGACCTTAAAATCAACTTTATGAAGATGGTAGAGGTCCTGAAAAAGTAATTGAATAAATCCTTTAAAGAGATCCAGGATGGGCTGGAGAGATGGCTCAGAGGTTAAGAGCACTGACTGTTCTTCCAGAGGTCCTGAGTTCAATTCCCAGCAACCAACATGGTGGCTCACAACCATCTGTAATGAGATCTGGTGCCCTCTTCTGGCTTGCAGGAATACATGCAAACAGAACACTGTAAACATAATAAATAAATAAATCTTTAAAAAAAAAAGAGAGATCCAGGAAAACACAAACCAACAATTGGAGAAAAGGAATAAATTACTCAAAGAAAGACAAGGAGTCAAGAAAAAACAAATAGTTGAAGGAAACTAACTGTTTAAGACCTGAACATGGAAATAGATGCCATAAAGAAAACACAAACGGAGGGAATTCAGGAAATGGAAAATCTAGGTAAGTGAACAGGAACCACAGACCCAAGTATCACCAACAGAATACAAGAGGTGGAAGAGAGACACTCAGGCCTTGAAGACATGATAGAAAAAATGGATACAAAGTCAAAGAAAATGCTAAATCTAAAAAGTGCCTGACACAAAACATTCATGAAATCTGGAACACTATGAAAAGACCAAATCTAAGAATAACGGGAATAGAAGAAGAAGAAGAATCCCAGCTCAAAGACCCAGAAAATATTTTCAACAAAATCATAGAAGAAAATTTTCCTAACCTAAAGAAGGAGATGCCTGTAAAGGTACAAGAAGCTTACAGCACACCAAATACATTGGGATAGAAAAGAAAGTCCCCTTGCTACATAATAATTGAAACACTACACACACAAAACAAAGAATATCAAAAGCTGCAAGGGAAGAAAAGTGAGTAACATATAAAGGTATTCAGACCCAGAAAGACAAACATGGTGTGTACTCACTCATAAGTGGATATTAGGAATAAAGTATAGGATAACCAGCCTATAATCCACAGAGAGGCTAGATAACAAGGAGGACCCAAAGAGGGATGCATGAATTTCCCTGGGAAGGGGAAATAGAAAAGATCTTCTAGGTAAACTGGGGACGGTGGTGACAGGATAGGGGATGGGAACTTGAGGGAGTGGATTGGGGGCATGACAGAGGGGGAGAGTATCAAAAGAGACATCTTGATTTCAGGGTTAGGGAAAAACCTAGTGCCGGGGAAACCCCCAGGAATCGACAAGGGTGACCCCAGCTGAGATTCTTAGCAATAATGGAGATGGTGCCTGAATTGTCCATCTACTGTAATCAGATTCATGACTACCTTAATTGTTATCACAGAGCTTTTATCCAGTAACTGATGGAAGCAGATGCAGAGATCCACAGCTAAGCACTGGGCTGAACTCTGGGAGTCCTCCTGAAGAAAGGGAGGAGGGATTGTATGAGCCAGGGCGGGTCAAGATCATGATGGGGGAACCCACAGAGACAGCTGAACTGAGCTCATGGGAGCTCATGGACTCTGGACCAACAGTTAGGGAGCCTGCATGAGACTGAGGCTTGAGAAAAAGAGATCTCAAAGCCTGCCCCCACAGTGATACACTTCCTCTAACAAGGCCATATGTTCTCCAGCAAAACCACATCTCTCAATAGTGCCACTCCCTTTGGGGGCCATTTTCTTTCAATACCACTACAGTGGTATTTCAGTCCTTAACATCTATGCCCCAAATGCAAGGGCACCAACATTTGCAAAAGAAACATTACTAAAACTTAAATCACACCTCAACCCTCACACATTAATAGTAGGAGACTTCATTACCCTACTCTCACCAACTGACAGCTCATCCAGGCAGAAACTAAGCAGAGAAATGATGGAACTAACAGACATTATGACTCAAATGTATCTAACAAATATGTACAGAATATTTCATCCAAACACAAGAGAATATACCTTCTTCTCAGCACCTCATGGAACATTCTCCAAAACTGACCACATAGTTAGATGCAAAGCAAGTCTCACTAGGTACAAGAAAATTGAAATAACCCCATACATTCTATCAGACCACCATGGATTAAAGCTGGATTTCAGTAACAACAGAAACAACAGAAAGCCTACAAACTCATGGAAACTGAACAACTCTCTAATGATGACTACCGGGTTAGGCAGGATTAAAAAAAAGAAATTAAAGACTTCCTAGAATTTAATGAAAATGAATGCACAATATACCCAAACATATGGAACACAGTGAAAGCAGTGCTAAGAGGAAAGTTCATAGCACCAAGTGGCTACATAAATAAATTGGAGAGATCTCATACTAGCAACTTAACAGTACACTTGAAAACTCTAGAACAAAAAACTTACCCAGAGGAGTAGATGGCAGGAAATAAACTCAGGGCTGAAATCAATAAAATAGAAACAAAGAGAACAGTACAAAGAGTCAATGAAACAAAGAGTTGGTTCTTTGAGAAAATTACCACACAGACACACCCTTATCCAAACTAACTAAAAGACAGAGAGAGAATTAAGAAAATCAGAAATGAAAAGGGAGACATAATAACAGACACTGAGGAAATCCAAAGAATCATTAAGTCATACTTTAAAAACCTGTACTCCATAAAATTGGAAAATCTAAAAGAAATAGATAGTTTTCTTGATAAATACCACTTACCAAAGTTAAATCAAGATCAGATAAACAACATACATAGACCTATAAACCCCTAAGGAAGTGGAAGCAGTCATTAAAAGTCTCCCAACCAAAACAAACAAACAAACAAACAAACAAACAAACAAAAAACAGCCCATGGCCAGACAATGTTTAGCATAGAATTATATGAGACTATCAAAGAAGAGCTAATGCCAAAACTCCTCAAATTATTCCACAAAATAAAAACAGAAGGAACATTGCCAAATTCATTTTATGAGGCCACAGTCACCCTGATACCCAAACTACACAAAGATTCAACAAAGAAAGAGAATTACAGACCAATGTCCCTCATGGGCATTGATGCAAAAATATTCAATAAAATACTTAAGCTGAATCCAAGATCACTTCAAAAAGATCATCTACCATGATCAAGTAGGCTTTATCCCAGAGATGCAGGGTTGGTTCAGCATATGAAAATCAGTAAATGTAATCCACCATATAAACAAACTGAAAGAAAAAAAAAAACCACATGATCATCTTATTAGATGCTGAAAAAGACTTTGACAAAATCCAACACCCATTCATGATCAAAGTCTTGGAGAGATCAGGGATACAAGGAACATACTTAAACATAATGAAGGTAATTTACAGCAAGCTGACAGCCAACATCAAATTAAATAGAGAGAAACTCAAAGTGATTCCACTAAAATCAGGAACAAGACAAGACTGTCCACTCTCTTCATATTTATTCAATATAGTACTCAAAGTTTTAGCTACAGCAATAAGACAACTGAAGGAGATCAAGGAGATACAAATTGGAAAGGAAGAATCAAAGTATTACTATTTGCAGACGATATGATATTATACATAAGCGACCCCAAAAGCTCTACTAGGGAACTCCTACAACTGATAAACACCTTCAGTGAAGTGGTTGGATACAAGATTAACTTAAAAAAAAAATAGCACCCTTCCTATATACAAATGACAAACCAATTGAGAAAGAAATCAGGGAAAAATGCCCTTCATAATGGCCACATATAATATAAAATGTCTTGTTGTAACTCTAACCAAGCAAATAAAAGACCTGTATGACAAGTTCTTCAAGTCTTTGATGAAGGAATTGAAGAAGATATCAGAAGATAGAAAGATCTCCCCTGCTCATGGATCGGTAGGATCAACATAGTAAAATTGCAGTCTTACCAAAAGCAATCTACATATTCAATGCATCCCCATCAAAATCCCAACACAATTCTTTACAGACCTTGAGAGAACAATACTCAACTTCATATGGAAAAACAAAAAAATCCAGGATAGCTAAAATAATCCTTTACAATAAAAGAACTTCCAAAAGTATCACCATCCCTAATTTCAAGCTGTACTACAGAGCTATAGTAATAAATCAGCATGGTATTGGCATAAAAACAGAGAGATTTATCAATGAAATTGATTCAAAGACCCAGGCATAAATCCACACACCTGTGGACACCTGATTTTTGAAAAGAAGCCAGAAATAAAACAGTGTGTGTCGGGGCGGGGGGCATCTTCAACAAATGGTGCTGGTATAACTGTAGAAGAATGCAAATAGATCCATGTCTGTCAACCCTACACAAAACTCAAGTCCAAGTGGATCAAAGACCTCAACATAAAACAAGGTACACTGAACATGATAGAAGAAAAAGTGAAGAATAACCTTGAATGCATTGGCACAGGAGACAACTTTCTGAACAGAGAACACAGATAGTGCAGGCACTAAGATCAGTGATTAATAAATGGGACCTTCTGAAACTGAAAAACTTCTGTAAGGCAAAAGACAAATAGGACAAAATGATAGTCTAGAAAATGGGAAAAGATTTTCACCACCCCCACATTTGACAGAGGGCTAATATCCAAAATATATAAAGAACTCAAAAAACTAGACATCAGCAAACCAAATAATCAAATTAAAAAATAGAGTACATATCTCAACAGAGAATTCTTAACAGAGGAATCTCAAATGGCTGAGAAACACTTAAAGAAATGTTCAACATCTTTAGCCATCAGGGAAATGCAAATCAAAATTACTTCAAGATTCCATCTTAACATCTGTCAGAATGGCTAAGATCCAAAAACAAGTGACAGCCCATGCTGGCAAGGATGTGGAGTAAGGGGAACACTCCTCCATTGACAGTGGGAGTGCAAACTTGTATAGCCACTTTGGAAATCAATATGGTGGTTCCTCAGAAAATTGGGAATCTATCTATCTCAAGATCCAGGTATACCACTCCTGGGCATATATCCAAAGGATACTCAATCATACCACAAGGACACTTGCTCAACTATGTTCATTGTAGCTTTATTCATAGTAGCCAGAAACTGGAAACAACCTAGATTTCCCTCAGCTGAAGAATGTTAGATAAAGAGAATGTGGTACATTTACACAATGGAGTATTAATCAGCTGTCTAAAAAATGACATCATAAAATTTGAAGGCAAATGGATGGGACTAGAAAAAAAAATCTTCCTGAGTGAGGTAACCCAGACCCAGAAAGACAAACATGTTATGTACTCATTCATAAGTAGGTATTAGCTGTTAAGTAAATGATAATCATGCTATAATTCACAGACCCAAAGAGGCTAAGTAACAAGGAGGGCTCTAAGGGGACACATAGATCTCCCTGGGAAAGGGAAATATGATAGATATTGTGGATAGACAGGGGGCAGGTGGGGATGGGAACAGGAGCAATCAGGCAGGGAGGTTGGTGGAGAGAGAGAGTACTGAGAGAGACCACTGGAATTAGGTGGGGCACTTCAGGGGCAATGTGGAAACCTAGTGCAATGGAAACTCCCTGGAATCTACAAGGATGATCCTAACAAAGACTCTTGGTAATGGGAGATACGGAACCTGAACTGGCCATCTTCTGTAACCAGGCAAGGCTTCCAGTATTGGGACTAGAGCATCCACCCAGTTACAAAACCTTCGACCTACAGTTTGTCCTGCCTCAACATGTGCTGGGGTAAAGGTGGCACAAAACTTGTGGAAGTGGCCAACCAATGACTGGTCCAATTTGAGGACCACGCCACAAGAGGGAGCCCACCCCTGACACAGCCTGGATTCCCAGGAATCAGACTGGATACTCCAGAGACCTAGGATAGAACCAAACAGGACTGGAAAAAAAAAAAAGCCAATGAAACAATTCCTAATGATATTCTGCTACACTCATAGATCAGTGCCTTGTCTGATTGTCATCAGATAGGCTTCATCTAGCAACTGATGGGAACAGATGCAGAGACCCACAGCCAAACATTAGGTGGGGCTCAGGGAATCCCACGGAAGAGGGGGAGGAAGGGTTGTAGGAGGCAGAGGGGTTGAGGATACCACAAAAACATGGCCTACAGAATCAAGCAGGCTCACAGGGGCTCAGAGACTGAAGTGACAATCACAGAGCCTGCATGGGTCTGTCCTAGGTCCTCTGCATGTATGTTATGGTTGTGTAGCTGGGTGTTCTCGTGGGACTCCTAACAGTGGGAGCAGGGGCTGTCTCTCACTCTTTTGCCTGCTCTTGGGACCCTTTTCTTCCTACTGGGTTGCCTCGTTCAGCCTTGATATGAGGGTTTGTGCCTAGTCTTTTTTTTTTTTTTTTTCCCAGAGCTGAGGACTGAACCCAGGGCCTTGCGCTTGCTAGGCAAGCACTCTACCACTGAGCTAAATCCCCAACCCTGCCTAGTCTTATTGTAACTTGTTATGCCATGTTTGGGTGATATCCCTGGGAAGCCTGCTCTTTTCTGAAGGGAAACAGAGGAGAAATGGATGGGAGGAGGTGGGAAAGAGGAATTGAGAGGAGTGGAGGGAGAGGAAACTGTGGTCAGGATGTAATATATAAGAGAAGAATAAAAAAAAATAAGAACATTAAAAAAAATGTGGAGGAAGAATGGTTTTGAGTTTCCTGCTTGCTTCATCTGTGAGAGAGATAGGAAGTGCCATCCATGTAGCCCTGCAAGCTAGTCTGCTGGAACAGGATTGCAGATCAGGAAGCTTCGGCAAACGTTTCTTTTCCTGTGTTGTATCAGGGCTGCAATGCTGAGGTTAGTGCTGGGGTGTGTCTTTGACTTTCAGGTGTAGACTTCTTCCTCTGTCCACCTCACCCTTCCTCTGCACACTGAGTCTCTGGTGTCTCACTCTTTATAAGAACAGCAGTCCTGTGGCATCAGTCCTGTTCCTACAAATTCATTAACCTTGAGCACCTCCATAAAGGCCTGTCGTTAGGGTTAGGTCTTTTTTTCTTTTTTTGGTTTTTCGAGACAGGGTTTCTCTGTGTAGCTTTGCGCCTTTCCTGGAACTCACTTGGTAGCCCAGGCTGGCCTCGAACTCACAGAGATCCGCCTGGCTCTGCCTCCCGAGTGCTGGCATTAAAGGTGTGCGCCACCACCGCCCTAGGTTAAGACCTAGGGTTAGGTCTTAACCTGTTTTCTGCTGCAATAATGAAATACCTGGCGACCAGGTGATTTATAAAGAAAGAAAAAAAACTTATTTAGCTCTCATTTCTGGAGGCTCAGAAGACTGATACTAGCATCTTTGTTTCTGGTGACAGCTGGGAGATGCAGAGCAGCAGGTTTGTGTGTGGAGCATGTACTCCGGGGCAGCTGCAGGGAGGCTTTCTAGTAGTCCCCTGCCAGTAATGAAACCAGTCCTGGGACTTCCTCCTGTGAGTCCAAACTCACACTCTCTAGAAAAAAGGTCCCTTAAATGCTTGGATTCTTCTCAGTGTTGCTACACTGAAGAGTTTGGGAGGATGCACCATAGCAGGCTTCATCATGTGGGGCAGGCCATGGTACAAGTGCAGCTGTTGCAGGAGCAGCTGGCTCCAGAGTGGTCTAAGTTCAGATGAAGACTTGCATCCCAGCTGCTCACCTTTAACAAATCCTCAAGGAGCTCAGCAAAGGAACTTACCAATCATGTACTCCCCAAAGCTGGCTGACAGGGCAGGACAAAAAAGCCTCTGTTCACAGCTGGCTTCCCTGCTTCCTCTGCACGGTTGGTGCAGGTGTCTGTGAGCCCTGAATCCTCTGCATGGTTGGTGCAGGTGTCTGTGAGGCCTGAATCCTCTGCACGGTTGGTGCAGGTGTCTGTGTGTCCTGAATCCTCTGCACGGTTGGTGTAGGTGTCTGTGAGGCCTGAATCCTCTGCACGGTTGGTGCAGGTGTCTGTGTGTCCTGAATCCTCTGCACGGTTGGTGCAGGTGTCTGTGTGTCCTGAATCCTCTGCACGGTTGGTGCAGGTGTCTGAGCCCTGAATCCTCTGCACAGTTGGTGCAGGTGTCTGTGTGCCCTGCTTCCTCTGCATGGTTGGTACAGGTGTCTGGTCTTGCCATGCATATTCTTTGTCATGAGAGCTGGTGGTGTGGTCTCCAGTGCACCACATCCCAATCTGCTGTGCCCTCAGCCCACTCCCATGTGCCCATGGCTTTTTGTGGCTCTCCTGTAGCTGGTACCACCAGTTCCTGAGAAACTGTGGACTAATGTAGATAGTGACTGGTTTGTTTTGGACAACAGGTGTGAGGAGAAGTGTGCTGTGCCGATTTCTGGAGACCTCCTCCATACCCCTAATCAAAGTTTCTCTCTCTCTCTCTCTCTCTCTCTCTCTCTCTCTCTCTCTCTCTCTCTCTCTCTCTCTCTCTCTCTCTCTCTCTCTCATTTATATGCACGTATGTGTGCATGGAGCACAGAAGAGGATGTCAGATGCCCTGTTCTAGCACTTTCCATCTTACTCTTTTGAGACAGGGTTTCAAACTGAACCTGGGCTAGGCTGTGGCAGCAAGCCCCAGAAATCTTCTTGTCTCTGTGTGATGCAGCAGTGATTATACAGACATGTGTTGGCCATGCATGGCTTCTTATATGAGTGCTAGGGATTTGAACTGAGGTCCTCATGCTTGCGCAGCAAGCCTCTAACAGGCTAAGCCATCTACCCAGCCCATCACTGTGGTTTTGACAAAAACATTGTGATATTAACCACACTTGGCAGAGCTTTTGGTGTGCTTTGCTATTTCACTTCCCAGCAGCCCTTATGCAGAGGTAACTGTTCCGCTTCTGTTAGTTTTTCTTTTTGAGACACTGTCTTGCTATAGAGCCATCCTCCTGCCTCAGTGCTGGGATTACACTATGGCATCTCAACCTTTTCCCTTTTTGAATAAGAATATGGAAGCTTAGGGGGCTCACTAACTTGGCAAGGCCCTCTAGCTGGTGTATCATTCTGTAAATGTTCACTGGGCACCTACTCTGCACCAGGCATGGTTGCTAAGTGGCTGGGTGGGGAACTTCTGACTCCAAATCCTGTAGTCCATACCAACAGGTATAGATTCCTTAAGGAGACAAAGTTTACTGTCCCCAGCTGTGGTGGACAGCATCATAGTAATAACATGTGGCCAGCCATGGTGAGAACCTCAAACTTAGTGGGCCTACTTATTTTTGTTTTGGCTTTTTGAGACAAGGTCTTGCTACGTAGCTCTGATTGTATTGCTATGTATTCCCTATGTGAACCTGGCTAACCTCAAACTTGTCATGATTTTCCTGCCTCTTATGGAGTGTTGGCATATACCACCATATCTGACTTTACTGTTGTGTATCCGAGTGTGTGTATGTGAATGCCTGTATGTGTGTGTGTATATGCCTGTGCACATCAGTGTGTATATATGCTTGTGCACCTCAGTGTGTGTGTATATGTGTGTGTATGTGTTTGTGTATGTGTGTGTGCACACCATGTGAATGCAGGAACCTGTGGAGGTCAGAAGAGGTATCAGATCCCCTGGAACTGTAGTTGACACATGTTATGAGCCTATGTGAGTATCAGAAATTGAACCTCAGTCCTCTGAAAGAGCAGTAAATTTTCTTAACTATGGAGCCATCTCTGGTGGGTCCCTTCATTGCTGTTTTTAATGAAGCCTTCAGGTCTTGAGGGATGACACTAGGTTTTCAAGATGCGGATGTGTTTAATTATTTCAGGTCCTTAGGCTCTGAGGATTCTTGGCTGACAGATTCCTGGTACTCAAAGACAGATGAACAGGAGGAATCAAAGCAGTGTCACTCCTCTGGCAGCCTGTATCCGATGGGACAGTCACTCTGAGGGAAGCAGCTCAATAGCATTGTGACGTGCCATCTGCAAGACAGAGGAGGCGTCCCCCAGGCTCCTGAGGTGGGAGCTCTATGGGAGGGCAGCAGGGCCTGCTCCTGAGTCCTTCTAGCTTATTGGTTCTGGTAACAGCCCAGAGCATCTCCCTCAAAGACAGAGCTGGCCTAGGATACAAAGCCTCTGTCTCTTGTGTCTCTGATTGGCTCTCAAGCTAACAGGGAGGGCTAGAGACCAGCTTTGTGTTTTCAGTGTTTGTCACTCAGCAGTCCTGTGTATTTTAGGGAGAAATACTTTAGTTTCAACCAGGGCCATGAAAGTGGAAGGGTTGGCCCCTTGGTGCTGCCACTTGGCTTCTCAGTTTACCAAGACCAAGCTGTACCGGATTAGGGCTGAGCCCTAGTGGGCGACCCAGAACTAGCCTGTGCAGTTTCGCTTCCCTGTCAGCGCTCAGAACTCAGGATGTTTGCCAGTCTTGGTGTTTTCATTGTGGGTGACTTAGAAACTCTCACTGTGCTTAAGTTATCATTGTTTTCGAGAAAGGATCTCACTGTATAGACCAGGTTATCCTCAAATTCTTGATCCTCCTGCCTCAGCCTGAGTGCTGTGATTACAGGTGTGTGCCACCATGTCTAATGTGGGTTATCATTTTCATAGCTACATAAAATGCTAAATAGTGGTTAATACTGTTAAAATTCAGGACCCCTTTTTTATATCTCTTTTTTTATGGGAAAGAAACCTTTTTCTTTCTCTTATAGGAGCAGATATAATCTTAATTTTTGTGGGGAAATAAAAGTTTAACATGTTGGAACTGAAGCAGAAGAAAGCCATGAATTTAAACAATTTAAATTAAGCATTATCAATCAGTGTTGTTGACCTGGAATGCCTTTAAACATATCTAATTATCTGGAAATTGGTAGAAATAGATAATTTACTATTTGCAATAATTTATTGCTCTAGCTAACCTCCCTCAGACTTCATGGTGGTGAAGAATTTGCTTTCTTTGGTTGGAGTGGAGCTTGAGCCCAGGGCCTTAAGCATGCTAGGCAAGCACACTACTGCTGGACTACAGCCGTAACCTCAGAGTTTGTTTTCAGTCTTCAAGTTTCATTTCATTTGATAGTCATCTAAACTGAATTTGGACAATAATATTTCAAGAAAAATTTGAATGAAATAGTTCCGTGGGTCCCCGTGGGGGGGGGGGTCTAGGAGGGTTCAAGCGGGAGAGGAGAGGAGTGTGGAGAAGCACAGGTGGACACTGACCCAGAACGTTGGTGTCTGTTCTGACTGGGGCGTGTGAGCTCTCTCACCAGCAGGGTCAGTGACAAACAGGGCAGTAGGCAGTTCATATGGCAGTTAAGAGGGCCCCCGGGCTAGGCAATGCCAGGGACACTGCTCGGGTGTTAGGGCCAGTGCTCTGGACACAGTTAAGATTCCTTTGTTTTTCACCAGCCCACAAAGTGCGGCCATCACTGACCCACCAAGGCAAGGTGAGATCATCTGCTCAGGGACCTATGGACAAAACCTCCCTCCTTCCCTGCCCCACCTCTCTCTCCTTCCCCCTCCCTCTCCTCCTCACTCAGGGCTGCATCTCCTGCCCTGATGTCTAGTACGGCTGCTCATCCGTGCCATTACTTTGGAGATGCTATGTACTCCAGGTTAGCATGGCATTCAGTTTGCTGGGATGACAGCTGTGAGCCGTCTCTCCCTTTCTCTTGGACGGCTTGGGAACCTGCATGTCACCTTATAGGATAGTTGGTCACTCCAGTGTCAAACCAGGCAGCACTTGGGGTTGGGGTCTTGTCAGCTGCCTAAAAGCCTTAGGGGAGGTCACTGCTGGGGACGGTGAGAGAGGGAATCGGTGTGAACACCCACTGTCCTGTTGCCTGAGGTTTAAAGGTCACATGAGGTGTGCCTGTGGGGAAACTTTCTAAAATTGTTTCTGGATGATTTCTGGGACTCCGTCTGCCTTCCTATTTGCCTTCCTTCCTGTAACCCAGGAAGATCCTCCTGCCTCAGTCTCCCGAGTGCTAGAATTAGCTGCATATACCTTCTAGTCCGCTAGCCCATGTGAGTCCATTCTAAGTACTCAAGCCTCAGTTCCAACTCTAGGCCTAGGGCCGAGTCTGGTTCTAGAACTCCGTTGGGTCTCACATATCCACCTGGTTTCTGTGGCCTCTGCTTCTTCAGATAACCACTCTATCCAGAAGTTCTCTGGGGCAGTTGCAGATGCCTGAACAAGGAGACTGTTTCTGGAAGCTCATAATCTTCTGAAGTATTCTGCCCGCAAGGAAAGCATCCAGGTTTGCCCCCTGAAATCCATGTGCTGAAATGCTGATCACTGGTGTGGTAGTATTGGAAGTGGAAGCATTAGTGAGGAGATGAGGTTGTGAGGGCAAAGCCCCATGGAAGCTGTCCTTAGCAACGAGACCTCCAAGAGCCTGCCAGCCTTCTGACGCGTGAGGGCAGTGAGAGGGTATCGAGTGCGGTTCCCTAGAGACCAGTCCTGGCACCTGGATCTTCGATGGCTGGCTGTTCCTGCTCTGCCACCCTGTCACATGGTACCACTTTGCTTTTTCTCATAGTAGTTGACTGACTTGGACATCCTTTCCCTCTCTGCTGCCTCCAGTGAGCACAGCTCCTGGGGCCAGGCGGTGCGGGCTCACTGCTGCTCTGGGCACCCCAGATTCTGCCCAGCACAGAAGGAAGTAGACGAGAGGGCAGGAGGGAAGGGAGGGATTTTAGTTCTGTGGAGAGCTTGTGAGTTCCAGCCTCTGCTGGGTCAGGCGGAGCTGGCTGTGGTGGAAGGAGCAGTGGCTCGGGGACCTGGCTTTGCTCCCAGCTTTGACAGTGGCTGACCCTCAACATACCCACTTCCTGTTTGATCCGGTTGCAATCCCTCACATTCGTCACGATCGTATGTTCTCATTGGCAGCAGGATGGAGCCATGCTGCTGAGTCTGTGTCTGTGGTGACTTGTTTGTGCCAGAGGAAGGTGTCTTCATCCTCCTGCTACTGTGGTGGCATTCGTTGATGCAAATGGCCTTGATAAGGTGGTGTGGATAAGTATTTCCCAGTGCTGAGGACAGAGTTCAGGGCCTGATGCGTGCATGACAAGCACCCTGCAGCTGAGCTGTACTCCGGTCCAGAGCTCTTCAGATCTGGGCTAGTGTAGGCCAACGTAATCGTGGGTTGGAAAGGGGCAAAGTGCTGGTGGTCTCTGGCTGAGCTTGCAGGCTCCCATGGGGTTTTGAAAAGCTACCATCTTTGTAAAAGGCAAGTATTACAGTCGTATTTCCGTGTTGAGTGGCCAGCACGGTAGCCCTCAGTACAGCCCTGGAATGTGAACTGTGAATCCTGTTCAGGTTTTATCCCTCCTTTACCTTTATAGGGCCAAAAATGACAGTGGGTCGAGACACAGCCACTATATGCGTGTGCACATATGCACGCACACTACACAGTGCACACATGAGCATGAGTACATGAAGAAAGATGCTACCCAAGATGCTCAGCATGTGGTAAACCAGGTTGAATGTTGGGACCTGTCTGGCAGGCATGGTGAGGTGGTGCTGCCTGCCTGTTGGAAAAGCTGCCCAGAGTGGGTGTTTTCCTACGCCTTGGTAGATATGTCTGGATGTTTATGTCAGCTTTACTTCATTTGCCTCCTGTTTAACAGCTGAGTTTCTGCACTATTGAATTAATTTTTTTGTTGGAATATGTGATGTGAGCTGTGAGTTTTAAGAATGCATCCTTTCTCCCTGTTGATGGCTGTGGAGCGGCATTGCAGTCTCCTGACCACCAGGGGGCACCCTTCTCACTAGCTACCGGACTGGATCAAGTTCTGTGTTCTGGTGTGTAAACTAGGGCTAACAATAATACTTACTCCTCTGGTAGAATTGTGAGGTTAAATGCATCCATGCAAGAAAAATACTCAAAAGAGTGTAAATTACATTTTTAAATGACAGATTGGGAAAAAGTATCTCAGAGTTGCAGCATGGTAATGTTCAGTAACTTAAAGGTGAAGACTGATACTAACCCCCTCAAAGAATTCATTACCGGATAATTATTCCAAACAGTGTCTAGGCCTCCAAATGGGCAGACGTCCAAACGGGGAGACACGCTTTTCTGTTTTACTGGAGCCTTCCCTGTACGCAGGCCTCTGGAGCCCCTTCCTAGGTGTGTACCTGTGACCTCCTCTGTATGTCTGAGTGGATGTGGTTCTTAGTTGGGATGATTTCAGCCCCCAAGGGATACGTGCCCATTCCTGGAGACGCTGAGTTTCCTTGCCTGGCATGAGGGTGCCCTTGGCAAGCATGACTGTGGTTATGCCAACAGCAGCAGGCTCTTTGCATGCCCAGTATCCTTGCGGTGGGGACGGGGATGCTGCTGAATGTCTCTGCTGAGAGCCTGAGGAGGAGAGAGGGCCTACTCGGAGTGACAGACTCCAGGAAGCACACACCACTCCTGTGGGTGTTTGCATCTTTCAGCCCTGTCACTGTGGCCGTGAAGCTGTCCTGGATAAGCACCTGTGGAGTGGTCCAGAATGGGTGATCTGGGCCTGGAGCTGCAGAGAACACTGGGCCTGAGGCTCACTGGTGCTGTTTCTGTTTCAGTGGGGTGTGGACTCAGTGAGCATGCCCGGTGGACAGCCACTGCTGTTTGCATCACTTTGTCTCCCTTCACCTTTATTTTAGTGCTGACTTTTCTACTCTTGGGTGAGTTTCTTTATTTGAGAGCTGAGAGCTTTACGGAACCAGGCCAGCCTTTCTCCCTGTTGTTGGTGACAGAGCCATTCTTTAGCCACCAGGGGGCGCTGTAGCCTTTCCTCTGTCCTTACTGTTTGTTCCCCCCCTCCCCCCATGGGGGTTTGCATCTCAGTTGTGGATATCCAGGGCTGGTGCCCTATTTCAACGGTCAGGTGGTAGGGGTGATGGGGGCAGGGGTGATGGGGGCAGGGGTGATGGGGGCAGGGGTGATGGGGGCAGAGGTCTTTTCCAGGTAAAAGACACCAGATGTGCACAGAGCTTCCTCTTGAGGTCATCACCATAGTCACACCTTGCCCATGGCTTTTGGAGAGGAGCAGGGGAGTCTGGGTTACTTTAGAAGGCGATATACTTCTAACTAGAAACTGCTCTCTTTTGCTATCTTGCTTAGCCATGGATATCTTTGTGGCTTTTGAATCTTGACCACTGCCTTGCTTTTCTTCCCTGGGGCTCAGAGTGGTTGGCATAGCAAGAAGGAAGACAAGCAACTTGATTGCTGCCTGTCCCTTTGCTACGTTAGATGTTGAGCCTTGGCAGAGAGGGCAAGAGAAGCCCCCTTTGTTGCTCACTGGCCTCACTCAGCAGTCTGTTTTCCCCTTGATATCATGGGAAGGGATTTTCAATCTCAGGAGGCAGACAGGCCTGTTGCCTGGCAACACCATTCCAAACACTGGACAGTTTGAGAAACGGAACTAAGAAGCGCTATGGGACTGACTCGGGAGGCAGTGGCAGGGCCCAGCAGCCTGCCCAGGGCCCAGCAGCCCGCCCAGGCTTTGCTGAGGGTTCAGTGGTGAGACTGTAGGATGAGCTAGCAGAGCAGTGGCCGTGAAGTTGGGCACAGTGCAAGCCGCGTGTGCCTTAGCCACACGGCCTGCATCTGTGTCACGCAGCAGCAGATCACTCATGCTGGAGACCTGCTTTCCTAGATGCCAGTTCCAGATGTGATTTAGACATGTCTCACTTCTTAATTTGTTCGCCCACTCCCCAGATGTTTACTAAATGTCTGTTACACAGCGGACACTATTATAGGTACAAGAGAAGAAGGCTAAGGATCCATCGCTACCACTTACAAGCTCCGTGCCTCAGTTTCCCATCACCGAGATGACAGGATGAGACTCTCATAGCTGCTGTGAGGACTAAGAGAGGCAGTCAGTCTGTGGAAAGCTGGTGTGACTGTGCACTCAGTGCCCAGGGGGCGTCATCAGCTCCTGCTTACAGACTGTTCCAAGACTGTAAGTTGAGACATGGTAGAATGCAAGCCATGAGGGGCATTTGGATAGTAACGAAGGGAGTCACATGGGAGGGGCACAATTGTTTTGTCATCAGTGGGCACTAACTACCTCCTTGTGACTTTCAGCCATCTGTCCCACTCAAGAGTGAGTCCCTGAGCAGAAAATCCTAAGAGGAGCCCAAGGTTCTACATTGTCACCTCTAGCCCAGTGCCTGAAAGCATAAATACTTCTGATGTGGGTCTGTGGTGGGTGGCCACTGACACTAATACAGATCTGTTTCCTTACTGATGCTGGGAGTCGGGACGTGACGAGAATCTACAGGGCAGCCTCAGTCCAGAGGAAACAAAGCTTGGACATGGGTGTGGTAGGGCTAAGGAAGCCTTTGCAGAGATGGGGACACTGGCCAGGAAGGGTGGGGTACAGAAGCAGTGTGAGGGTGGCCTTTCTGAGCTGCAACTCTGCTCTGTACCACGGGCACTGAGGGGTGTCCACCGTTAGAAGCATTGAGGAAGTGCTGTTACCTTGTCAGACAGCAGAAAGGAAGGGGGTTCCCCGGGGCAGTGGTTGGTCTAGTAGCGCAGCTGGAGTCTCACTGGACACCTTGCCCTGTCCTTTTCTCACCCTCATTCAATGGGCACGAGGTAGGGACAGTCTGTGGAGGAGGTGGGATCTGGGCTGGAGGTGGTTGCTTCCCCTTGTCTGAATCCTGCTGGCCGTGTGGCCTCTGTTCCTATTTTTACTTTCTAGGACTTTTAGCATTTGGCTCATCCTGCCTCTCCTTTTAGTAAATGGCTGACCCCCAAATTAATTGTAATGTTTACTCTGGTGGCTCTCACTGTAGTCCGCTCCAGGCGTCCTTGGTAATGGTGGAAACAAAGTTGTCTGCCTCTCTCTGGGCTGTCTTGTTTCTACTTGTTCTCTCTTGGTGATGTTTTTGTAGTTATTAATGTATTCATCCATTTCTGGAGCCCAAGTGTATGATTATAATCCTTCCATAGTTATTTGATAAAAAGGTGAACTGTACTGAAAACACCGATCTATACCATTCCAGTTTCCTATCCAAGGATCTAGTTCTATATGCAGCAGTAAAAAGAACCAGAGCCCATGTCCTTGAAGTCATGGCTGTTACTGGGTCCCAGCCATCTGCCAGCAGTGGACCTTGTTTGAAGAGAGTACCCTATGACACTTCTCGTCCTTAGCACAGGAAACTGTTCTCTAGGAAAACCCAGCTCGGGGTCACCCTGGCTAGACTGTGTGCAGGCCCACATGGTTTAACAGTGTCTTGCTTTTCTCCTTGTCATCCAAGCAGCCTTCACCCACAACCTCTGGAGGTCAGCTGTGGGTAGGTCCACCATCCTCACATACTGTACTAACATATTCTCCATTGTGGAATAGTTGACGCGATAAACTCTCTGAATTTGGGAAACCTATTGTTAGATTTTCTCATACACATCTTCTGCTCAAAATCTTGAATACACATTCTGAACATCCCTCTCCTTCAGGACAAATGTAAAGGATGAGTGGTACCGTTGACTAGAAACTGCAAAGCATGCTGGGGACCTGCCTTCCACTGTTGCCGCCCTATGTCTGCCAATCTGTGTCAGCCTGTCTGGTGCTGCAGATGTGTGGAGCAGGCTCTGAGTACAACTCTGCTTGCATGCTCCTAGACTTGTGTGTTTTCATGTGTATGTGCTTGTGTATGTGCACATGTGTGTTGGGCTAGAGGGCGGTCTTAGCTCTTGTTCCTCAGGAACCATCCACCTTGGTTTTTTTTTTTAAATTCTTTTTATTTTTTGTGATTCTAATTATGTCATTTTTCTCCTTCCCTTTCCTCCCTCCAAACCTTCCCATATTCTTCTCCTTGTTTTTTTTTCAAATTCATGGCCTCTTTTTTCATAATTGTTGTTACGTGTGTGTGTGTGTGTGTGTGTGTGTGTGTGTGTGTGTGTGTGACACACGCACCCCTAAATAAATAAGTATAACCTGCTTAGTATGTATAGTGTTACTTGTATGTATGTTTTCAGGACTGACCATTTGGAATTGGATAACCAATTGGTGTGCTCTTCCCTGAGGAAGACTATCCTACTCTCAGTATTCCTTAGTTGCCTGTAGTTCTTTGTGTGGGGCTGAGGCCTTCTGGGCTTTCTCTCATCCACATTAGCATGTTCACCTTGTTTTCTGAGATAAGGTCTCTCATTGACTAGACTGGCCATGCAGTGGGCCCCAGGAGTCCAAGCAGCTCTGCCTCCCCAGCACTGGGATTACAAGTAACATCACTGTTACTTTTTGGGTTCTGGGTGTTGAACTCACGTCTTTGTGCTGCTGACTGAGCCCTCTCCCTAGCCCCTTAATTAAGGCTTCTTCCTGCTCTTTTCCATTTTATCTACACAGGAAAGAGATGGAGGTTTACTCTGGGAGTTTGAAGGTAGTCAGCCTTCATCTTCAGAATGTGAAGCAGCAATGTTCACAGTGAGGGCGGGCTGGTTTTTATAGTGCATTCTGGGAAAGGCCAACAGCAACTCATCCACAAGTCCTTACTGAAGCTTAAACATTTAGAATAATTAGACTTTTGTCTCCTGAGTAGCAGTGGTGACTCACAGAGGAAGATGTCTTTTTTCAGGTGCTGAGTTAATGATGGAAAACTAAGGAGATGAGGATGGTGGTGTCCATGATTCTGAGGACTATTCCCAGAATCCCCTAAGCTCATCAGTATGGCCCATCACAATGATGAGCTATATTACTCGAAGTGGAGTGATTACCCTGGAGGAAAGAGTTTTGCAAATATCTTATGGTGTTGGTGTTTAGTCAGTGATTGAATGGAGAAGTTGGGAGCCAACCTTACTGCATAGAGAGCTCAGCAGTGGGTGTCCTGTCAGCCCTGCGTGGGAGTTGATGAAGACTGATTGCTTGTCCCCTGCCATCCATCTTCACTAGCCCTCGGCTTCTCTGGAGGGACAGAGCAGACACCTCTATCTAACCAGCTGGAAGGAGGAGAGAGGTTCAGAAGCAAGGCTGATGCCTGCTGCCATCACTGGGGACCTGAGGTGCTTGGTTGATGTAAATTTGTTTTGCTTATCCCTGGCCAATACCATTGCTCAGGCTGTCTTGGCAAAGGTAGATGGAATTTGCGTTTGGGACCTAGTTCCCTATCATTTGGTCCTTAGTCTTTGTCCCTCCCTCTTGAAGTGTCATATCACCTAGCCCCTTCCCTAGCCCAGGAAGGATTTCTTGATCCTTCACCCCTCAGGCTTTTTAGTGACACCTCCCCATCTGCTCATGCCTGTACCTGAAACTCAGCACAGTCTTTGCTAGCCTACTGGTCTTCCCTCACATGCCTCCAGGCTCCCCGAGGACAAGGGTCAGAGGTCAGGGATCATTTCTCATGCTTTAGTTCACAGATGCTCCTTGAATTATGATAGCTACATCGTGATGTCATAAGCATTTAATAGCCTAGCCTATCAGGGCACAGTGGCACAGCCTGAGGAAAATTGCCTGGCTGCTGCCCAGCATAAAGAGAGAGACTATTGTATGTTGTAATGCTACCCCAGGAAAGCATCAACATTCAACTTAGGCCTACACTTTCTATTGAACATAGGTTGGCTTTTGCACCATTATAAATCAGGGACCATCAGCACCTTGTCCAGTGACAAGGTGTTAGGTAATTGAAAGTGTTAGGTAATTGTTGATCAGGTGAGCAGATGAGAATCAAGAGGGTGAATAGCCTGGATGATAGGTTGATGCCAGGCCTCTGCATGGGGTGTTGACTGCCAGTGCCAGGCCTCTGCTGGTGTTTGAGCTCTAGTGTCCTCAGGATGTCTCTGCAGGGAGTTGCTCTATTAGGAGTTCCTGATAAGGAGTAAAGAAATTGTTCCAAGTGATTAGATTAGAATTTGGCCAAGAACTGATGGAATCTTAAGGTCTCGAACAATCAACAGCCCCAGGAGGAGACTGAGAAACATTTTAGGAAATATCCTAGAAATATTAGGAAATTCATAGAAAAACAAAGGAAGTTGGGGAAGGTCAGTGTGGTGCCATAGAGGTTTCTTGTTTTTGTTTTTTTTGAGACAGGGCTTCTCTGTGTAGCCGTGGCTATCCTGGGACTCCCTCTGTAGACCAGGCTGGCCTCAAACTCAGAGACCCACTTGCCTCTGCCTCCCGAGCGAGCGGTGGGACTAAAGGCGTGTGCCACCACCGCCCGGCTGGTTTCTTGTTGATGTGTCGATTGCTGTTTGCTGTCCTTGCAGCTGAGGTGGCAGGAGGGTCCTTCCGAGGTGGAGTGCTTCTTGAACAGTCCTTAGGACAAGGAAAGCCTTCCTGGTGGCAGAGGGATTAATTGTTTTTATCCCAGACTGGCACTCTTTGGGAATATTGGAAGAGAAGAAAGATTGGGAACCATGCTTCTTTGTGTTGGGGCCAGGCTGTTGGCCTCAGTGTCCCTCCTCAGGGAAGTGGCCCAACTCCTGTAGGAGATGCCATAACTAGGAAGGTAGATGAGCAAGCCAAAGGAAGCAAGCCAGTAAGCAGCGTTCCCCATGGCTTCTGTTCGGTTCCTGCCTCCAGATTTCTCCTCTTGCTTTGTTAATCTGATCAAGGCAGCTCCTGCTGCTCCAGACACTGTATCCATTTTCAGCAGAAAGCAAGAGGGGTGGGGGCAGTGTTGACACTTCCTCTCTATCAGGAAAACGACAGTCCTCTTTCTGGTCTACTTCACAGACTTCCCTTTGGTCTCATAGCCCTTCTTGCTCAAGGTAAACTGGGAAAGCAAGTGTTAACCTCCTGTCCTGCAGGGTGGCAGGCAGCAAAGAAGAATGGACAGTCCCTGCATTGTGGTGTCATTTGACAGTTTCCCCTGGAAGAAAACAGCACTGGCAACTGCTGGTTGGGATGAGGCTGGGCAATTTTAGACAGGAAAGCCTGGTGAGAGGACTTCTGGAGACCTGAGGAAACAGGGAGAGTATCTTGGAGGTTCAGGTGGGGCCTGGGAACTGCTGCTAAAAAGCCACTGGATGGATGATCATTGGCTATGACATGGAAGGGCTGAGGTGACAGCAGGGAGGCAGTAGAGCTGTTGGGTTAACGAACACTCCAAGCTGCTCACTGCTCTCTTGTTGGTGGTGGTGTGGATCTTATAGTTCACTCCTGTACCCACGTGGCTGACTCCGAATAACCTCTTAGTTTAGGAGTGCAGCTGTGTATGCAGCACAGAACGGGGGTTGGGTGGCTGGACGTGGGACTCCCTCCTGCTGCAAGAGGGGAGTCCTGGGTAGAGTGCTGGGTGAAGTGCATTTGCCTCGGGGCGGCATGACAAGCTCTTGAATATTGGGAGCTCTGTTGTTTGCTGGCAGTTATACTCTGAGCATTTGGACTTTGCTTCGTTCGTTCGCTTTCCTCATCACTGTGATACAACACCTGGTAGAAACAATTTAATGGAGACCCCATGGAAGAAGAGGTGTGAGGGTGAGAGCCTTGTCCATGGCTGTGGGAACTTGTGTCAAGGCTTGTTCACATCCTGGTGATCAGGAAGCAGAGAGCTGAGGTGGGAGGCAGAAAGTTACCAGCTTCAAGGTCCACCCACAGTGATTTGCCTCTGTCAGCAAGACCATGGTCTCAAAAGTCTCACCTCCCCAGGCAGTGCCACTACCTGGCTTCCAAATGTGGGGACCCTTTTACCTCCAAACTACAACAGTGAGCTCTTCTTGCCTCCACTTTAAGTCTAAGGAGCCACCTCTTCATCCCTTCCATACTGCCCAGGATTGAGGAAGTGGAGGAGTGGCGAGGTTAGCTAGCACCCTGCATTGTACAGAGCACCTCGCTCTCCTTTCCCATCAGGTCACCTCCATAAGTTTGGAGGCACACAGTAGGCTCTTCACTCTCCTTTCCTGTCAAGTCACTCCTTAACTTCGAAGGCACACAACAGGCTCCTGATTTTCCTTTCCCCGTCAACTCATCTCCGCAACTTTGGGGTACACAGAAGACCCCATCATCCTTTTTCAGAACCCTGGGCTAAGAAAAGGCGAGTGGCACACAGTTGGCTACACAGGAGGTGTGGTGTAACTGAGGTTATAACTGTCTGTGTTGATGGTGGAACTGTGGTCTGTTGAAGAGTTTTGTGGTTTTTCTGCTGGTCTTGCAGTGGGCCTTCCCAGTAGCTGGGTGCTTCTAATTAATTGCAGATGATGTGTGAATCTGTTTGGAAGTTGCCAGTATATCTGATACCCCAGCCTGAGGGTGGGCAGAAGCTGTGCAGCTTGGCATTCTAATTATTCACTAGTATTTCACATGCAATTAGTCTTCCCTGCCATGGGTCAACTCTACTATTCCACCATGCATGAAGCTCATCACAACAGATGCTGGCATTGCAGCCCTGGGCCATGTCAGACTGGCAGCTGTGATCAAGCCAGGGCCATGTGTTTTCCGGTCATACTGGGCCAGTTGTCCAGTTGAAGATTGGAGCAGATGGAGGGGATCCTGGAACACCATATCTGCAATTTCACCTGCAACTCACGGGGACTCATTGCATTTCAGAGCTGGGAGGCTGCCTGGTGGGTCAGTTGATCCGACTTGCTCACTTATGGATTGAGCATCTGAGACCCACGTGTGTGCAAAAAACCCAAAGCAGATTGCATTTAGCATCTGCTTCCCCATTCCCCATCTGCCACTTGTTGTGGCACCAAGCAGATGCAAGGTCACTCTTCTCACCTTCTCCTTCGCTACAGACCACATTGCCAGCTCAGTGTGACTTCTGAGTTGTGGGGTATGAGGTGTAACTTGTTTGGTTGCAAGTGACAAACTAACCTAAGTAAAATAAGAGAGCATTATTGCTCTCCTGACCCCAACACTTGGAGGATATTTACATTAGGCTCCCGGACCTTTGGGTTTGATGGTCTCTCAGTCTAACTCCTAAGGCTCTGCTAAGTGGAAGAGTAGAGCTAGGCAAAACATGTCTATGACTGGTGACCAAGGGGGCTCTACCTCACACCTGAAGCTTGAGAATGTTGATTCCAGCAGAACCACTAGAGAGCCTGGCCACTTCCTTCTGAAATGCAAATGTGGTATTGGGCACACACATGTACACACACACACATACACACACACACACCCCAATCACATCTGGGGCCTTGGGTCTGTCTGTCAGATGGCCTGTGTTCCAATCCTAGACCCATGTAACAATTCCTTCGTGACCTTGGGCAAGTCACTTCTTGCCTCCTAGCTTTTTTACCTGCAGAGTGAGCTGATCACTTGCTTTGGGAGGAGATTTGGAGGATTTCATGAGGTAATTGGCATTCAGTGTCACCCAGTGCTTGGCACATGGCACACACTCTGTGGGAAGTTATTAATAAAGGAACTTCTCATGGGTTTTTCCATCTGTAGAAGGGACACCACCACCATCAGGTAGTAAGGAATTTGCTGGTTTTTCAGCTTGGCTGACGTAGCCCTCTCCTTCAAGGTTAGCTTGGCATGAAATTGTCATGTGCAAAGGCATACTTAGAAGCCAAGGCCTCCTCACTCCATATCCTCACCCTCTCCCATTCTCAGCACTCACATTGTGCCCTCCTGCTTCTGCTGGGTGCTCCATGTCCCTTTAGTACTGTAGCTCTGATGTTGATGCTGCAATTCCAGTGAGCATATCTGAGTAGACTGGGAGGGCTCAGGAAGCTTGCCTGTGTGTCACTGGACTATCTTAGGCAACTTTTCTTCAGGTCCTGTGAGACAGTACCTGGGACAACTTCTTAAGAGGAAGGAGTGGGGCGAGGGAGATGGTTCAGCCAGGAAAGTGATTCCTGTACACTCGTAGAACCTGAATCCAGATACCCAGAACCCACAGAAAAACCAGGCATGGTGGCACACATCTGTAACTCCTGTAATTGTGGGGCAGAGGTAGGCAGATCCCTGAAGCTCCCTGACTAGCTTCCCTAGCTGAATCAGCAATCCAGGTTCAGTGAGAGATCTTATCTCAAGAAATACAGTGGAATACAATTGAGGAACACTCCTGATGTCAACTTCTGGTCTCTTTGTGCATACTCACACGATTACTCATACACACACACACACACACACACACACACACACACACACACACGTACATGCATATGCACATACACAAATACACATATACAGGCATACCACAAAATATGTTAGGGTTATTGTTTCAAAGGTTTCTGTTCATGGTTGCTTGACTGTTACCTTTGGGGCTGTGGATAGGCACAGTGTTGCAGTAGGAGCTTGAAGTACAGGAAACTGCTCACCTCCTGGTGAGCATCTGGGGAACAAGGAGAGAGGAAGGAAGGCATTAGGGTTCCAGTATCCCTCCAGGGCCTGTGCCTTGGTTACCAAACAGAAGTTCATTAGGTCTTACCTCCCAGAGGGTCCAGAACCTTCCAGTAGTTGCACTCTGGACTAAACCTTCAACACACAAGACTTTGGGATTACTTAAGATCGTGTGTCAACATTGCAAACTTCTCTCACAGAAAATACAGTAATTCGTCAGGACCAAGGACAGGGGCCTCCTCCATATGGCTACCTAGCAGGAGTGGAGAACCCAGCCTCATGGTCAGTAAGGCCCTTCACTTCCTATCTGTAACCCTCATCTACTTATCTTTGAACCTCAATCTGTTCATCTGAAAAATAGAAACAATATCTGTGTATGTCTCTGAGAATTGTTGGGAGGACTGACTGAGGTAATTTCTGTTGGCTACTCTGGCCCACAGTAGGAGCTTTTGAATGTTGGTGACAGGTGCTACCACTGCCATCAGCTGTATCGAGCCCTCCTCTTCTGGAGCTTTCCAGACTTTCTTGGCCTCCGCTGAGGCGCTTTAAAGAAATGCACGAATGCTAGGTCCTGGGGACTGAGTTAGCCGGCCCCTGGTGAGAGCTTTGCAGAGGGAAGTAATGTGCAGCCTGCCCAGCTGGAGAACCGCCACCTGTCAGAGTGTGCCACCTTTTGCTCTGTCTTTCTGTGCTGTCCCAGAGGCTGGGGAGTGAGGTCTGACGGGAGGGGCTCCTTTCCTTCCTAGGAGCTATGCCAGGGAAGCTGCATTGTTGGCTGCTCTGAACACCCACTGCCTCTGGAGGGCTCCTGCATACAGGAGAGATGCAGCAGCAGGATTTAGGGGTGGCATCCTTTGTCCCTCGATACAGGTGGCCTGTGAATGTCAGTGATGTTAGTATGATGGCTGATGCTAGAGAGACTGTTCTAGGCAGCATCTGCCTTCAGTGTGTTTACAAAAGTGTTTCAGACCCCTTCCTTTCGAGGTTTCTGAACCAGCAGGGAAGCACCTGGACCACCTGCACTGTGTGCTCTTAGTTGAGGACCTCATCCCACAGGCTGGTAAAGGGCAAGTGGTGTTTTCAGACTCCCCAGGGGTTAGAGTCTCAGGCTAAGGTGGGGACCAGTGGGCTAGGACATCCACAGAGATTCGGGTGAGTTTTTGCTGGCCCTGGTGCACAGCACTACTCTTCCCTCAGATATCATTGTGTGTTGTGTGTATACTAAAGGGAATCACACCATAGCACACTAGGTGGCTCCTCCTCAGGACACCACCTGTGATGCCACTGAGTTACTATTTCTCGAGGCTAGTGGGTGGTCTCCGCTTCTCTGTGACACTGTCTCGTTCACACTTGTAATTCCTCTTGTCACCTTAACCCAGGTGCTTCTCTAGGGTCTGTCATATGCCTCTCATTGGAGCCTTGCTTTGTAAAATGCTTCTGCTCTCCACAGCTCCTCTGTGCACGGCGATGAAGTGAAGGGAAGCTTGCTGTGTTGGCTGGTTAGCCCCTCAGCAGCGTTCTTGGGTGTGGCTATCCCCACTTTCTTACCCTCCTTCTTTACCTTCAGCCTGTTCTCTACTGTTGAAGACCATTTGAAGTAGGCATGGTGAAACAGATGTTGGCTGTGTGATATAGCTACCACATGAGTTTCTGAACATTTATTAAGTGAGATGCAGTGACTTAAAAAAACAACAACAACCCAAAAAAATCTGTATCTCCTCAATGTGGGAGCCTGGTGGGTTCTCAAGAGTTAAATAGAATTTTCATAGGGTCTCACCATCCCAGTCCTGGGGTGTGCCAACAAAGGACTGAAGAGAGTCCAGCAAGCCTGGGTACTTCTGTCCGTGGCAACACGTGTGCTGCAGTGGATGAGCACGTGCTCAGCAGTGGCCTCATCACAGGATGGGATGCTCTCCAGCCTGAAAAGGAATGGAGAAACCTTGCCTGCTTCAGCCTAGGCAAGCTCTGGGAATGTGCAAAGTGAGAGATGCACACAAACGGCCACACGTTGGATTTCATTAGGGATTGGGATCCCTAGGGTGGGTGCGCATGGTCGAGATGGAACCTGCCTAACAGACAGTGAGTTCTGTTCTGGGTGGGGAAGATGTCCCAACCAGGCGTGCTGACATAATACAGGACCGTCCTCAGCAGCGCTGGATTTTTACTTTAAAATGGCTGATTTTATGTCTTGTGAATTTCACATCAATACACTGTTACAAACAAGCAAATAAACAAAAAACAACAGAAGAGTTATGCCACCTCTTCCTCCTCTAAGTGGCTGGCCCCTCAGGACTATTTTTTTCTGTTGCTCCAAGCAACCTTTAAATTTGTCCTGGTTTTAGTTTGGTAAATACTTCTGAAAAGCTGAGCTGTCTGTGTCTTTGTTAACAACTTTAAATAGACTTCCTTTTGAAATAAGAAAACATTTTATTTATTTTTCTTAATTTTTATAAGACTATTTCTTGATACTAAATGAAACTGTGTATGTGTATATACAGATAGAGGAATAAAATGTATATGTATACAATATGAAAAATGAATGAAATGCCCCCTCAGTCCAGGTTTCTGCTTCTAGCAGTTGCCAGTGCCTAGGAGTTGCTCCTTTGGCCCTTCCTGAGTGGGCCAGGCCAGGCCATCAGGACTCCTGTGGTCCGCACTGTTCCTGGGGGAGTTGCCCTAGGATGCACTCTGTTCTCTGTCTTCTTGAAGTTTTCCTTCCATAGCTACATAGGCCCCATGCAGCTCCATGTTTGACAAATTTGCCATGGTACAGGAAATTTGTCATCCTAAAGGCATTATTATTTGTGTGATCCAAAAGGCCAGACATGTGTATGCTTCTTACTTTGATATTGCCAGGTTGATGAGATGCCAGGACTCAAGCTTTGGAGCAGGGAGTTTCACGATGGTGGTCCACAGCACAGTCATCTGGCCTGTGTGTTAAGAGCATCGGTTAACAGCAGCTTGAGCTCCAAGGGTTCCAGCTTCACAGAGCCGTCAGAAATGGAGGCAGCCTACGCTGTACCCCACCTAGGACCGTGGGTCTTTCTCTGTGCCCGCATCCCTCTGAGGACCTCAGGCTAGCCTGTCTTTCCAGGTGCCCTGTCTGATGCAGAACTGGAGGGAACTTGTCCTGGTGGTCAGAGAGATGAAAACCAAGCTGGAGTACAGACTCACAGACTGGGGACGGTGGGGACCAAGTGTTTGAAAATGAGCAGTGACAGTTTGGGAGACAGGCTGCCTGTGGCAGGAAAGAGCAGGTGTGTTATTGAATTCTTGGAGAGGTTTGGGGATGTTCATCATGATGAGTGTGAGTGTGAGAGTGTGTGTGCATGCACGTACCGTGGTGACTTTTAGAGGCTAGAGGACAGCTCTGGGTGCTAGTCCTTGTCGTCTACCTTGTTTGAGACCGAGTCTCTCTGGTTGGCCACAGCGGGCTAGCTGGATCGAGAGCTTCTGGGGGCCCTGCAGTCTCTGCTCCAGGAGTGCTGGGGACAGATGGGAGCTGCCTTGTCTCATTTGGCTTTACATGGACTCTGGATCTGAACTCAGGTCCTAATGTTTACTCTCCAGCCCCATTTTAGAAAAAGGAAATCTATTCCTTTGGTTTAAGGGGACTTTCCCATGTGAGATACAACTCAATGGCCACCTTGTCCCTTGAGACACCATGACAGGAGCCTGTACTGTTAGGATTTTCCCTTGTCATAATTAACTAAGGGGCAGGTATAGTCCATACAGTTAACGGGGGAGGGGAGCAGCTAGGCAGAAAGCGGCTCTGTGCCTCAGGGCTTTGGGGTGGTGCTCTTCTCTTTGTAAGCGTATTTCTACCATGATTTCCAGGATACTTGCCTTAAAGATTTGTTCTTTCTGTTGCTGGAAACAAATACTGCATGTGTGAGTATATGTGGGGTGTGCCTGTCGGAAAGAGAATGTAAATGACTGACAGAGGCCATGAGGGTGTAGAACTTTCTCAAGAAGTTGGAAGACGGCTTTCCTCTGTGCATCTGGATTTTCTTACACTTTCCATTCTGGTGCCATGGGTTTCCCAAACCTTACAGATTCTGATTGTACAGAAGCTGGATGGGGCCAGGAGTTCATCAGACCTCTGGTTTTCCAGAGTTGGTAGAACTCTCCAGTGGCTGGGTGGGGTGATGGGGTGGACTGAGGCCATACTCAGCTACCATGCATGTCAGGGGACAGGTTTGTCTAGGAAGCCTGCCCTTGGGGGTCTGCGGCCAGTTCCTGCCCTCGTTGGGCCTCTGTCTCCTCCTTTGTGTTGTGCACGTGAGTGTCCACTACCCACATCTCAGCTAGAAGAGACTGCCTGGAAGCCTTGTGCATTGCTGGGGACATGGAACGTAGCCCCGTGTACAGTGCTCCTGGCCATCTCAGTGCTGGGAAATGGCCTGGGATACTTTTGTTCTTTTACATCCTGACTGAAAAGTAGAAGCTCTTAGTGGGTGGGGGAAGAAGGAGCTGGGAGGAGGAAACAGAAGAAAAAGCTAGAATGGTCCTGAGGCTGGTTTCAGGTTATATTTTGAAGCTCAGCTCAGTATAGTTTATCCTTTCTCTGGTAGATAAAAGGAAAGGGAGTAGGCAGGCAGACAAAGATATAAAAAGCAGGGTATTAAGTTCAAATCATGATGTAGGTTAAGTACATACCCATAGAACATTTTTTATTTCTGTACACATGGCCTCGTGAGCTTTCTCTTTAAATATAACCAAGTATGGGCCTCAGGGGAATGTTTGTAAAAGGCTCTTGAAAGTCTATGGAAAGATGCTATATAAAGCCAGAATTACTGCACAGATAGATGTACACGTGCAAGTCTGTCTGCTCGCACACACCTGCCCTCATCTAGATGTTCTCTGTTTACTCAACAGTCATCATTTCCCTTGTAGTCTAAAGAGGGATTAGTTAGCCTCAGGCTTATTCCCTCCCTCCACACCAGAGTTATTCAGTAACTGGAGTCCTTTGTGTGAACAGGCCAATGGCTTTGGGCTGGGTGTCTCTGGTCATGTTTAGGCCCCTGTATGTTGGGGAGGGTCCTTGCTCTTCTGAGTCTTTTGAAATCATATTGAGGGTTCCTGTGGCCACTTTGGGTGGGGACATGGGCGTGGGTTTGTTGACTCACCGGCTTTAGGTTGTGGCAATGACATGTAGGAACTTCTCACCCCTTCCTGTTACCCTGCCCCTTCCACTGTTGTGTATCACAGCCCACAGACTCATGATGGCAAACTCTGTACTTGGGCCCAAATGCCTGTCAGTGGGGCAGGAAATTACAGCTGTGAACCTGGTGTTTAGTGTTCTTGGATGAGGCCTTGAGCTTGTTATTAAAGGCAATTGACATTTCCACCCTACCCATTTGACGCTCAGTTCCTGGAGCTAAGGGTAGGTTTTAGCAGTGGGCCACGGTGGGCCATTTACTCCTTTGTTAATTCACTTCTTCACCTGACCCTTGATCCATTTAATAGCTCTCAAGTGTGTGCTGTGGTCAGGTGCTGTGCCAGGCACTGGGTCCCCCATTCTCAGGGACTCCTAGGATGGCTGGGCCGAGGCTTTTGTGGCCCAGCCTTTGAACAGCTGTGGCCAGCACCAGACAGTAGGTGTTGTGAGAGGAGTGTGGAGTGAGAGGATCCACGCGATGACGAGAGGGTGCAGCCGGAGCCTGGCAGCTGAGGAGGCCACGTGTGTATGGTTGCCCTGTTTCCTGTAGCTGCGCCTCTTGCTCCTGCCTCCTCAGATAGGTTTCCTGCCCCTTTGTCCGTCCGGAGGCCCCGCCCGTGCTCAAGACATCAATACAGAGTGTCTGCAGTTTGGCCCCAGTGTGAGGCCGCGGGCCTTTGATGTGTGACACTTCACCTTTTCTCAGGACTTTCCATGAACCTCTGTTTGTGGCCTTCTGTGCCAGGGTTGGCACTTGTCCTGATTAGGTCTCTGCACCCAGTGACTAAAGAACCGTAGCAAACTGCCTGGCAGTTTAATTTCTTCTTTAAGGATGGCAGTGCCAACTTGGCCTTTTGGCAAATGAGCTTTAGCTCATTTTAGCTCATAGGCCTTGCGGACTGACTTAGAACTAGGTACCTTTTGACTAGATGTATCTGTTTCTACCTACCTTTATCTCTCCAATCACAGTTAATGGCCCATCCATTTCTAGAAAATTCTGTATGATTGGCTCAATTGGAGTCAGCCATCACCAGTGTCTTCCTGGTGCAGATGGGTTAGAGGCCTGTGGCAGCAGAGTCTATGAGCTGTGTTGGGAATAAGCTTGGGCAGGCCTGTGCTTTTCAGGTCTGCCCAAGCCAGAGAGCACAGGTAAACCTTGAGGGGAACTTGAAGGGGTCTGTATTAGGATTCAGATGGGCCTTTCAGGAACATGTGCTAAAACACAGAAGCAGGTGAGGAAGGAGGGGTTAGATATGATCAGAGAAGGGAAAGACCAAGCTGGTCTTGAACTCATAGAGATCCTCCCTGTGCCTCCCGGTGCTGTGTTTACAGGTGAGCACCACCACACCTGGCCCAGCTCTTCCCTTCTTACCAGAGCTCCTCTCTAGTCCCTTGTCTGAGTACAGCCAATGGCCACCAGTGACTGGGTCAGTGGCAGGGTTACATACATAGCTGCAGAGAACTTCTTCATCTCTTACTGAGGGGCAGGGGCAGGGCTGTGGTGAGAGGGGACAGCACGTGCTGCCATGCTGTGAAAGCAACTGTGGACAGTATTCAAATGGGTGAGTGCAGGGGGAGGGGGCAGGGCTCCCATAGAGTGTTCACAGACCACTGCCCCTGCCCCATCCTAAGGGCTTAGTGTCTTAGCCAAGGTTCTCCCACTGAGCAAGCTGAGAGGCAAAGTGACTGTCTTCTCTGTGTGTGGTGGAGTGTGTACTGAGGCCTGGGTGTCCAGAGTGGATCATGGCTCTGGCTAGGAAGGCTGTGGCTTCCACAAAGAGCCTATATCAACTGCCTGTAATGACAAGCTTGTTCATGTCAGTGGCCCTTGATGAGTAGAAGCTGAGGTGGGTCCAGCTCTCCTTTCTCTGCTTTCATATCAGGAGAACCGAAGGAGTGTTTGCTCATATATTTATAGTTTTGATTGCTTCGTTTCCCGTATTTAAGTCCTATTCTGCCTGAGATTTATTTCAGTTCATAGCAGAAGTGGAGCTTGAAGTCTTGTGTTTGGTTCCAGAATGGTTCCTTGCCTTGCCAGCATTTGTGGGTGAAGCCATCTTTTGCACAGTGATTGGAAATGCTGCTTTTTATCCAAAGTCGATTTCTGATGGTTGAAGTTGGCAAAGAACTGCTTTTGGGATAGATGGCCACAGGCCATTCAGCCCCTGGAGAGGGACTGCCTGGGGTGGCCAGGCTCCACAGAGGTTGCCATTCAGAGACTCTGCTTTGTTTTTTTTTTTTTTTTTTTTTTTCTGGAGATTGTGCCTCAATAAAGAGGAAGGAATCACAACAATAGAGACTAACAAATAAAGAGCTGTGCCATGCTAGAGAGAAAATGACACATTAGGGAGAACCTCTGCTCCCGCACAACACGTGAGATTGGTGGATGGTGATAGTCACATGATGCATGGAAACCACATTCCCTCACTGCTGCCCAGGAAGGCACAAGGCAGCCAGCAGCCAGCATAGCAGCGAGAATGAGTTCATATTAGAGTCTGTTAACAGAGCTTTAGGGCCATTTCCTTTCCCACTGCTACCACAATTCTCTGCGGAAGTCTGTGACAGGCCGGAGGAATGCTGACAGCCCTTCGCCCTGGGACGAACTTTTGAAAAGGTCCTACCACCTTTTAAACTCCCACAGAGTGTTGCTTTGTCTGCACTTGTGATTGTCATTTATCACTTTGATGTTTGTGCAAATACAGGGCCCCTCCAGGAGGCTGAAAACATTGTGCGGGGCAGACACAGTCATGCCAGGATGATAGGGCTGGGTTGCATCAGCATCAGCATCAGCTGTCCTGCTGCTGCTCATGGTGAGGTGCTGGCCAGGCTCTCCTGTGGCTCCTGCTGCTGCTGGTTGAATGTTCTGTGTGGTTCTGGGGAGCAGTTGTTCAAGACCCACCCATAGAATGTAATGTTCAGCTGCAAGTCAGAATGTCAGTATCCAAACTCCTCCTTCCTGGCTCTAAGAACCCGGAATCCAGAAACTTGATTAGTCTCTTCTAGGTGACACATCAGTAGCTGGCCTGGTTTGCCCACATTGCCCATTGGATGGTGTCTGGTCCTCGGAGGACTTTCTTATCTGGTCTGCTGCTCTACAGCGGGGAACATTTTCAAGGGCTTCTTTTTATTGTCCAAGGTTGAGATGCACAGGAGCTTAGGATATCCCATGTTTCCTGAAATGAGCCTACATAAATGACCCATACTTGTGAGCAATGTCTGCCACTGTGTTTCCACCTTTTTGTCCTCTGTGATTGAAGGGGAAGGGATAGTGAGACCCATCAATAATACCTGTTAAATGCCACCGTGTTCTAGGTGCCTCATTTTCATATCACCTCATTGAGTCCTTGCAGCACTTCTGTGAGATAGTGACTGGATTTGTCTGGTTAATGTCGAGACAGGGTCTCATGTAGCTCAAGCTCTGGCCTCAAATTCCCTATGTAGCCAAGTATGGCCTTGGACTTCTGATCCTGCTGTCTTCACCAACCAAATGCTGAGATTACTGGTGTGTGCCACCATGCCTGATGAAACAGACTGTGTTAGGATCCCATTTTACCCTTAAGGTTCTCAGAGAAGGTCACTAAACAGCATCCTCAGGTGGGGAGCTGGGGTTTGAGGCCAGCACCTGACTACAGAGACTACATCTTCTAAGTGTTGAAACTGAATGGCTGCCCTATGCTTGATACCAGTCATCTTGTGGGGGAATGAGGCACATTCCAGCTTGTAGTTTGCAAAGGCAGAAACCTGTCAAGATTGCCTATGGCACGTGGCTGAGTGGGGCTTGAACTTAGGGCTGCTGGCCCCAGAGCCTCTTGGTAACAACTTGCCATGGATTTTCTGTCCCTTCCTCTTGCTCTTTACACCTACCCCCCAGGACTGCATCCACCGTTGTGGGTGGTGGAGGTCTGAGGTTTTGGGAATTCTGAAGGGACTGTCACAGTGTTTCCTGCTCTGTGCTATTGATTGCCCTCGACAGAAGGCTGTGAGACTAGAAACAAGGCTTGCTGGGCAGAAGCATTGTAGCTTCATAGAAAGTGCTATTATTGCCATTGGATTTCTGTATGTATGTATTATTTATTCATTTATAGTTAGCATGCAATGTAATGAGTTCCACTGTGCCATTTTCATAATTATATGTCATTATACTTTCCCCCTTTATTTCCTCCCCCATCTCCCTTTGCTGGTCTCATTGAAAAAGCCCCTCCTGCTTTCCTGCAACATATATTGTTACCTCCTTACCACTGCTTCCCGCTTCCTTTCTGCTCCTAGACTGTCTTTTTCCAACACACACACACACACACACACACACACACACACACACAGACAGACATACACACAGACACAGACACATAGACACACACACAGACACAGAAACACACACAGATAGACATAGACATACCCAGACACAGAGACACAGACACACACATACATAGACATAGACACGGACACACAGACACACACATACATAGACATAGACACAGACACACAGACACACACATACATAGACACAGTCACACAGACACACACATACATAGACACAGACACAGTCACACAGACACACACATACATAGACACAGACACACAGACACACACATACATAGACACAGACACACAGACACACACATACATAGACACAGACACAGACACACAGACACACACAAACATAGACACAGACACAGTCACACACATACATAGACACAGACACCAGACACACACATACATAGACACAGACACACACATACATAGACACAGACACACAGACACACACATACATAGACACAGACACATACATACAAAGACACAGACACACAGACACACACATAACATAGACACAGACACACAGACACACACATACATAGACACAGACACACAGACACACACATACATAGACACAGTCACACAGACACACATATACATAGACACAGACACAGTCACACAGACACACACATACATAGACACAGACACACAGACACACACATACATAGACATAGCACGCACACAGACATAGACACACAGAACATATGCACATGCAGATATAGACACACACACAGGCAGACACAGACACACACATGTACACATACACATACACACTCAAATCTAGATTCTACATATGAGAGAAAACATGTGATGGTTGTCATTTGGAGCTTTGCTGTTGGCTTTGGAAGTATGGAAGGTTAGAACATAATGGCCTACCTGGCCACTTATTTTTCTGGAATCAAATCCAATACCTCAGTTAAACATGCAGTGAGAAGGGATCCCAGGCACTGAGATGTGCAACATGGTGTGTGTTCTACTTTCAACACCTGTGTGCACAAGGGAAGGCCGAGGTGACTCACAGTCTCCTACTGTGTGTTACTGCAGAATAGGAGGTGGGTGGGCAGGGCTACTGGCAAACAGTGCAGGTCTTGAATTAGCAGATTTTGTGCCTTCCAGCTCTGGACAGGACTGTGAGCATTCCTTCCCTTTGCTTATGAGTGGTTCAGGCTAGCCAAGAACTCCAGTGGGGAAGAAAGCCTGGAGGAAAATTCAGAATCCATGCAGGTCCTGGAGTGGAGGAGTAGCCGAGCCTGTGTCTGCAGTGCCCACAGCACTGGCCTGGCTTGCCTGAAGACTGAACCCAGAATGCTTTATCCTCCCTGCTGCTGATAGAACAATGAATCTTGTTGGGTTGATTTTCCTTCATGACCACAGTGGCGTGGGGGATAAATTACTTGCTTTGGTTTTCCTCTACAGATTTATCAATTAGAATAAAATTCTACATCCTAGCAGCAGGTCCTTCTGTGCTTGCTGCTGTAGCCTATGAGAGGCCCTCCCGCAAATACACTGCTTCTCACTCTCATCTGATCCTCCTGGCTCCCAGGGAGGTGAGCAGGGCACAGAGAGGCTGAGATTTTGCAGTGAGGCTCTGAGCAGGGACCCTAATGACCAAGCTCACTGAGTTGGCTTCACGTAGGCTTGTGATGGCCACTGTTACTCTCCATTAGGAACCTTCCTTGGAAGGCCGGGTGGGAGCCTGACTCTTCCGTGGGAAGGTGCTTGAACCTCGTATGTTTTTGGTAGATGAATGAGTGAATAAACGTGTGAGCCCTGGGCCATTGTGTTTCCAGGCAGAGCATGGTTGGAGGTCCAGTGGCTCAGTCCTGCCTGTTCTCTGCCCTAGGCCTTCTCCTAGCCTCTCCTTTCTGTTTCTCAGGGCTGCTTGGACCACAGATGAACAGCCTTCTTGATTCTCAGTCTCACCCTCTTCCTAAGTAGGTGATTCCTAATAAGAATCTCTAATTCTTATTAATAACTTTATGGAAAGGTGTTTCCTAGCTACTTTTTGTATTTTGAAAGATTTTAAAATTGAGGGAATTTGCTAGGTTCATCAATACCTCTCATCTTAAAACATGAAGCTGGCTACTGAGTTGTTGGGCACCCCTGTTGGGACCTTATCACTTGGATCCATGTAGTTGGTTCTAGACATAGTGTATACTCTTGGACATAGTTACAGACTACTACTAGATGTGTGATTTGGGCCCTGCACTACCTAGCAGCCACCATAAGGTGAAATCAAGTAAAGGAAACAGATAAAACAACCCTGTGATCTCCAGATCTTGAGATGCAGCTAAGATCTGGCCATACCTTCAGTATATGCACAGCACCAATGGTTAAGCTCAATGGAGATAGGAAGTGTGGGTGCATATTGTCATTCCCTATCCTTGAATGCTTTCCTGTGTGAAAGAGGCTAGAAGAGTGGCTTTTCCAAGTGTGCACTGTGTATTGAACATAGTCCTGTGTCATCTGTATGTTACCCTCAGAAGGCAGTGGAGGAGAGCCAGATGTTTGTATTAACCTTGATGGACTGTCTTTATGCAAGCATGGAGCCTGGTATTACCTGATCCACTGTCTGGGCTGATAAGCAGCTGTAAGAGGAACAATTCAGTGTTCACAACAGATGTTCAGGAATAGAGATTTGGGAAAACACTCAGAAATTGCAAGCTGAGTATGTTCTCCCAGGAACCCACCCTTCCTCCCAACACACACATTAGTTTTCATCTCGCCTTACCCTCTGTTTGTGTGGATGAAAGTGACAGCTGAGCCCACTGGGTGTCTGAGGCTGTAAAAGAATTCTTGCTAGGGAACAGGGAACTTACCTAGACAAGCCATCTGTAATGGCATGGACTGTAGAGAGGCAAGGGGACGGCTTACAGGATCATCTGCTCATAAGCTTTGCCTTTGCTTTTTCCCTCAGATGAACTACGCCAAGCCATCGTGGCCATGATGAACAGAAAGGATGAACTGGAAGAAGAGAACGGGTACTGTGACATCACGGCTGCCTCTTTCTCTGACATTCTGTCCCCGTGGCAGAGTGAATGGATGGAGAGAATGGTGCCTTGCTTCCATAGCTGTGACTGGCAACTTCTTACCTTACTTTAGATTTCTTGTGTGTGTGTGTGTGTGTGTGTGTGTGTGTGTGTGTGTGTAGATGTGCATGGGAGCCAGAAGAGGGGACTGGGTGCCCTGGAGCAGGAGTTATAGGTAGTTTTGAGTTGCTTGGCTTGGGTGCTGGGATCTTAACAGATTTCTTACTTTTCTGGAATAGGCCACTTCGGTAGATTTGCTGTGGTTTGCATATAAGCGAGGGATGGAAACAGCAGTGCTGCCACCCTCCAACCCAGAAGAATATGGAGGTGCAGCATTTAAAGACAGCACTCGCTGATGTGATCCACATACCTACAATTCAGTGGTTGTTTGTATATTCTCAGATGTGTGCAGCATCACCGTGGTCAATTTTAGAATAGTTTTATCACTTCAGGAACAAATGCCATGCCACTTCCGTTGAACTCCCTGCCCCCAAAATACTCTGGAAGTGACCTTTAACTGAGGATCTATATTCTGTGTCCCAGTTCCACTCAAATTGGGGATTCTTGGGACAAGATGACATTTGGATTCTTTTCATTTGGCCAAAACCCAGTGGTCAACTCCAAGAGGCAAAGTGTTTTCTTAATTTTTTTTTTCTTCCTTCCCTATTGAAATCCATACTAGATACTACCGATTGTCACCATGTCTGAAGTTGACCACTCTCCCCACCAGCACTTGCGTTGAGGCGGGGGGGGGTGGCCAGTGGCAGACTTGCCTGAGGCTATTCACAAAAGCCTGTGGGACTCGGGGAGGTGGTGGGTGGAGGGTTCACATGTACATGTGTTCAAGTCACTTCCTGTCCTTTACTGGTGACAGTAGTCACAGTTCTTTCTGAGACCTTATTTTGGAACTGACAAGTTGTTCTTCATCCTTTGTGGAGCCATGCAAAGGCAAATAAGTGTAATTTCTAAAACAGCCAGGCTATTATTAGAGGGCTGGACAGCACCACTTCCAGATAGCATGCGTTCTCAACAGACGGCTTCTGGCCACTGCAAGGGTCATTTCCTGGCCCAGCTGCAGTGATGCTCTTGGAAGCACCCATGGGATTTGTTTTATGTTATTGTATGTTGTTTCTTCCTCCCAGACAGAATCCCCCAGGATGTTTCCCAGGGGGTAGCATGTTCCAGGAGGGGGATCCTCTTCAAGCTCCCAGAGAACACAGCGGGTTTTGGAGAGCTCAGTGGTGGTAGGGCACTGTGGGGGCTTGGTGTATTTGATACACCCTGATGTTTACGGCAGGCATCCTCTGGATGTATGTGGCCTGTAAATACATCACAGTTGCCTTTCTAGAAACAGCCATTTAGGTACAGTGAAGCAGAACCTTGATTTACCTCAGGGTGGTAACTTGTGATCCTTCTTAGAACTGCTACTCCTGGACATTTTCTGGGGATAAGAAATATATATGCAAATGGACATGCTATAAAAGCTAAAAAGTATAGGAATATAAGATAATGTTATGCTAATGTATACTCCATGGAATGCCATACATTCTAGCTTATCATGGAGGTGGCTGTGGACTGAGTCCTGGTCTGTTCTATGGGCAGCAGTGGAAGCAGGATGAAATATCTGTCATGGAATCTGAGCAAGTATTCTGTGTTTTTCTGCTGTAGAATATTCATCTGGGCTGTTTTGACACCCTTCCCTTTGTGAAATGTTACCCAGTCAGGCTGTGTCAGAACTTCCGTTCATCACGCTGCACTTTTGAATGGAGTGTCTTTGAAAGCACCTCCCTGGCATTTGCTCAGCTCCTTCTTTCCCTTGATCTCAGCTGTCACAGGGGCAGGGACCTCAGTCTGACCCCAGGTGACAGCCCTGGGGCTCACTGCAGTTACCACGCTCAAGCTTGCTGCCTACTAGCATCAGCTTATGTGAGCTATAGTGCACTGTGGTTTTTGCAGAACCTGTGGGCAGTGATGAGACTTGATTTCCCTTAAGAACTGCATTATCCTCTAGGTGGGCTGGACGAGCAGCATCTGAACTGTGGGGCCTTCTTTTCCAGGTCACTGAGGAATCTCCTTGATGGTGAGATGGAGCACTCAGCCGCACTCCGGCAAGAGGTGGACGCCTTGAAAAGGAAGGTGACGGAGCAGCAGGAGCGCCATACCACAAAGGTCCAGGCACTGGCAAGGTAGACAGGGCAAGGGATGGAGAGACAAGCATGTGTAGCCACAGTTCCACACATATCTTCTGTCTGTTCGTTTCTGAGAAAAGGTCTTACTATGTGTGCAGCCCAGGTGAGCCTCACACTCGTGCAGGAACTACAGGCAGGTGCCGCCACACCTCACTCATAGCTCTAGTTAAAGGAAATGCATTTATGCATTCCATTCATTTGGCTTCTTTGAATGAACGCCACACATGCATATGTTTCAAAATAAGGTTAACCGATGGGCACTCTCCTTTGCCTGCCGTGGATTGCTCCCTGCTGGCTTAACTATACCGATTCCAGAGGTGCTCTTTGTGCCCAAAGTGGACGTGTGCATGAAGAGCCCTTCCCTCTTCTGTGCAGCACTGTACCTCCCCGGCAGGGTTCTGTGCGGGAGTACCAAGGGTTGTCATCCTCTGGCTAGTAACTCCCAGTGTGTTCTGGTCTGACTGCACTGGGATTGATTCAACCAGTCTGCCAACATCTGGATGTTAAGGAGGTTTTCAGTCTTCTGTGAGACTCCCCAATGCATGACCTGAGTGCCAGCCATTGCGTTCTCACTTGAGGGTGTTTGCTGGATCAAAGGCAGGTGCGTGCAGGCTGTGTCCTTCACAGGGCCTGCATGGGCCCCACAGCATTGTGGGAAATAGTGCCGCTCCCAGCTATGCTTGCAGGGAGCAACGTTTTGGGTCCCGTAATATCACAGGAGAAAATCAGGCTGGTGCATTTCTCTAATTACAAATACTGTTGATCTTATTTTTATTTAAGAGCCACTGATTAATTTTTTGTGATGTTGTTTATATCTTATTAAACAAAATGTGATGAATTAAGAGTCGCAACTCCTGTGAAAACATCCAGTTTTTACTGAGTTTCTTCTCCTGTGGACACACTTTTCTACGCACGTATAGTTGACACCCCATCACTTTTCATTCCCCCCTCCCTCCATTTCCACTGTGAAAGCAGACTGAGGTTAGCTGTTGTGGTGTGTCATTGGATTAATATAGCATATGAAATTGACCGCACTGATTGGTCCGTTTAGCATTTGGATTGTTTCCTGTTTTTTCCCATTGTAGGTGAGCCGAGCAGCTTCTTGGCTGTACTGGCTATTTGTCTTATTGCTGTGACAGAATTTCTGACAGAAGCCACTTAGGGAAGGAATGGCTGATTTTGTCTGAAGGTTTCAGGGGATTTCGATTCATCTTTTAGGGAAGACATGGTTGTAGGATGGTAATGTGGCTGCTTACATCACTGCAGCAGACAGGAAGTGGTAATGTGGCTGCTTACATCATCACAGCAGACAGGAAGTGGTAATGTGGCTGCTTACATCACCACAGCAGACAGGAAGTGGTAATGTGGCTGCTTACATCACCACAGCAGACAGGAAGTGGTAATGTGGCTGCTTACATCACCACAGCAGACAGGAAGTGGTAATATGGCTGCTTACATCACCACAGCAGACAGGAAGTGGTAATGTGGCTGTTTACATCACCACAGCAGACAGAAAATGGTAATGTGGCTGCTTACATCACCACAGCAGACAGGAAATGGTAATGTGGCTGCTTACTTCACCACAGCAGACAGGAAGTGGTAATGTGGCTGCTTACATCACCACAGCAGACAGGAAATGGTAATGTGGCTGCTTACATCACCACAGCAGACAGGAAGTGGTAATGTGGATGCTTACATCACCACAGCAGACAGGAAGTGGTAATGTGGATGCTTACATCACCACAGCAGACAGGAAGTGGTAATGTGGCTGCTTAAATCACCGCAGCAGACAGGAAGTGGTAATGTGGCTGCTTACATCACCGCAGCAGACAGGAAATGGTAATGTGGCTGCTTAAATCACCGCAGCAGACAGGAAATGGTAATGTGGCTGCTTACATCACCGCAGCAGACAAGAAGTGGTAATGTGGCTGCTTACATCACCACAGCAGACAGGAAGTGGTAATGTGGCTGTTTACATCACCTCAGCAGACAGGAAGCAAAGGGCTCACTCTGGCTCCAGAAGTGGGTATCATCTTAAAGACCCACTTCTGCTTCCTAGGCCATGTCTTCCAAAGGTTCTATAACATCCCCAGACATGGCCACACCTTGGGACCCAGTACTGAAACATGGTACTGTGGGGGACGTTTCTGTCTAAAACTCCTAACACTGTGTTCTTTGAAATTGCTTTGAGTAAGGCCAGAGGGGAAGCATGTCTAGAGGCTATGCCAGGTGCCCAGAGTTAGATGCTGTGGTGTGAGTGATTTTCATACACCTGTAATTCGCCACAGTCACGTGACCCCCATCTACATTCTACCCCTTGAACGTCTCCCCTTTGCGTCTCACAGGCGTCTCTAGGGCAGTGGTTCTCAACCATCCTTTCCCAGGGGGCTCCTAAGACCATCAGAAAACACAGATATTTACATTACAATTTATAACAGTAACAAAAATTACAGTTGTGAAGTGGCAAAGAAAATAATTTTATATTTGGGGGTCACCACAACAAGAGGAACTGTATTAAAGGGTCGCAGCATTAGGAAGGTTGAGAGCCACTGCTCCAGGGCCTAAGGGCCAGGTCAGAGGCAGAATTAGAGAGACTGGTTCCTATTTGCATGTTTCCTGCTCTCTCATCTCACCTGACCTCACTGGAGCTCTGCGGTGGAACGCTCGTTCCAAGGACTTATGTCTTCAGAGACACTGCTCTGAGCACCAGTAACAGGCAGGGCTATGGTCCCTTCATGTTGCTGGCTTGTGTTAGAAGTCACCTTAGCCTTGAGCCCTGGCTCCAATCCTGGAAATGGGTTTCTGCGTGATCTGTTGAGCTTCTGTCAATGTGTGCTTCTCATCTGTGCTGATGTGGACAGAGGAGGAAGGCCGTGGGATTCTCGAGATGCTTGACAAGCTGCTGTACATACTTCGTACTGAGTGTTCTTTACTGTGTAATCCTAGGGAAAGTTTTATCCTACACACAGGGTAGAGAAGCCACAGTTTTATAATCCAAAGCCTTCCCAGTTACACATGAAGAACAGTTTAAGGTACTTGGAAGATGGCAGTTGGCAGGTGGAAAGACATCTTTAAAATGGAAAAATATTCCCAAAAGAGGAAGTGGGAGAAAGCACCCTGAGCAGCTAGCCACGGTGGTGGGCAAGTGGACCTACTCAGGCAGTTGTCACTTGGGGACTAAGAGGGCTGTGGCACAGTCACACTGGGGCAGTGACTGTCATAGGCTGAGGCTCATGTATGTTTTGGGCCCCCTTCTCCGAACCCCCAGCATTACTCCTTTGCTCAGGTGGCTTAGTGGTGTAGGATGCAGGCTCTGCCATTGGACTTCAGGGTCAGAGTGTGGTTTTGTTCTCTGCTAGTTACATGGCCGTGGGTGAGTTTTAACCTCTCTTTCAGTTTTCTTAATTGTAAAATGGGGAAAACTTCAATGAATTATCACATGTATAAAAAGAGAGAGCATGAGAGACCATTTTTGCTTGTTTAGTAAATACACTTCCTACGTGGGTAATCCATGTTAACTACCATCACTTTTTATTAATTAGGTTCCTAAAACCTTGCCTAATCACAGATATATTCTAATAGCAACAAGGCAAGAAGGATGGAAAGCTAGGTTCGTCATTTCTGAGTGCCCACTTAGAGTCCATTGTGTGCACATGTGTTTTATTAGCCTTGGGTACAGGATGGTGAGACAGAAGCATACTGAGTGAATTTAGCATTTGATATTCCTTTTGCTCAAAACTAATGACTTTCCTCATCTGTGGTGGTTCAACAAAGAGCCAGGGCATGGAGCTTGTGCAGTGCAATCAGGCACAGTTAAAGTTGTGTAAGTCACACCTCTCTGAAGAACTGATTGACTTGCTTCCAGCTGGGAGACAGATTTAAAAAAGAAAAGACATAGATTTACATGAGGAGTCCCTTTGAAGGAAGTGTCTTAGTCTCTGGTCTGGTGGCAGTAGACTACTACAGAAATAACTACCTCACTGTTCTGGAAGCTGGGAAGGCCAGAACTGAGGGGCTGCCCCTGGCGGGGGTTTTCTGGCATGTTAGAGTATGAGGAAGGGCAGGCAGCTTGTCACAGAGAGTTCACGTGAGGGAAGAGGCAGCCTACTTTTGTAACAGACGTACTTGGTGCTTAGCCATTGATGAGGGCCCAGCCCTTGTAGTCTGATCAGTGCTTTTTTAAAGAAATTATTTAGATTTTTTATATGTATGAATATTTTGCTTTCATGTATGTCTGTGCATCAAGTACACCAAGTGTATTCCTGGTGCCTGGTGCCAAAACGGGGGTTAGATTCCCTAGAGCTGGAGTTCCGGAAAGCTTGAGCCTCTACATGAGTGCTGGGAACTGAACTTGGGTCCTTTGCAGAGCAACAGGTATCCTTACCTGCTAAGCAGGCTATCTCTCCGGCCCCTGATCAGTTCCTAACAGCCACCTCTCTGCATGTCTGTGTCAGGGATTGTGTTTCCCACGCATGGACTTAGGGAGACAGGGTCAAGGTCATCGGGTCACCCTGGGAACGTTTTCTGTCTCTGCTCATTGTGTTAGCTGTCTCATGGGACAAATTGTCTCGCAACTTGGTCTCCTGAAATAGCAAGTGTTTAGATTCTCCATGATTTCTGTGAGTGAGGAGTCTGAAAATGGGTGAGGGTCTTTCAGAAGGTAGACGTTGAGTTGCTGGTCAGAGTTGGTATACTTAAAGGCTTGAGTTGGACTATGGGCCTACTGTCCTGAATGTGTCTGTCTGTGAGCAAGAGATTGAGTCCCTAATGTGAAGCCTTCTGAAGGCTGTTTACAACGTGGTAGGTGGCTCTGTAGAGAAAGAGCCTGCCCCAGATAGAGGTCACCAGGTTTCTGTCATCTTGAGAGCACATTGTTATTCCTACTGTATTCTGTGCTTACACAGACCAGCCCTGGCAGTATGGGAGGAAATGACATCTCAAAGGCTGCTCACCACCTTCACCAGGCTTCAGCTTCCTCCTGAGGCCACAGGGCCCTCCAGAGAAGCAGAGCCAACAAGATTTCTGTACCTTTCCAGAAAGCCATGTGTCCTGAGGTATTGATTCATGACTTGGGTGCTGGGGAGTTTCCTAATCTGGTCTGTCATTGGAGGCCTGGGAAAGCCAGTGGTGTGACCTGAAGGCCTGTAAGGCAGAGGGAGGGCTGCTGCTGTACGTCCAGACTGACAGCTAGGAGCCCGAGGCAGGAGAGGCTCACCCTGGCTCCAGTAGTCAGGCAGAGAGAACACTGACCTGCTCTTTTGTTTTGTCCAGAGAACTTAGTGGAAGGATGACCCCTGGTTGCCCCGGTGAGGGCCCAGTGCTTTGCCTAGTCCACTAGTTAAGCTGATGACTTTCCAGCAATACCCCAAACTCCCAGAGATGAGCTTTAGTCAGACACCTGGGCGTCCATGGCCAGTTAGACCTGCACACTCCGCCAGTCTTCACTGTGGTTCTTCATCCTTCCAGGCTGTCCATGCAAATTTCACTCTGCTGCTTTTCCTCTTGGCTACCATGATGGGGTCTAGGAAGGGTGTGGCCAAGCTGAGAGCAAGGTTCAGTCCTTTGGAGAAGCTGGGAGTTGATAGAACTTTGTTCTTTTATGACAGAACTTTGTTCTCTTATGGGAAGACTTTTCCCCGGGTAGCAATACACAGGAGAGGGAGAGAGGGCCAGCTCTTCCTGACAGTGGCACCTGACTGCTCTGCTCAACCAGCCTTACCCGAAACCACTGTTTGTTCATATGGTCTTCTTGCTATTTGAGCCAGACTGTAGTTGGTTTTCTCTTGTTATTACCACGTGTTCATGTTTGTATGTTTTGGGCAAAGAGGGGGTTGTGTTTTTTTCTGGGCTTAAGTACATCTGTCCCCTTGACAGTTAACCTGCATTCTGGAAGACAACACAGTAGGCTGTCTCTAAAGCATTGTTTGGAGAGCTGCTTCCTGTGTCCTCTATGGGACCCACCTCACCACCATTCTGTTGTCAACACTTCTCTCCTGCTGTGCAAAAAGGGGGTAAGCTGTTAGTAGCTAGCAGGCTTCTCATAGCTCACTTCCCCCTCCAGTTCTTCCTCCTTTGAGAAGTTCAGTGGGGTGGCACACTGCATCATTCTGAACCCACTTAAGGCAGTGGCCCTGCCCCAGCTGTGTCTGTTGGGGAAGCACTCAGTGCAGGGGACTCTGTTCTTGAGTCTGTCACTTCACCAAGACTTACCAGGTTTGTTCCCAAGTGGCAGATAAAACCTGGGAGTTTGCTACTACAGCAGGGAGAGCTAAGAATGAGTCACTCTCTTCAGGTGCTGTTTGACCTGGGTGCTCTCTCCATGACTTTCCCCCTTGTGAACTCTGGTGTGGTCCCCCTTGTAGGCTTTCCACACAGAGGCACAGGTGGCATCTGGTAGCAGCAGCCTTGGATAGCTACTGAGGGGAAGAGGTGGAAGGGGAGGAGGAAAGTGTCCTGACTGGTGTACTCTTTCCTTGGAGGAGTAGACGTCGGTGACCAATGGGCCTCCAGGTGACTGCAGCAGGCAGTGCAGTGTGCCTGGTGTTCCCTCACTGTTGGCATTGTTGGGAAGTGTTACTTAGTACTTCTCTTAGGTGATTTCGTTGTTGCTGTGACCAAGTGTCTGCGGAGCACGTTGAGGAGGAAGGGTTCATTGTGAACCACAGCTCATGGCAGTGGGGAAGGCATGCTGACAGATTGCTCCATGGTGGTAGGAGTGTGCAATGGGCTTCCTCACAGAAGTGGGGCTGAGCTAGATTCTCCTTCACCCATTCCCTAGCTGAGCTGCACCTCCCTGGTGTTACACAGCCCCCCTCCCCACCAGCTGAGGCATAAATATTCAACCCTGTCCATCTGTGGGGGCTTTTTACATTGGGTGTATTGGTAACAGCGCTAGGCCCTGCATGCTCAGCATGTTGAACTTCCTTTCTTCTTGGTTGGTGCCTTGGCTGTGGATAGTTCTGGATTCTGGGACTGACCTGGATCTTGGGGTCCTTTCTTTGTCCAGAGCATCATGTGGCCTTTGACACTGGCCTCCATTTGGCCATCAGCTTCCCCTGCTGTTACTTTTCCAGCCCTGCCTGGCCAGTGTGTGCCCTCTTGTGTACTGTTCCTGTTGGGCTACTGGCCGTGAGATCTTCACAACAGTGTTTACATGTGAGAGTGAGGGCCACATGGCACAGCTTCTAGGGCATAAACCATACAGGAAGGACAGACCAGGGACCTCGGAGTCCTGCTCAGATCCTTCATCTTGCACTCCCGGGACACCTTTGGCTTTCAATGAAAGCTCTGAATCTTACTTTCTCTGTGAGGGCTCCATCCCTGCCTTTTTCCACTGGTCATCGGAGAACTATAGACTGCTCTCAAGGACAAGGACAGTATATTTCTCTAGTGTCCCTCCTAAGGCTAATTGTATCTGTATCATGAGGCAAATGCTCAGACTTGAGAAGGCCAAGGACAGGGGATGCTGGCCTGAATTCTGAGCCTGTTCTGGGATAGGGGTAGCCTTGGAACCTAGGGTCTGGGCCTCTACCTTGATCTTTTTAGTTTGAACACTTATTTTGACAGCAAAAGCCAGATCCTTGGATCTGGTTAAGGATTCTGTGTTCTCATCTGGGCTATTTTGAAAACATTGCTATTATTGAATACCAATGTCTGCCGTGGAAATAGGAAGTGGAGGCAAGCGTGCTCAAGACTTTGTTGCTGGTGAAGTAGTAGCAACTGCGTGAGATGATGTCCTAAGACCAAGATGACAGTATCAGAGCTAGGGTGTGGCTTAGCCATGTGTTAAGTCCATGGGTTCAACACCCAGCACTGCCCCCTAAAAGACAGAAATTAAGATGGAAACATTTACATGTGTTTTAAAAAGGGAGGAAATCCATCATCCTCTATGAAACTCTTTCACTGATCAGTTCTGTTTTGTAAAGAAGCATGCTCCAGCCAAATGTGCTGGTGCATGCCTGGAATCCCAGCACTCACAAGGCTATACAGTAGGACCCTGTCCTACGAAATAAACACAGATGCTCTGGAGGAATAGCCGCAGTATGTTCTATAAAGCAAAAGAAACTTTTGTGGCTTAGTGGGGGCGCAGAGGGCTTGGTAACCATTGTAACTGTGCTGCATCGGTTATTTGTTACTCTGACCAAACACCGGGCAGAAACAGCCTAAAATTTTGGCTCTTGATTTCAGAGGGTTCAGTCTGCTCTGGCTAGAGTTGTATGGGGGGCACAGCGCTCACCACCCTGGCCAGAGTTATATGGCAGGCGCAGCAGCTCACCACCCTGGCCAGAGTTGTATGGTGGGGCACAGCAGCTCACCACCCAGTGAGCCAGGGAGCAGAGATGAGAGAATGCTTGTGCTGGCCTCAGGGTCTCTTCTCCTCTTTTAGTCTCCCTGGGCACCCAGCCCTTGGAATGGTGCCATCCACATTCAGGCCAGTCCTCTGGATGCACCCTCACAGATATAGCCAGGAGGGACATCAGTCACTCTCTACCCCTTTGGTTGGGGACAGAATTCTTCCAGGCACCAGCTCCAGTTCGACATGCCTAATCTGGTGAAGATAATTTCATCTCCTTCCCAGCATGATTGCTTCAGGGAGCTGGACTTGTCTCACAAATGGCAAGTGTTCTGATTCTACCATGGAGACATGACTGGCGATCTTTGGAACTTTGAAGAAAGATTGTGCCTTGCCCTTAGATGACTCTGTCCTCTGGGTAACTTGCTGTGGGGACATGAAAGCTAGAGGTGCCTTGGCCATTGTGGTCCCATGGGGGAAGACAGTCTTAGGGTGCAGGGTTTCCAGCAGCTAGGAATGGAGAAAGATGGGTGAGAGAGCTAGGTCTCAGGAGGCACTGGACTGCTGGGTCAGCCCACTCTTGAAGGCCTCTCTGGACCTCATAGTGTGGGCTGATGAATCCCCATTACTCTTGAAGTGAGTTGGAGTTGAGTTTTCTGTTTCTTGTCACTTTAAGAACATTCAGCAATACAGAAGGTCCACAACAGTATATCCTGACCTACCCAGGTAAGGTCACTTCCCTGGTGTATGGCCTCAGGCACCAGCATTGCTGAATACAGTTACTACTGGCAATGACGTGTGCTGTCATGAAGTCCCCAAATTCAGACCAAAGGCTCCCTAAGGGAAGGCAGTGCTCTTGTGCTGACCTGGTCTCCTTAGCCTCTAACACACTGCCTGGCACAGAGCAGGTGCTCAGTAAGTTAGGTAAGGGAGGGAAGTGGCTGGGGCTAGTGGTGGTGGTGTCACCTGGCCTGAGTGTCACTGAGAAATGCCAGCTGGGCCTTTCTGTAGGCACAGTTCAGTCCTAAGGGGCTTTTAGACTTGCTTGTTACTTGTCCCAAGACTATTCTGTTCACCTTTTGGGATGTGGGGCTTTCTGAAAATCCCTCAACCTTCTATCAGTTTTAGCTAGTAAGTATGGGGGACAGAAGCCCACTTAAAAGCCCCTGTCAAGAAGGGCAGTGGAATGGCCAGGTAACTGAAGAGCTCTGGGTATCATGGAGGCCTGTTTCTCCACCTCTCTCCCCTTTGTGCTGTGTGGTTGGCTTCATTATTAGGCTTAATTTTCTCTCATGGTGACTAGAGGGTCTGTAACAGACCATGGCTAGGCCCATCCACTTCACCTCATCTCTCCAGCAGCAGCTACCTCTCTTGCTCTCAGGCTTGGCTCACATGCACCCTGTATTCAGGAGGTGGCGTCTTTTCCTTGTCTGAACTGTAGAAGGGAGTGTGGGGGCTGGAGGAGGTCCTCCCTGGTGGGCTGTGACTGTAGGCTTCCCATGGTGGTTCCTCTCCATCACATCTAGGTTCTTTAGATGTCCCAAATTGAATGGACTTTGTGTGTTGGCCCCATTGTGATGCCAGGCATGCCTATATATTTTAACCATACCTGCAGGGATGGACTGTCCCCATGAACACCTGCCCCAACCTGCCCCTCCTTCTTTTTTTTGGGACCATCTGCAGAAGCACTACAGGTTGTGTGTTTAGTGGCCTCTTGACCTGATACCCCCATGATCTTCTGAGCACCTACTGTGTGTCCAGTTACCCTGGCTCTGCTGTCCCATGCCCTTCCCTCTGCCTCCCCTCATTCAGGCTACTGGCTGCTTTACTTGTTTAGTGTGGTGAGTCGAGAGTTCTGCCTTTCTCTGTCTTTGCTCTGTGAGCAGCAGCTGCAGCCAGGCCCTTAACAATGTGCAGCTGAGAGCAGGGAACGCCATTCATAAGGCGGGACTTGTGTGCTGGGAATGCCATTCATAAGGTGGGACTTGTGTGCTGGGCCAAGCATGAGGACAAGGCACACATCAGGACAGGACAACATGTCTTAGGGGAAGCTGCTCACCCACAGTTTGGAGCTATCAGAATCTTCAAGAATGGATAGTTAACCTTATTCATTTGTTTACTCTCAAGGATCGGCTGTTAACGTGTAAAGCTTTGTCAATTAGAAATATACAGAACATGATCGATTCTAACCTAGGTGCTTGAATTGAACAGGGGTGGGGTGGGGTGTATAAACACAGACTAACTTTTGGTCTGAGTCTTCCTGGGCTCCAGTCTACCTGGCCATGCATAGGTGGAAGTGTGGCATGAGGTAGGGAGGTGTGAGCTTAGTCTTGCTTCATTTTAGTTTAGTCTCTTTTTGTTTTTGTTTTTATTTTTTTTACCAAGACAGAATCTTGGTAAATAGCCCAGACCATTCTTGATATTTTTGAACTCAGTGTATTGAACCTAGTCTGGACTTGAACTCAGAACCCTCTTGCCTCAGCTTCCCAAGTACCAGGATTACAAGTGTGTGTCACTGAGCCCAGCTCAAGCTGAGACTGGGGTGTAGAGTGAGGTACATTAGGTACCCATTTAAGGAAATACTTATTTACACAGGAGTCTTTTCCCCTTGTGGATGTGGGATCTCAGATGGCCACTTTGCACCTCTGGAAAGCCAGGGTGAAACAGTCTCATCCTTATAGATTTTATGTAGAGCTAGTGCTGAAATGTGCCGAGTCAGAGGCCCCTGCACCTGTTCTTATCCAGAGCTGGCACCATGAGTAGTAGTGGCCCATGAAAGTAATTTATCCCTCCACCCCAAGGCTACAGTCATTCTCTGGAATTTATCTAGCTCACAGTTGTTCAGTTATAACTAACGTTCTAATAAAGAAATCTCTGGATTGAGGAGCTAAACATGCTGCTTAGCCCTGGCTGCACATTTCAGTCACCAGGGGAAGCTTATGGAACTCTTAGGTCCAGGCCACTTTCCAGACTAATTAAGTTAGACTCTCTGGAGGCAAGACCCAGACTGCACAGGTAATTCCAGCCTATATCCAAGACTGACAACTGGTGCCCAGATCTTAATATACTGGCAGGTACCCGGGGATGGAGGAGTGTTCCCACTCTGCTGCAGCAGGCTGAGCTGATGTGGGCACTTTTGAGGTTCTCCAGGGGATGTTGAGGCTGCTGACAGCCTCTAGGGGATGGACGTTCACTGGCCCCCATTTCAGGAAGGTGAAGGTATTTGGTATTTTTATCTTAGAACCAAATCGAGGGTCAATTTGTTACTGTTACTGGTTTCTTTTGGAAGTGTTGGCATTTTGCTTAAGATTTTATTTTCAAGTAAGCTGTAAACAACTTGAGGGCTTACATTTTGTTTGTTTACTTATCTGCCTGTGGCTGCTCGTGATTTGCTCACTCAACACTGAATTGCATGCTCCCAGGTTAAAATTGCACACATGTATTCCATGCTCCCAGGTTAAAATTGCACACATGTATTCCATGCTCCCAGGTTAAAATTGCACACATGTATTCTATGATGGAATTATTTTTAAGGCAAGTTCTTAATATGTGGCTCAGTCCTGCCTCAATTTCCTCAGTGCTAGGCTTGTAGGTGTGTGCCATCACGCTCTGCTAGAGCAGAATTCTGCCATCTCTGGCCAGCTGGCATTTCTTAGGAAGCTCTTATTTCTGTGCTTAAAAAAGTTACCTTTTAATTGTAAAAGCCATGGAACAACCCCAAGTGGGAGGAGTATCAATACCATGGACCCAACATGATTATTATCTTCATTCTTCGTCCATTAAGTCCATTTTTTAAACTTAGTTTTGCCACCATTAGTTGGTGTTGCAATTCCTGTGACATGTATTATATTCTCTTCTGTCTCTATGCAGATTTCAAATTGTATTTAAGTAGTGCTCCACTCCTGCCAGCACGTGAAGGCACATGATAGTCCTTACATGTAGGAATAAAAGAGTTCCTAAAGAAACCTACTTGGGTATAGTCACAGCTAGTGCTTTAGTTTTTATTTATGAGGGGGCTGGTAGGATGGCTCAGTGGGTAAAGGAGCTTGTTGCCAAGCATGGTGACCTGAGCTCAATCCTTGGATCTCACATGGTGGAAGGAGAGAGCCAACTCACACATGTCCTCTGACCTTTACATATGCATCATGGCACACATGTGTTCACACTTACACAAATATAAATATAAATTAGAAATTATTGTTGAAGAGGCATTTTTATGCCAGTTGATTTTAGGTACATACTCATCTTACAGAATCTGATCACAGCAGTCAATAGTAGCTTTGAAGGAAGTCAACCTTGTTTCTCACAGTCAGCATCAGCCCCAGTCACTGCGCATAGTACTGTGGCCATAGGGGTGCTGTGTTTGGACATACCCTTGCTTATCACTCTGTCCCTTCACTCCTCCTAAGTTCTTAGAGTGTTCATAAAGCCGTTCCTTTATTAATTTTTTCCAAAAACTATTTTCTTCAGCTCAATTCCTAGAGTAGAATTCCAGCGATAGAGGTCTGAGCATTGCCAGGCAGTGGTGATGCATGATTTTATCCCAGTATAGGGAGGCAGAGGCAGGCAGATCTCTGTGAGTTCGAGGCCAGAATGTTCTACAGAGCAAGTTCTAGGACAGCTAGGGCTACAGAAAGAAACCCTGTCTCAAAAAACAAAAACAAAAACAAAAACAAAAGACAACAAAACAAAAAAGTCTGAGCATTTATAAAGGCTCATGATTTGTGCTATAGTTTGGAGGGAGTTTTTCCCTTCAGAGGTCATATACAGGAAAGTAGGGCCCCAACATGGTAGTGCTGGGAGATGATGTGGAACCTTTGAGGTCCCTGCATCACTGAGGAAGTGGCCCCTGAAAAGCATTAAGGTAGCTTTATAGACCCCTCCCCCCATCTCTCCTGGCATTGATAGCAGTAAGCCCAACCCTGAACTGCTGACTTGCTTTATGCTTTAAGATATGATTTCTTAGCCAGGCAATGTGGTGTGCATCTGTAATCTAGCACCAGGAGGCTCAGGCAGGAAGACTGCAAATTCTAGGCCATTCTGGGCTTTATAGTAAGTTTGAACCACCCTGGGCTGTATAGCAAAACCCTCTCTCTGTCAGCAAACAAACAAACAAACAAACAAACAAAAAACAAGCAGGCACATGCCACACCAGACAGAACAGATTGATGTCTAGCCCAACTGTTACCAGAAAGGCTTTATCCATCAACTGATGGAAACAGATGCAGAGAACCATAGCCAAACATTAGGTGGACCTCAAGGAGTCCTGCAGAAGAGGAGGAAGAAGGATTATGGGAGCCAGTGGGGTCAAGGGCACCACAAGAAAACCCACAGAACCAACTAACCTGGGTTCATAGAGGCTCACAGAGACTGAACTGACAACCAGGGAGCCTGCATGGGACTGACCTAGGCCCTCTGCACATATGTTACAGTTGTGTAGTTTTCTTCTTGTGGGACTCCTAACAGTGGGAACAGGGGCTGTCTCTGGCTCTGTTGCCTGCTTTTGGGACCCTATTCTTCCTACTGGGTTGCCTCATCCAGCCTTAATAGAAGAGGATATGTTTAGTCCTATGCAACTTGATATGCCATGGCTGGTTGATATGCGTGGGAGGCCTGCCCTTTTCTGAAGAGAAACAGAGGAGGAGGAGTGGGTGGAGGAGTGTGAGGGAGAGGGAAGGGGCTGAGAGGAGAAGAGGGATGGGAAATGTTGGTCAGGATGTAAAAACAACAAAAAATAAATAAAATAAACTCAGCAAAAACAAGCAAAACCAAACCAAAAATGGGATAGAATAGTTGAATGTTTGAAAGCGCTTGCTGCTCTTGCAGAAGACTAGTTTTGTTCTGTGGCTGGCACTCACACTGAGTGGCTCACACCACCTGTTACTCCAGCTCCAGGGGATCCCATGCCCTCCTTCCAGCCTTTGAGGGCCACCCATAGGTACATGTGCATACATACACACAAATGCATTACATAAAAATGAACTAAATCTTGCTGGGTGGTGGTGGTACACATTTTAATCCCAGCACTTAGGAGGCAGAGGCAGGTGGATCTCTGAGTTCGAGGCCAGCCTGGTCTACAGAGCGAGTTCTAGGACAGCCAAAAATAAAATTAAAAAAAAAAAAAGGAAAAAGGAAAAAGAAATAAATCTTTAAAAAACAAAAACCTCAAGCTCATTGCAAGGCCTGCAGAGCCAGTGGTTGTGACACTATGTGACACGAGGCCCTTAACGGCCAGTCAGCCAATCAATCAATGGGGCTATCAGTCTTGGCCCTCCAAAACTGTGTGCTAAATAAACCTCTTTGTTTTATAAAGTGAGGTTAGCTCAGTGTTGTATTGCAGTAATGTAAAGCACAGCAATACAAATCCTATGCAATAAATAGGTCTTACTTCATGCTCTCACAGCAGGGTGTGAGTGGACCCACTTGTCATTATCCATTCTGAAGCTGTGTGGCACGTCACAGTGTTTGTGGTACGTTCCAGCTATGTGAGTACCCAGTAGACATCCACTTTTATGAGAGAGCAGATGAAGGCTGTAACTAAGATCCTTGTGTTGTCTCTCTGTTGCTTTCTTTCTTTTCTGTGTACAATCTAAGGAGTGGTGTAGTCGAAAGATTTCCTGTGTCCTGGCCTGCCGGTGGTTGGGACAAATCTCTCCCACTCACGTCCCCCAAGTAAACACATAGAGGCTTATATTAATTATAACTGCATGGCCATTGCTCAAGCCTTTTGCTAGCTTGCTCTTATATCTTAAATTAGCCCATAACTATTAATCTATGTATCGCCACATGTTCCGTGGCTTTACCTGCCTTCTAAGCTGTCTTGCCATAGGCCAAATGGCTTTATTTATCAACTAAATATTCACAGCATACAGAAAGACATTACCCATCAGAGTGGGATCCCAGAGTCAAGGGCATGGAGGTTGGAGTGGAACAAGTTATTTATCTTTCTTAGCTCCAGGGGAGGTAGGAGGACCCACTCACTAAGGCCTAGTACTGCCTGGTTCACCTCTACTTGGCTCCTGCTCTTGTGACTTAGAAGGTGAAGGTCTCTTTTCCATGAGTTTTCTCAGTAGATAAGATTCCCTCTGGGAGACGAGGGTGGTGAGGCCAAATGCATGAACATTGCCACCTGAACTGAAAACTGTAGAACTTTCTTCTCAAACAAAAGAAGCAGTGAGGAGTCACATAGATCCCTCTCTAACTCTCTTATATAGTTGAGGGCCAGTGTGGGCTTTCCAGGTGTTTCTCCATATGGAAATGATAGATCATAGCATGGTGTGAGGAGGTCAGGAATTTCTTAGGCATTGCTCAGGCAATCACAGGCAGTGGAGAAAGCCATTGTGAAGCAAACACATAGAGGCTTATATTAATTATAACTGCATGGCCATGGCTCAAGCCTTTTGCTAGCTAGCTCTTATATCTTAAATTATAAGTGTGTTTGTTTGTTTGCTGCTTCTAAATCTTTCCTTAGATGCTAGCTTTGTTGAGGAACTGGAATTGGGGGAACGAGCCACAAGTTGTATGAGTTTCTGCCTTTGGAAGCACGTGCTTACATTGTGCGGGTAAACGTCAGAGCTGTCAGCACCCAGTCCAGGTGTTTCCCACAAAAGCTGCATCACATCTAGACCGTGCATCAAGATGTGAGAAGTCGGCAGCTGGTCTGGGCGGAGTGGGAGGCTTGTATCTGAAATGTCTGTTTCCCACACCAAAGCACAGGAGCAGGAGGAGATAAAATCACCAGAACCAAGATATGTGAGGCAGCTCTCATGAATGGGTCATGCTAATTATGCACTGGGGAGGGAAACTTGGTCACTGTTCATTAATGGGTAGGAGGGAAGGTCTAGAGGACAGAATTCAGATAACAGAGTGGCATGGAGCGATAGCAAAGAGCTCTGAAAAGGCGACCCCATTGGGAGAGATGTTGCTCTCCGGAAACAGTGGGATGAAGAGGTGGAGCTGCTTGCTGTTGGCTGCTCAGCTCTTTGTCTGCCTCGAGAGAAGGCAGTATCTGCAACCTGCTTATCCATAGAAAATAAATTTCAATTTCCAGTACAGTCTGGTTCACAAGGTGGCAATTTCCATGTCGCTGACATGGAACCTGGGTCTTAAATATAGTCAGCATGTGAGTGCCCTGCAGGCAGTGACAGTATGACATCACTGCCAAGCTTCTTGTTATTTTGGAGCCAAAGAGTGGAGCAACAGGAAGCTTGGCAGAGGGGGATATTTTTAGCCACAGCAGCCATGTGTTTAAAGAGAGACAAACGTCAGGTCTAGTAGCTCTGGAGTTTTGCAGACTTTGTGTGCTGCGAAGTTCGAGGTCACTGGTTGGAGAGAAATGCAGTAGAGGTGCAGACACACTAAACTTGGCTCTACCACTAACATTCATCGTGTTTTATTTGATGCAGATGAACCCTTCTTTACACGCTTCTTCCTTGGAAGCTGCAAACTTACCCTCACTGAATGCTCAGCTCCAAGGCCAAAATTGACTTGTGGGGTCCCAGAAAGTTGCCTGCTGGGCTGCAAAAGCCCCAGTGAACCAGTTGAGAATGACAAAGAGGGCCAGCTGGATGGTCCAGCAGGTAAAGTGCTGTGGCTAAGCCTGGTGACCTGAGTTTGATCCCTGGGACATAGATGGTAGAAGGAGAAAACTGACTCCTTCAAGTTGTCCTCTGACTTTTAGAAATAACGTAATAACAAATTCTAGAGACCAGTGAAAGTGAGGCAGTTTTTAAGATACAATTCTGAAGAAATGGATAAAACAGAAACAAGGCAAAATCGTTTGGTGTGATGACTTGGTGCAAGATGATGGTTATTAATGTCTCCTGTTGTTTCCTTCCATGGGCCATGGCTTGTCTTCACCCACATTTCTCTTGTATTGCTGCAGGACACAGCCTTATCTAAGGGATAATTTGGGGCTTGGGATGGCCCTCTGCTTTCCTCATGGCTCTGTGACTTTTCAGTTTCCTGAGATCTGTGCCAGCACCCTCTGGGAGAGAGAGGAGCCCGCCCTGCTGTCTGTAACTGATGACCTTTGAGTTCACCTCATACTGCAAGTGGACCGTAACAGTCTGTAGCTTAAAAGACCTCCACGTGTGCTCTATGGCACAGGCATGCACACATGCTCATACACTACACATAAAATAATAAGTGTAATTAAAAACCAAAACCTCACAAAGGGTTGGGCATGTGGTGCATAGCTGTAATCCCAGTGCTCAGGAAGCTGAGGTAGGAGGATTGTGAATTCGAGGCCAGCCTAGGCTGTGGAGCAGACACTGTCTCAGAAAACCAAGGGCCTTGAAGAGTGCTTGCCTAACATCTGGGAGACTCTGGTCTGCAGTGTGGAGAAGCTTTGCTTTGCAACTCAGCCTCCTTGGGCTCCTTGTGATGGGAACAAGGAGTTCTTCCATGTGCACTGAGTCCTCAGACACTCCCATCCTTTCTGTGTCTTCTTTTCCAGGTTATGTGGGAAGGACCTTACCTGCACCCCTGTTTTTCCTTGCTGTTTTCTTGTCTTTCAAACCCCAGAGACAGTACCTTCTCTCTCGGTGTTTTCATGCTGCTCTTCTTTCCCGTAGTACTTTCATCTGGTACATTCTGACCTTTGGTGCTCACACCTCAGCTGGGCAGGGCTTTGCTGATTTGTCCCCCGATGAGTCTACTCAGGGGCTGGCAGGGTGCCTCAGCACTGGGATGCAGGAGCAGTTTGTTGAATGAGTGAACCTGTGAATATTTGTCACTTGTGTGTTGCTCTACTGTGTCTGACTTACATTTCCAGGTCATTTCACAATCTAGGATGGCTACTGAATTTCCTGATATTGCATCTGTCTTTAGGCTGCAGGAAGGCAAAATCAGAGGTGGGAAATACGTGTCAGAGCTGGCATTGTAGCTTAGTGAAATGTGCTAAGCATGTGTGAGGCTTTGGGTTCAAATCCCAACACAGCAAAAAAAGTGTGTCAACTTTTTTTTGTTAAATTAAAAAGTATTGTGTGTGTATGCATGTGTGTATACACACATGTATGTGCATGCAATGTGTATGTGCATGCACATGGACATGTATGTATGTATGTGCACACATGTAGAAGTTCTTTCCTCCCACCATGTGGGCCTGGGTAGCAGTCATGGTTGTAAGTGCCTGGTGGTCCATTTTACTGGCCTATGTCATCTTTTTTGAGGAGGCCGTCTACAATTCTTCCCTTCTCAGTGGCCTGAGACTGATCGATAGGATCGATAGGATTCTTGTTTATGTAGAGAATGTTGTCTGTCTGAATGAGGAGAAGAGGAGGAAGGAGATTTTGGTAGACAGATAGTGAACATTCCCCTGAAAAGTTCACTCCTTTGCTGTGATGTAGTGCTGGGAATGGTGCATGAGTCCTGCGTGTAAGATTGTCTCTCAGATGGTTAACAATGGTTCTTTTTTTTTTTTTTTTTTTTTTTTTGGTTTTTCGAGACAGGGTTTCTCTGTGTAGCTTTGCGCCTTTCCTGGAACTCGCTTTGGAGACCAGGCTGGCCTCGAACTCACAGAGATCCGCCTGGCTCTGCCTCCCGAGTGCTGGGATTAAAGGCGTGCGCCACCACCGCCCGGCTAACAACGGTTCTTACAGTAAGCTTTGCCTTAAGTACTTGCTCACTTTGTGGCCTTGAACAGGCGAGCTTGTCCCTGTGAACCTCTGTTTTTAACTTCAGTTATGTGTTGTGTCGTTCAGGGGATCTTGTGATCCTGTGGCTCAGCTTCCCAAGTGCTGGGATTACAGGTGTGCAGCCCCATGGCCACCCTTAGTGCTTCACAGTTACAAAACAGGGCAGCAGTTAGCATGCTCACACGTGGTAGGAGGTTAAGTGAGGCCCTGCAGGGGAGGAGGCTGTTGCTTGAGGCACAGTGTGGTAAATGAGTGTTAGGTCATCTGTGAGTCTTCACCACTACGTTCACTCAAGGATGGCGTCTAGATGCCAAGATACCCTTCTAGATGGCCAACAAGAGCATTCTAGAGAGGATGGCCTGTGACAAGGAGAGGGCTACCAGAGAAGAGGCTATCCTGAAGCCACAGGGAGCTTCTATGAACCCCAGGGTTCAGGGTACATCTGGGCAGTGAGGAAGGGGCTGCAGACAGTCCCACAGGTCCTAGTGAGGAGTTGGGTGTTAGTCAGCTGTGACAGACACTGGGGAAAGTGAGGAAAGGAGATCTGTTTTGGCTCCTGGTTTCAGAAGTTTTGTCCATGGTGATGGTTCCATTCCTTTTTTGTCTGTGGTGAGGCAGAGTCATCCTTAGGGTATCAGAAAACAGAGAGACAGCAGGAGGCTGTACAGGGCCAGGTGTCCAGTAACCTGTCTTCTCTACCAGTCCACCACACCCCAGTCCACCACACCCCAGTCCACCCCACACCCCAGTCCACCACACCCCAGTCCACCCCACACTCCAGTCCACCACACCCCAGTCCACCCCACACCCCAGTCCACCACACCCCAGTCCACCACACACCCCAGTCCACCACACCCCAGTCCACCCCACATCCCAGTCCACCACACCCCAGTCCACCCCACACCCCAGTCCACCACACCCCAGTCCATCCCACACTCCAGTCCACCACACCCCAGTCCACCCCACACTCCAGTCCACCACACCCCAGTCCACCCCACACCCCAGTCCACCACACCCCAGTCCACCACACCCCAGTCCACCCCACACCCCAGTCCACCACACCCCAGTCCACCCCACACTCCAGTCCACCACACCCCAGTCCACCCCACACCCCAGTCCACCACACCCCAGTCCACCCCACACCCCAGTCCACCACACCCCAGTCCACCCCACACCCCAGTCCACCCCACACCCCAGTCCACCACACCCCAGTCCACCCCACACCCCAGTCCACCACACCCCAGTCCACCACACCCCAGTCCACCACACCCCAGTCACCACACACCCCAGTCCACCCCACACCCCAGTCCACCCCACCCCAGTCCACCCCACACTCCAGTCCACCACACCCCAGTCCACCCCACACCCCAGTCCACCCCACACCCCAGTCCACCACACCCCAGTCCACCACACCCCAGTCCACCCCACACCCCAGTCCACCACACCCCAGTCCACCCCACACCCCAGTCCACCACACCCCAGTCCACCCCACACCCCAGTCCACCACACCCCAGTCCACCACACCCCAGTCCACCACACCCTAGTCACCACACACCCCAGTCCACCCCACACCCCAGTCCACCCCACACCCCAGTCCACCCCACACCCCAGTCCACCACACCCCAGTCCACCCCACACCCCAGTCCACCCCACACCCCAGTCCACCCCACACCCCAGTCCACCCCACACCCTAGTCCACCACACCCCAGTCCACCCCACACCCTAGTCCACCCCACACCCCAGTCCACTCCACACCCCAGTCCACCATACCCCAGTCCACCACACCCCAGTCCACCTCACACCCCAGTCCACCCCACACCCCAGTCCACCACACCCCAGTCCACCCCACACCCCAGTCCACCCCACACCCCAGTCCACCCCACACCCCAGTCCACCACACCCCAGTCCACCCCACACCCCAGTCCACTCCACACCCCAGTCATGCCACCAGATTATGAATCTCTGTGAAGGATCAACCAGGGACTAACTAGAGCAGAGCCCTTATGCCTCTCTCATGCCCCAGGCATTACACCAGGGACCGTGTCTTCAGCACATGAGCTTTATGGGGACTTTGATATCTAAACCACAGTGGGGTTCCAGTCTGTGGACAGTGAAAGACTAGTGAAGGCCATCAAGGAGGGATAGCAGTAGCTTGATCTGATCTGAACGCAGGCCCCCCACACACGTTCCTGGTCCTGAGTGGAAGGAAGCCAGTCTAAGGGAAGATGTGGGTATGGGCTGAAGGGTGAGTGGTTCTGACAGGTAGCTTAGGACAGGGGTGGAGCCAGTAGTCTTAAGCCTGGCTCTAATTGTGTGGTTCTTGAATTAGGATCTGTTTTGCCAGAAGATTGGTTGTCTGTGTTAAGTGCAGATAATCAAGATGTGAACGAATAATTTGTACAAGGCTGGATATAAGAGACCAGCTCTTACCCAGGTTCTCACTGGTGCTGGTGTGTACCTTTTGGCTATTTTCTTCACATAGGAACCTTGCCCCTTGGCTAACCAGGGCCATGAAGCATCAGGTCTTAGCATAGTGCATCAGTGCTACAACTTTAGAAACACAGGCCCTGTGACGTGTGTTATGGCCAAGATGGTGGCGGATGAGCACATCTCCAGATAGCCTGCCATAGTCATGTCCTTTGCAATTACCATGGTCACAGTGTCAGGAGGCCCTGGCTGTGAAGAAGTGGCTGTTCCTGGGTCACTGGCTGGGTCCCAGCCTATGATTTGGGTTAATTTGTGTAGATTGAGGCTAATTTGTCTTGACTTCTTTATCTAAAGGGGAATTGCCCTGCCACACAAGAGATAATGTCCTTTAACTGATGGAAAGGTAGAATGGAGGATGCAGCCTGGGGCAGACTGTGTTTTCCTCCTTGCTAATGAGCATGTGACCTTGGCTTTCAGAAGATCTTAACCAGGCCAAGATGACTTTTCTTTTAAGCTACTGGCCACCTTTTCTTTAAATTGAAGAGTGCCGGGTATTGAAACCAGGGCCTGTACATGCTAGGCAAGCTGTCTTCCGCTGAGGTATGTCCCTAACCCAAGAATTTAATAGTTCTTCTTGCTGCTTGACGTTTGTTCAGGAATGTCTCAAGCATATGTGGATGGACGAGTTTAGCAAGCCTCTGTGGCCCTGTCAGCCACAGCAGCTGCTAGCTAACATGTTGCCGCTCTTGCTTTGCCTGTTCCATGCTTTTCTTAGATTTTTTTGGCTAGAGAACTACATTAGTTACTCTTGCATTGACCAAATCCTTGGCAGACACAGCTTAAAGGCAGAAAGCTCATCTGGGTTCTGGGGGGTTGTGGCCACTATGGCAGGGGAAGCCGGTGGCAGCTGACCAAGATCCAGAGAGCTCAGCCAGGTCTGAGCTGGGCTCTAACTTTCTGAGGCCCGCCTCTAGTACCCTACTTCCAGCATCCTGGCTCTGCCTCTAAAAGATTCCATAGCCACCCCCAGATAGTCCCACCAGCTAATAAACATTCAGAACATGAACTTGTGGGGGATATTGCAGATTCAAACTATGACAGGTACCTAAAGGACAACCTAAAGTGCTTTGCCTTTAAATTATTGGTGATATATGAATTTGGAGACATGGTTTCATTATGCAGCCCTGGCTGTCCTGGAACTCGCTTTGTAGGCCAGTTGTCCTTGAATTCAGAGATCCACCTGCCTCTGCTTCCTGAGTACTGGGATTAAGGGTGTGCACTACCATGCCCGGATGAATTAAAAATGTCGTTATTATACTTATTTATTTGCACGTGTGGTGCATGCATGTGTGGTGCATGCATGTGTAGGGAGCCGGGCCGCCCAGATGGGAAACCAGACCTGCTGCCAAGCCAAGCCAAGCGGTTTTTAATGGATTCTTGTCACGTTGGGCGCCAAATGTAGATGTAATCAACCGTCTTATTAAATAAGAAACACAGAGCTGATTCAGAGAAGAAAGCCAAGAGGTCAGAGCTAAGAGCTAAAACCTTACCCTTCCTCCTGTGGTGGTCCCACCTCTCCGAAAGAGAGCTACTTCCTGTGTTAAAGTCTTTATAAAGACTTTCTGGGGCTGGAGAGATGGCTCAGAGGTTAAGAGCATTGACTGCTCTTCCAGAGGTCCTGAGTCCAATTCTCAGCAACCACATGGTGGCTCACAACCATCTGTAATGAGATCTGGTGCCCTCTTCTGGCCTGCAGTCATACATGCTGTATACATAATAAAAAAAAAAAAAGACTTTCTGTTCTGCCTTCTCATTGGTTGTAAACCCAACCATCTGACTGCCTCATCACTGCCCGTCTATACAGACCTCCAGGTCTTCTATGGTTGGTATTGAGATTAAAGGCATGTGTCTCCAATGCTGGCTGTATCCCTGAACACACAGAGACTTACCTAGCTCTGCCTACCAAGTGCTGGGATTAAAGGCGTGCGCCACCACTGCCCAGCTTTCCTATGGCTCGCTAATAGCTCTGACCCCGGGCAACTTTATTTATTAACATATAAATAACATTTTAGTACAAAATAAAATATCACCATAGTGATTAGATGACAACTTGTTGGAGTCAGTACTTTCCTTCTACTGTGTGTTCCAGGGCTCTAGCTCAGGACATCGGGCTTGGTGGCAAGTATGAGCTACTTGAGCTACTAAGCCGTCCCATCAGCATAGTTACATATGAATTTAACTGGTGAGAATTTAAGGAGGAACATAATAAAAGGGGTGGAAATGGATGCCTGTGGTAGGATGCTTTCCTAGAATGTTTAAGGTTCTGAGTTCAATTCCTTCTATTGCTAAAACAGAAGCAAATAGAAAAGACTGTATAATCATATACATACTACTATATTGTCAGCAGTAAAATTAGCAGCCATGCCGACACATCTGTGTTTGAAGTTTTTACAGTGGTTCTATTTGAGTTAGTTCTGATGTCACTTTTTAAGTGACAGGAAACCCTCCTTTGCACTTAGGAATTGGTCTGCACTCCTTTCTGTGACCTGCCTGCTTCCTGCTGACCTCTTTCTTCTAACCGTCTTTGGAGAGAGAACGTCCTCACCCCTCAGAGCCGCTGTGCTTCTTCCCATTTGATTCCTCTGTTCAGCTTTGAATTTCCTCCGTCTCCTCTAGTACATTCTGTGTATTCTCTTTGAGTGTAGACGGACTTCCTCTCCTTAGAGAGGACTGCTGCCAGCTGTGCTTGGCCACCGCTGTGTTCAGTGCCCATCATGCCTTTGCCCCTGCCCATCTCCAGCCCTGCGATCCTTCTCTCTTCGGATCTCATGTGTGCATCACCACCTCCCTCACTTTGACCAAAAGCTTGTTTACAACCCAGGAAGATGGGGTACACTGAGGTACTCATGTCAAGGTTTTCCCTCTGCTTGCATGGAGGAGAAAGTGGACACTGGGTCTACCTTTTTTAAAACTCCGCCTTTCCTAGTCATGCAGCCTGGTGTCTCTGAACTTCAGTGGCCATAGGGTTTCTCTGAGGCTCTTCTTACAGCGTGTTCTTCATAGTCTGACCTGTGTCAGCCACAGCATTGTTGGTAGCTGCGTTAGGCTGCGGTGAATGTAGCTCATATACGCTACAGCTCCAGGGATTCATAACAGACGAGATTTACTTTAGACTTAGTTTATTTATTTTTAAATTATGTGTGTATACACATGAGTGCAGTTGCCTGTGGAGGCCAGAAGAGGGTGTTGGATCCGCTGAAGCTGGTTAGAGGTAGACATGAGCCACCTGATATAGGTGTTGGGAACTGAACTTGGATCCTCTGCAAGGGCATTAAGCTGTTTTAAAGGCTGAGCCATCTCTCCAGCTCCCAAGATTTACTTTAATTGTGATTGTGCGGTGTGTGTGTGTGTGTGTGTGTGTGTGTGTGTGTGTGAGAATTTTAGGATTCTTCTGTCTCATGTATACCAGTTCAGTTAGCTCCACAGTAGTAGTGAGCTAGGGCTGCTGTTTCCGCAGGTCACGGGAGATGGTGGGCCAAATGTTCTGAGTGAGGCTCTATACTCAGTGGCATGGTGGAATTTGGATGTCTGTCTACCTGCTGATTGTGATGGACAGTCCCCTGACATCTGCTCTTTGTGGCCACCAGGGTGCCTTTGGTGTTCTGTGTTTGCCACAGAATATGTCTGTGGTCATATCTATTACTGTAGCCTTTTCCTTTTTTTTTTTCTGGCTCAGCTGGAGCTGTTTTCAGTCAGGGACAGTGAGAACCTCGAAAGAGGCTGCTCCCTTCATTTCAGGGGCTGGGGTGAGCTTTTCGTATCTCCTAGTCCACAGATCCTGAGTCTGCTGCTCTCTGGATTTTCCGAGTCTCCTGCCCTGCCACAGCATAGTCGTTCCCGAGGCTCCTGTGGAGACTTCCTGTGGGTTGTCCTTCCCTCTCAGTCTTTGCAATGAACTTTTAAATGTCACTTTTAAATTTTTATATATATATAAAACGTGGTTTCATGTAGCCAGGCAGTGTGACAGGAAGACAAATGTTGGGCTCTCAGTTGAAGACAAACAGAAGGCAGTTTGTCTGCTCTGTTGCAGTCCTGTTCTCCTGCCTTCCTCAGCTTTGAGTGATGGCAGTGGTTTCCTCCTGCTGGAAGCTTGAGCAGCTGGGAGAGGTTTTATTAGAGAATGTTCTAGTAAAGTGTCACCAATGATTACATCTAAAAGTCTCTTTATTTTTGCAGATTTTGACATAAATAATTGGAGGTCTCTCCCTGCCTCCCCTTATAACAATTCAAAAAGCATGAGAATTCAGCTTTATTTATTTTTTTAGAAAATTTGGCAGCAGGCTTACTGTATAATTGTCCACAAAAGGAGGAAAAGCCCTCCACATTTACTCTTGAGGATGGCTTTGTTAGGGCCAGCTGTGAGGATGGCTTTGTTAGGGCCAGCTGTCCCATCCCTTCTCTAATGGGAGCTGGCTTCCCAGTCCCCACCAAGTCCCCAAACACAGCAGGGTTGGTTCCAGCAGCCTTTGTGAATGAAAAAAAGAAATAAAAAGGAAAGGACATGACTGCTCCAAGGTATGGTGGAGGAGAAAGTTAATTATAGATAAAAGGGAGACATAGCCAGAGGAAGGGACCTCTGGGAGAGTCCAGAGTGGTCCTGACCCTGAGCCATATTGGGGGTGGGGGAAGATACCAAGTGCAGCAGCCGGAGAGGTGGTACCAGGAGTGAATTGAGGGATGATGTGTTCTTGAGGCGTGCAGGAGCCATCACATCTGTCATTCCTCTGCAGGTGGGGGTGCATCCATCCCAGTTGGCATCCTTGGAGCTGGTGCCAGCTGGTGCAGGGGCTGGTGTATCTGGAGAGCCTCTTGGCCCAGGCAGGAGGAGGGAAACTGCAAAATATGCTCAAAAATGGGTGAGGTAAAAATTGGCTCTGGAGACTGTTACGTTTTCATCAGACCAGATTTCTTGGTACAGTAGCAGAATTTTTCCCAGGGACCTCTAGGTATCTGTAAGACAGCTGGAATAGATTTACATCATAGCAAAAGGGTTAAAAATCCATAGAAAATTAAGGACTTTTAAGAACTGTTTGTAGTCAATGTTGTATCAGTTTATCAAAACTGCATTTATCAGTATTAAAACTTTGAACCTTTGGAGTTATATCTGAAACCAGTCTATCCTGTACCATAAAGTCTGTGAATGAGGCATAGCTGTCTGTAATTTTAACAGGAAACTTGTTAATGAGTATCAAGGTGCTTGTAGTCTTGGGATTGGGGCTGATAAAATGGTACCCTAGTCATCAAATACCATCAGGTCTGAGAAGGATAAATTTAAGAAGAGTGAGACAGCTTTTCAGCAGCCTAGGCAGCAATCCCAAGTCTCTCTGTGGTCATGGGGTACAGAAGCCCCAAAGGCAGCACTTGATCAGTTGATAAGCCCAGAAGATCTGACAGATTTTTTTCTGTGGAGTAGAAATCTGGGGAGGTCATCCTACCTGTCTTGGCAGAGAGGAAAATTGATCTCTGTTGCTCCTCTTATTCACAGTCTGGACAGGACCTCAGCTTTTCACTGTGTGGCCAGCCTTGCCATAAGCTTCCAGGTAGATGTTCTTCTGTGGTCATCTATCTTCTTGGAGAAGATACAGGATGATGCCAGGAGCTGACATGTCTCTCCATCATAAAAAGCTTTTATATTAAATGTCATACTTTCAGATCTCTAAAGGTGTTTGAGGACTGGGGAAACAAAATCTGCTAGATGTAGATATACAGGTTTCTTAGTTAGTTACAGCTTAATGAAGTTAGCAAGGACAGGGAGGCTCACATTCTTAAGCCTGGATAGACCTTGAGTAAGGAGAGACATTTTTTAAGTCGTTGGCAGTGATATCTGTTCTGTTACCATTTTTAGGGTCCTGTAGTTGTAATCCTGATCTTTGAGTACAGCCAGATTATAATCCTGAATGATTTATATAGAAATAATAATTTCTGAAGGTTATATAATACCTCTTTCGTTCTGCATAAAGATGGTCAAGTGTCTTATCTTATTGCAATATTGGATCCAGTTTCCTGGTATATCAATGGGCATTTGATAGCCAATTTGGTCCCCTATGCCAGGGGTTCCACCTTTAACCCCACCTTCTAGCCTGTCTTGGGAACAGGGAACATAGGATGACACATTTTACACAACTGCTTCAAGCTGAAATGGAGCATAGATGGTTAGGAGGGAACCCAGGCAATGAGGTATTATTCAGAAGTATGTGGTCATCTGACCTAGCTCTGGAGACAGGGAACAATTATGTTTGGCTGGACTAGTCCACATCACATAGGCAAGAGTCTCTGCTGGCATCTGTAGCTGGGAAACCTGGCGGCTGCTTCAGTGTGTCTGCCAGCCTGCTGAAATATAAACTAGAGACAAAAGTTAAAATTTATGAACTTATTTGGAACCTTTTGGCCCATGGTCTTAGTGACTGGGAAGGGGAGACCAGGAGGGAGAGAAATACCATCCTCAGGAACAGACGTGCAAGGAAACTCATTTGTCTGGAGCTGGTTTGACCTCCGTGAAGTGGGCCCCATGGCTTCTTTTGATCCTGTGAAGTTCATATGAATTCTTATTTCATAAAAGGACATAAAAGTGTTAGATAAATTAGTATTATCAATCAGTACTGAAATCCAAGTTGTAGAAAAGCAGGTAATGAGTATCTAGGTCCATATCTTTGAGTCCTAGCAAAATTACAGTTTTGAGTTAAAAAGTATGTACAATTCTTTTTAAGAGAGAGCCGGGTACAGATTTGACAGAGATGTCTTTGGCCTGATGAGAAGTTTAAGTTTATATTTAGAAGGCAACCAAGAAAAATTTAAAATCCTGAGCTTGTGACCCAAACTGTATCAGAATTCTATTAATGTTAAAATCCGAAATTTTAAAATCTTAATATCATGATGTCACCTGCATGTGGTTCCGCTGATGCCCTGGAGGGAAGCACTTATGTCTTTAGGTCTCGCCCACATGAGCGACAGTGGAGGAAGGAATGCCAGGCCTCGACTGGACCTCTGCCCTGCCCAGAGGGCTCCAGTGCTGGGCACCCCACCCATGCTTGGACCACTGACAAGTGGTTTTTTTGCTGCCTTCATAAAGATGGTGGTGAGGTCATATGATCTGTCTGCCTTTGACCTTAGCAAAGATGGCGCCTGAACACGTGTTCACATGTTTTTTTTTCCCCTCAAGACAAAGTGAACAGATAGGAAACAGATAAACTGAAGCATTTAAAAGTAAAGTGAGAAACACATCTATATGGCCATCTCCGGAGCCCTGGTAGCAGCCGGGGCAGCAGAGGGAAGGTGGGCTGCCGGAAGGGGGCGGGGTTTGGCTCTGTGCAGCTCACCCAGCCTGCGGCAGCAGGAAGGAGAAGGGTGGGAAACAGGGAACAGACAGAGACAGAACAGTATGAGACAAAAGCACAATGATTAAGGGAGGAAGCACTGCAGAGGTGAGGGATGAGGGGCAGTTTTAAAGGGTGTAAATGCTGCAGAAAGGAATCTGGTGACAGGTGATGATGTAATTGTGTTAGCAGAGACTGGGGAGCATGGGGAAATGGGCAATAAGGAAGGAGCTGGGATAGGTGAGGTTAAGATGCGTTTTACACAGTGAGGTACAAGGTCCAGTGGACTGACCTCCAGTGTTCCAGAGGGTCAGTGAGGACCAATAACTGCTCAAAATAGCCAGTGGACTGTGGTACCAAAGACCTCAGGCCATGGAGTGAGTGGGCACATGCTGCTGCCATATGCTGTCACATAGGAATCGGCCAGGAGGGCTGAAAGCACAAGACACGTGGATACAGGCACTTCGGGAGACCACGGTTGAGAAACGAGTGAATCCTCACTTGTGGGAATGGCCAGAAGAGAAGCAGGGAGTCTCACCTATCCCGGCGGTGGATGGTGGATGGTGGATGGTACAGGGTGGATGGTACAGGGTCCCAGAGTTTCTCAGATTGCCAGTGGGCAGGAGAAAACAGTGGGAGGGCCTGCCGATGTCACGGCACTGATGTAATGATGCTGCTCAGGGAGGCCCCGGCTGGCCGGCCGAGATGTCCCACGGGTGACGGAAACATGCCATGTAGATGCCCAGGCACTGCATCCACGTGGAAATGAGTTGATTATAATAGAAAGATGGAGAGAAAGAAAAGAAGGGGGTGAGAGAGGGTGAGGTCGCACACCTCATGGCGGGGAAGGAGGAAGGGCGGAAGAGAGAGCAAAAGGGGGGAGTTTTCTTCTTAAAGGGAAGTAGGATGGCCTCGGGGATGCTGGGCGGGTCCCCGAGGGGCGGGTCCGAATACTAACAGTATGTGTCTGGTGAAACTCAAACAGCACACAGGGCTGCTCTCTGAACTCCGTTGTGTCTCTGATTATCTGCATGTGTCTTCCCGCTTGTCTCTAAGGGTAGGCCGTGCCCCTCTCTCTAGAGCCAGCTGTAACGTCACCAACTCTGAAGTCTCCAGCATCGCCCGGTGCTTCCTTCTCCGCATTTTCCCAGCAGCCCAGGCTGGTACGATGGTGCCTCCTGTACTGCACTGTCCGACTGTGTTAAGTGTGAGTTCTCAGATGCACAAATAGTAGCCACCTCCAGTGAACTGAGTGGACACCTGCCATAGAGTGCCTGTCCTTGTGGCCACCCAGCTGTACTGCTGGAGTATTTCTGTGTCCCTTGTTAGTCCTGCAGGCTCCTCTCAAATGTAGACAGCCTAGCTGTGTGCTGGCTGTGTGCAGCAAGGTAGAACAGCACTGAGGCTTGCACAGTGTGTACTGGAGTCACCTTGAGCTCCCTCATCTCCTGCCGTGTGTGCTCAGGTGTCTCTGTACCCGTTTCCTCATTTTTAAGTTGGGGACATTGGAGGAGGTAGAATGGGCTATGTGCTCCCTTCTGATACTCTCAAAACTTGTGCATAGTATGGTGGCTTGATTCTGATTGGAAGGGACATCTCCTTTGCCTGTGGGCTCCAGTTGCTCCTCTGATTGCGAGTGGCTGGAGAATGAGGTTTGTAGCACACGTTCTGCCAGGGCAGCTCTTGACTGAACATGCTGTAAGTGTGCTACACACAGTGTGTGGACCGTTCCCTGTGACCCCTGCTGCGGACACCAGTCTAACAAAGGGCTTCCTTGGCTCCCAGCAGTGGCTGGCACCTACACAGCTGTGTGAGACTCCCAGCCAAGCCAATCCCTTGGCCTAATCCCCCTTCCAAGCCCACACAGCCTGCTGAGTCCAGGGAGTTGGCTGAGTCCCGCACCGCCATCCTTTCAGCCATGGTGGCTCTGCGCTGATTTGGTCACAGACCAACGCCTGTCCATCAGAGTGCTGCTGTGTGCTGAGCAGCACCAGAGGCTTTGGCAAGCCTCTGCCGCTTCCTTCTCAAATGTCCTGGATTGAACTTTCCTCTCAAAAAGATAATGCTGAAGTTGCCCTGAAAGAGTTGATAAGACTCTTGACCACACACACACACACACACACACACACACACACACACACACACACACACACATTTGGGGTGGGGGCCTGTGCACGAGGAAGTCCAGAGGAGGAATTCAGGCACCTTCTAACACCTTATTCCTTTAAGCTAGGGTCTCTGGCTCAGCTGGGCTCCTGGCCAGCGAGCTCTTGGGGTCCTCTGGGGCCCACTGCACCATCTCTCGGTGGCTCTTAACCCCCCACCATTGTCCACTTCTTACTACATGCATCGCTGCTTGTGTGGGACTGGCCTGGCAGAGTGTGGCACTTGGGCTTTCTACATTGCTGGTCCGACTGCTCCTTGCTCTTGTCATTTCTCTGTCAGCAGTCTCCTCATTAGGTCCCACCACCTCCCCTTTGTGCCATCTCCTTTCTGCTGGACTGTGACTGAATGCCAGCCTGCTCCAACTTGATGGCTTTGCATTTAATGGTCCCCTCCCGAATGCTGTCCTCCAGATCCTGGCACAGCTCGCTTCTTCTCAGGGCACCAGGCCCAGCACAATGTCATTGCCTCTAACGTACCTTGTCAGTCCACTCTCCCATCTCACCCTGGTACCATGCCTTGTTTTCTTGATAACAATCTGACCATCTAGAATGGTCATCCATTGGCTCGGCTCTCTGGATTTGGCCAGGGCATCTTACTTTCCTGAGATACCAGAGGTTGGCATGCATTTCCTGTGAAAGACTAGGGAGTGAATGCTACCGGCTGTGTAGATCATTTGGTCTCTGTCATGACCACTGAGCTGTCCTAGTGAGAAGACAGCTACAGACACTACATCAGCAAACAGGCCTGTCTGCAGTACTGACATTTGGTATACAGAGAGGGGCAGGGAGAAGTTTGTAATAGGTAAATTAATATATGAATAAAGTCAGTGAAAACAAAAAGCACAGCAAATGAAGTTGGCCCATAGGCTGTCTCATTTTTGAAGTAGTCCAGAAGCTTCCCAGCATCAGGACCTCGCCTGATTTGTTGACTTTGGTCTTGATGTAATAGTATCTGGCACATGGTGGGTGTGTCCTGAGTGCAAACACTCTGGATGCCTGCTTTGTGCAGTCCTTGAGCTGGGCTGTGGCAGCAATAGTGGAAGAAGACCGTCCTTGTTCTGGGGGTCCTGGAGGGTGGAGGGGCCTGCTTATCATGTATTTGTTGGTTCTGATGGTAGATAGAGAGCCTGGGGTTGGTACTCTCTATTAGACAAGTTGGATGCCAGCCTTCTTGGGGATGCCCTTGAGTTTCCTTTCAAAAGATGGTTAGGGTTTGTCAGTTGGAAAGGTGGTGTAGGGAGGCAGCTTTATTTATTTCTTTAGTTTTGTGTGAGAGTTCAGAGTTGGTCATCAGATGTCTTCCTCTGTTGCTCCCTGACGTACTGTCTTGAGACAGGGTCTCTCAGTGTTTTGGCTAGCTGTCCCGGGAGCTTCAGGACCTTCTGTCTCTGCTCCACAATGCTGGAATTACAGGAACACATGGCCACACTTTTTTTTTCTTCTTGAACAAAATTTGCTAGGATTCAGACTTGGGTCTTCCTGCTGGGAGGAGACTTTTCTAGGAGTGTAGGAGGGCAGCTTGTTGAGGTTAACAAGAGGGAGCCTTGGCAGGGCAGAGGCCACATTTTTGAGTCCTGCATACTGTGCCTCAAGGTTTGGTCATTGTCCTGTACAAGTGGAATGCCACTGAGGATGCAGAACTGGAACTCACGCAGTTAGAGAAGCATTTCCCCTTGGTTGTAGTGTGAATCGGTATTTTGATGGTAGGAGCACAGATATCTGAAGAATTGGAAGGAGCCAGTTCTCCCAAGATCTGGGGGAGGGGACACTTTTGGGCAGTGGGATTGCTGACAATCGCATTATCCACTGAGCCTCTCCCGGCACAGTGAACGTTTAACCATGGTGTTTCCTGTGGCCCGGGGCTGGTGTAACTGTGAGAACATTTACTGCTATTTATCACGTGTGTTCTTCTTTGACTGACAGCTTCTCACTTGGAAGCCAGTTGACATTCGAAGGGAGCAGCCTGAGTCTCTGACTTGTTTGTGCCGTGGGTTTTCTTTGTTGGGCAGTGGAGTTCACACAGAATCTTTTCATTCATGACTTTCAACTCCTCCCACTGCTGTTCGTGACTTTGCAGTGCCATGGTATGAATGAATCAAGAACTTGCCATGTTCAGCCTTTTTCAGGGCAGATCAGGAATGTGTACCAGAACTTTGAGGCACATGAACTTCTCCAAATGAATGAGAGTCAACAGAGGCCTCACATTCTACCTTGAACACAGACTGTTTTAGTCAATCACTCTGAAATGCAGACTGGCTGGAGTGACACCTTTTTCCTTACCACAGTGTGCTTTCTAGTGACTAAGTGTCACATAAAAGGCCTGTCAGCTTGTACAGTGATTCAGTGGCCTGAAAAAGATAACTGGCTGTCATTTTTGTCTCAGGTCGACGCACTTATGCGTAAGTACAAAGGAAGAGTGTGCAGGTGGAAGAGCGTCAGCTTCTGAAGGCTCCCTCAGCTACGTGCATTAGAAGCTTACTCTAGCCGGGCGGTGGTGGCGCACGCCTTTAATCCCAGCACTCGGGAGGCAGAGCCAGGCGGATCTCTGTGAGTTCGAGGCCAGCCTGGACTACCAAGTGAGTTCCAGGAAAGGCGCAAAGCTACACAGAGAAACCCTGTCTCGAAAAACCAAAAAAAAAAAAAAAAAAAAAAAAAAAAGAAGCTTACTCTTCAGGTTCTTCAGTCGCTCCGGTGTTAAGAATAAGCTTTGGCCGGGCGGTGGTGGCGCACGCCTTTAATCCCAGCACTCGGGAGGCAGAGCCAGGCGGATCTCTGTGAGTTCGAGGCCAGCCTGGGCTACCAAGTGAGTTCCAGGAAAGGCGCAAAGCTACACAGAGAAACCCTGTCTCGAAAAACCAAAAAAAAAAAAAAAAAAAAAAAGAATAAGCTTTGATTCTTGTTTGGAAGGGCTGTGTGTCATCTAAGGCCATGGACTGTTGGCTTCAGAAGACAAAAGGAAAGTTGGCTGATGTAGAACAGGGGATAAAGGAGCTCATATGACACAGGCCCATTTTTGGTTTAGGCATGATCACTCTGTTCTCCTCTCTGTTTGGGTCTTGGTCCTAGACTAGCTTCTCTGGGCAGGTGTGGCATGAACACAGTGGCTTGACTTCCCTTCTTCTCAGGTTTATAGCTAGTGGGCAAGACAGAGGTCCTCAGCTTGCAGCCAAAAGCTTGGGGTCTGGAGATGTGGCTCAGTTGGTAGAGTGCTTGCCTCGCACGCACAAAGCTCTGAGTTCAGTCCTCTGCACCACATAAACCAAGCATGGTGGTACATGCCCATAATCCTAGTACTTGAGAGGTGGAGTCAGGAGGATGAGAAATTTGAGGTCAGTCTGGGCTGCATAGTCAGTTTCCAAGCCAGCCTGAGAGGCTCAAAGAAATTGTGTCTGTATGGAACATGCACACATTTTTGTTTTTTTCTGGTCATTCTCTTCATAACATTGCACAATACTTGTATAGTGCTTCCATTGTGTAGGGCTTTATAAGTCAACCACAGATGTTATACAAGAGGGTGTATGTACATACTATACCATTTTATAGTACAGATTTAAGCATCCATATATTTTGGTATGAGTGTGTATGTGGGTCCCAACTCCACCCCAAGATCCAGAGCAACAATATTGTTAGTAGTGGTAAGAGTAGCAGATAGGAGGCTTGTTTGAGAGGTGGTTAGGAAATCACCAAACTGGAGGCCCTAACTCGTTGGTAGAACAAATGTTTCTGGAGCATCATGTGTATGACAGGCACAGAGAAAGGTGCTGGGGCCACAAAGATCACAGGCAGGGCCTCGTTGTCAAAGAGCAGCCAGAGGTGACAAGGGGCTAGGGTAGGATGCAGAGTGGCCTGTGCCTGGAAGGATGTTAGCCAGAGATGATCTTGGAGTACAGTGGAAGAAACATTGCCTAGGTTGTGCTGGGCAGGGTTTCCATGCTGAGGTGCGAAGGAGCCAGTTGAGGATGAGGGGAGGGAGAAGGGGATCTGGCAAATTCAGTGCCAGGGCGGAGGCGAGGGTGCTCAATTTGGTCAGGGCTGATTTTAACATTTATTATAGTCTTTCCCACCTACTTCCCAGGTAGTCACTGCAATTAAAGGGACCAACTGAAAGCCGAGTGTGAGGGCGCATGACTTTAGTCCCAGCACTCAGGAGGCAGAGATCTCTTGAGTTTGAGGACAGCCTGGTCTCAGGGCAGCCAGGGCTACACAGAGAAGCCCTGTCTTAAACAACTCAAAACAGACAAAGAAGGAGCAAACTGTTGTGAAGACACAAATGCCAGAGAATCGAGGAGTCTGTGTGCTTCTCCTGCCGTGAGTTCTGTTTTTATCTGTGGGAACGCCCCTACCAGTGGCTTCACCAGTAGTGTGTATGGAGGTGCTTAGAATGACTAAGAGCAGTCCACTTGAATATTGTGAAGTAAGTCATAAATAACCCATGGCCCATTTATATCTATTTCTCTTACAAACTGTAATCTAAGGCCAACCATGGAGGTGAAAGTTTCTGTCCTTGGTCTATGATCTCTGAAGTGAGGGATCTGGAAGTGGTTAAGGCTGAGGGTACCTCAGGGACATTCCATGACAACTCCTGACATGGCTCATTGGTGTATGATGTCTCATTTGCATCCAGAGGAATTTTTTACTTTCTGGAGGACCCTGCAATGAAGTCTCAGCTTGCCAACTGGCTTGCAGCTGCTAAATTCACTATCCCCATTCAGGGATGGAAAGGATGTGTGATTTTCCCTTGTTGCCCTGACTCTTGAGAGGTCTGATTCCAGTGGCCTGTGACTCTTGCAGCTGGCTGTCTTGCTCAGAACAGGAGTCATTCCAT